>NC_137469.1:163963411-164561741 GCF_964235325.1 Thermobia domestica
GCTTTTCGTACATATCCTGATGTGTAGAATATGAAAACAACATACTTTGTTCTGACATCGAAAATATATATACAGGGTGCATCAAAATATAGCGCTGCAGAAGACAAAATAACACTTCGATTTCAGAAAAATATATAAGTTTGATAGAATTAGGTAGTTTCTCTTTGTGTTACGTAAAAATACGCATATGAGATCCTCGGGTGTCATATGCAAGCAACCTAGTGGTGTGTCAGTGTAGGGAAATGCAGTGAAATATGCGTTATTTTGAAAAAAAGAATAAAGTAGTAACAAACATGGTACAGGATAAGATACTTTTTTTCAGCCATAGGGACCCGGGTTTGCGACCTCTATGAGAGAAGTGCTGGTACTCGAGTTTGAGCTTTATTTCGTGAAAATATGTTAAATGGTTCTTAAGATATAGACCAAAACAGATTATAATACACGACAATTAGTAACAATTCAATATGCACATAATGACATATAATATATTGTTAGGCGGTTGCCAGCCAACATTTTTACGTGAAATAAGAAAATTAAAACAAAATTGAATAGCTCCGTGGTAATTGGAATCAATTTTTGACAGAAGGTGTGCGTCATGTGATCTCATTGAAAAGGTAAGGGTTAAAGTCGTTCATGTAGAATATATGTTTCTAACTTCATTATTTTATTTTTATTCTGCTAATTTGTGCTTTTCGTACATATCCTGATGTGTAGAATATGAAAACAACATACTTTGTTCTGACATCGAAAATATATATACAGGGTGCATCAAAATATAGCGCTGCAGAAGACAAAATAACACTTCGATTTCAGAAAAATATATAAGTTTGATAGAATTAGGTAGTTTCTCTTTGTGTTACGTAAAAATACGCATATGAGATCCTCGGGTGTCATATGCAAGCAACCTAGTGGTGTGTCAGTGTAGGGAAATGCAGTGAAATATGCGTTATTTTGAAAAAAAGAATAAAGTAGTAACAAACATGGTACAGGATAAGGTACTTTTTTTCAGCCATAGGGACCCGGGTTTGCGACCTCTATGAGAGAAGTGCTGGTACTCGAGTTTGAGCTTTATTTCGTGAAAATATGTTAAATGGTTCTTAAGATATAGACCAAAACAGATTATAATACACGACAATTAGTAACAATTCAATATGCACATAATGACATATAATATATTGTTAGGCGGTTGCCAGCCAACATTTTTACGTGAAATAAGAAAATTAAAACAAAATTGAATAGCTCCGTGGTAATTGGAATCAATTTTTGACAGAAGGTGTGCGTCATGTGATCTCATTGAAAAGGTAAGGGTTAAAGTCGTTCATGTAGAATATATGTTTCTAACTTCATTATTTTATTTTTATTCTGCTAATTTGTGCCTTTCGTACCTATCCTGATGTGTAGAATATGAAAACATTTTTTTTGTTCTAACATTGAAAATATATATACAGGGTGCATCAAAATATAGCGCTGCAGAAGACAAAATAACACTTCGATTTCAGAAAAATATATAAGTTTGATATAATTAGGTAGTTTCTCTTTGTGTTACGTAAAAAAACGCATATGTTATCCTCGGGTGTCATATGCAAGCAACCTAGTGGTGTGTCAGTGTAGGGAAATGCAGTGAAATATGCGTTATTTTGAAAAAAAAAAGAATAAAGTAGTAACAAACATGGTACAGGATAAGGTGCTTTTTTTCAGCCATAGGGACCCGGGTTTGCGACCTCTATGAGAGAAGTGCTGGTACTCGAGTTTGAGCTTTATTTCGTGAAAATATGTTAAATGGTTCTTAAGATATAGACCAAAACAGATTATAATACACGACAATTAGTAACAATTCAATATGCACATAATGACATATAATATATTGTTAGGCGGTTGCCAGCCAACATTTTTACGTGAAATAAGAAAATTAAAACAAAATTGAATAGCTCCGTGGTAATTGGAATCAATTTTTGACAGAAGGTGTGCGTCATGTGATCTCATTGAAAAGGTAAGGGTTAAAGTCGTTCATGTAGAATATATGTTTCTAACTTCATTATTTTATTTTTATTCTGCTAATTTGTGCTTTTCGTACATATCCTGATGTGTAGAATATGAAAACAACATACTTTGTTCTGACATCGAAAATATATATACAGGGTGCATCAAAATATAGCGCTGCAGAAGACAAAATAACACTTCGATTTCAGAAAAATATATAAGTTTGATAGAATTAGGTAGTTTCTCTTTGTGTTACGTAAAAATACGCATATGAGATCCTCGGGTGTCATATGCAAGCAACCTAGTGGTGTGTCAGTGTAGGGAAATGCAGTGAAATATGCGTTATTTTCAAAAAAAGAATAAAGTAGTAACAAACATGGTACAGGATAAGGTACTTTTTTTCAGCCATAGGGACCCGGGTTTGCGACCTCTATGAGAGAAGTGCTGGTACTCGAGTTTGAGCTTTATTTCGTGAAAATATGTTAAATGGTTCTTAAGATATAGACCAAAACAGATTATAATACACGACAATTAGTAACAATTCAATATGCACATAATGACATATAATATATTGTTAGGCGGTTGCCAGCCAACATTTTTACGTGAAATAAGAAAATTAAAACAAAATTGAATAGCTCCGTGGTAATTGGAATCAATTTTTGACAGAAGGTGTGCGTCATGTGATCTCATTGAAAAGGTAAGGGTTAAAGTCGTTCATGTAGAATATATGTTTCTAACTTCATTATTTTATTTTTATTCTGCTAATTTGTGCTTTTCGTACATATCCTGATGTGTAGAATATGAAAACAACATACTTTGTTCTGACATCGAAAATATATATACAGGGTGCATCAAAATATAGCGCTGCAGAAGACAAAATAACACTTCGATTTCAGAAAAATATATAAGTTTGATAGAATTAGGTAGTTTCTCTTTGTGTTACGTAAAAATACGCATATGAGATCCTCGGGTGTCATATGCAAGCAACCTAGTGGTGTGTCAGTGTAGGGAAATGCAGTGAAATATGCGTTATTTTGAAAAAAGAATAAAGTAGTAACAAACATGGTACAGGATAAGGTACTTTTTTTCAGCCATAGGGACCCGGGTTTGCGACCTCTATGAGAGAAGTGCTGGTACTCGAGTTTGAGCTTTATTTCGTGAAAATATGTTAAATGGTTCTTAAGATATAGACCAAAACAGATTATAATACACGACAATTAGTAACAATTCAATATGCACATAATGACATATAATATATTGTTAGGCGGTTGCCAGCCAACATTTTTACGTGAAATAAGAAAATTAAAACAAAATTGAATAGCTCCGTGGTAATTGGAATCAATTTTTGACAGAAGGTGTGCGTCATGTGATCTCATTGAAAAGGTAAGGGTTAAAGTCGTTCATGTAGAATATATGTTTCTAACTTCATTATTTTATTTTTATTCTGCTAATTTGTGCTCTTCGTACATATCCTGATGTGTAGAATATGAAAACAACATATTTTGTTCTGACATCGAAAGCATATATACAGGGTGCATCAAAATATAGCGCTGCAGAAGACAAAATAACACTTCGATTTCAGAAAAATATATAAGTTTGATAGAATTAGGTAGTTTCTCTTTGTGTTACGTAAAAATACGCATATGTGATCCTCGGGTGTCATATGCAAGCAACCTAGTGGTGTGTCAGTGTAGGGAAATGCAGTGAAATATGCGTTATTTTGAAAAAAAGAATAAAGTAGTAACAAACATGGTACAGGATAAGGTACTTTTTTTCAGCCATAGGGACCCGGGTTTGCGACCGCTATGAGAGAAGTGCTGGTACTCGAGTTTGAGCTTTATTTCGTGAAAATATGTTAAATGGTTCTTAAGATATAGACCAAAACAGATTATAATACACGACAATTAGTAACAATTCAATATGCACATAATGACATATAATATATTGTTAGGTGGTTGCCAGCCAACATTTTTACGTGAAATAAGAAAATTAAAACAAAATTGAATAGCTCCGTGGTAATTGGAATCAATTTTTGACAGAAGGTGTGCGTCATGTGATCTCATTGAAAAGGTAAGGGTTAAAGTCGTACATGTAGAATATATGTTTCTAACTTCATTATTTTATTTTTATTCTGCTAATTTGTGCTTTTCCTACCTATCCTGATGTGTAGAATATGAAAACAACATATTTTGTTCTGACATCGAAAATATATATACAGGGTGCATCAAAATATAGCGCTGCAGAAGACAAAATAACACTTCGATTTCAGAAAAATATATAAGTTTGATAGAATTAGGTAGTTTCTCTTTGTGTTAAGTAAAAATACGCATATGAGATCCTCGGGTGTCATATGCAAGCAACCTAGTGGTGTGTCAGTGTAGGGAAATGCAGTGAAATATGCGTTATTTTGAAAAAAAGAATAAAGTAGTAACAAACATGGTACAGGATAAGATACTTTTTTTCAGCCATAGGGACCCGGGTTTGCGACCTCTATGAGAGAAGTGCTGGTACTCGAGTTTGAGCTTTATTTCGTGAAAATATGTTAAATGGTTCTTAAGATATAGACCAAAACAGATTATAATACACGACAATTAGTAACAATTCAATATGCACATAATGACATATAATATATTGTTAGGCGGTTGCCAGCCAACATTTTTACGTGAAATAAGAAAATTAAAACAAAATTGAATAGCTCCGTGGTAATTGGAATCAATTTTTGACAGAAGGTGTGCGTCATGTGATCTCATTGAAAAGGTAAGGGTTAAAGTCGTTCATGTAGAATATATGTTTCTAACTTCATTATTTTATTTTTATTCTGCTAATTTGTGCTTTTCGTACATATCCTGATGTGTAGAATATGAAAACAACATACTTTGTTCTGACATCGAAAATATATATACAGGGTGCATCAAAATATAGCGCTGCAGAAGACAAAATAACACTTCGATTTCAGAAAAATATATAAGTTTGATAGAATTAGGTAGTTTCTCTTTGTGTTACGTAAAAATACGCATATGAGATCCTCGGGTGTCATATGCAAGCAACCTAGTGGTGTGTCAGTGTAGGGAAATGCAGTGAAATATGCGTTATTTTGAAAAAAAGAATAAAGTAGTAACAAACATGGTACAGGATAAGGTACTTTTTTTCAGCCATAGGGACCCGGGTTTGCGACCTCTATGAGAGAAGTGCTGGTACTCGAGTTTGAGCTTTATTTCGTGAAAATATGTTAAATGGTTCTTAAGATATAGACCAAAACAGATTATAATACACGACAATTAGTAACAATTCAATATGCACATAATGACATATAATATATTGTTAGGTGGTTGCCAGCCAACATTTTTACGTGAAATAAGAAAATTAAAACAAAATTGAATAGCTCCGTGGTAATTGGAATCAATTTTTGACAGAAGGTGTGCGTCATGTGATCTCATTGAAAAGGTAAGGGTTAAAGTCGTTCATGTAGAATATATGTTTCTAACTTCATTATTTTATTTTTATTCTGCTAATTTGTGCTTTTCGTACCTATCCTGATGTGTAGAATATGAAAACAACATATTTTGTTCTGACATCGAAAATATATATACAGGGTGCATCAAAATATAGCGCTGCAGAAGACAAAATAACACTTCGATTTCAGAAAAATATATAAGTTTGATAGAATTAGGTAGTTTCTCTTTGTGTTACGTAAAAATACGCATATGAGATCCTCGGGTGTCATATGCAAGCAACCTAGTGGTGTGTCAGTGTAGGGAAATGCAGTGAAATATGCGTTATTTTGAAAAAAAGAATAAAGTAGTAACAAACATGGTACAGGATAAGGTACTTTTTTTCAGCCATAGGGACCCGGGTTTGCGACCTCTATGAGAGAAGTGCTGGTACTCGAGTTTGAGCTTTATTTCGTGAAAATATGTTAAATGGTTCTTAAGATATAGACCAAAACAGATTATAATACACGACAATTAGTAACAATTCAATATGCACATAATGACATATAATATATTGTTAGGTGGTTGCCAGCCAACATTTTTACGTGAAATAAGAAAATTAAAACAAAATTGAATAGCTCCGTGGTAATTGGAATCAATTTTTGACAGAAGGTGTGCGTCATGTGATCTCATTGAAAAGGTAAGGGTTAAAGTCGTTCATGTAGAATATATGTTTCTAACTTCATTATTTTATTTTTATTCTGCTAATTTGTGCTTTTCCTACCTATCCTGATGTGTAGAATATGAAAACAACATATTTTGTTCTGACATCGAAAATATATATACAGGGTGCATCAAAATATAGCGCTGCAGAAGACAAAATAACACTTCGATTTCAGAAAAATATATAAGTTTGATAGAATTAGGTAGTTTCTCTTTGTGTTAAGTAAAAATACGCATATGAGATCCTCGGGTGTCATATGCAAGCAACCTAGTGGTGTGTCAGTGTAGGGAAATGCAGTGAAATATGCGTTATTTTGAAAAAAAGAATAAAGTAGTAACAAACATGGTACAGGATAAGATACTTTTTTTCAGCCATAGGGACCCGGGTTTGCGACCTCTATGAGAGAAGTGCTGGTACTCGAGTTTGAGCTTTATTTCGTGAAAATATGTTAAATGGTTCTTAAGATATAGACCAAAACAGATTATAATACACGACAATTAGTAACAATTCAATATGCACATAATGACATATAATATATTGTTAGGCGGTTGCCAGCCAACATTTTTACGTGAAATAAGAAAATTAAAACAAAATTGAATAGCTCCGTGGTAATTGGAATCAATTTTTGACAGAAGGTGTGCGTCATGTGATCTCATTGAAAAGGTAAGGGTTAAAGTCGTTCATGTAGAATATATGTTTCTAACTTCATTATTTTATTTTTATTCTGCTAATTTGTGCTCTTCGTACATATCCTGATGTGTAGAATATGAAAACAACATATTTTGTTCTGACATCGAAAGCATATATACAGGGTGCATCAAAATATAGCGCTGCAGAAGACAAAATAACACTTCGATTTCAGAAAAATATATAAGTTTGATAGAATTAGGTAGTTTCTCTTTGTGTTACGTAAAAATACGCATATGTGATCCTCGGGTGTCATATGCAAGCAACCTAGTGGTGTGTCAGTGTAGGGAAATGCAGTGAAATATGCGTTATTTTGAAAAAAAGAATAAAGTAGTAACAAACATGGTACAGGATAAGGTACTTTTTTTCAGCCATAGGGACCCGGGTTTGCGACCGCTATGAGAGAAGTGCTGGTACTCGAGTTTGAGCTTTATTTCGTGAAAATATGTTAAATGGTTCTTAAGATATAGACCAAAACAGATTATAATACACGACAATTAGTAACAATTCAATATGCACATAATGACATATAATATATTGTTAGGTGGTTGCCAGCCAACATTTTTACGTGAAATAAGAAAATTAAAACAAAATTGAATAGCTCCGTGGTAATTGGAATCAATTTTTGACAGAAGGTGTGCGTCATGTGATCTCATTGAAAAGGTAAGGGTTAAAGTCGTACATGTAGAATATATGTTTCTAACTTCATTATTTTATTTTTATTCTGCTAATTTGTGCTTTTCCTACCTATCCTGATGTGTAGAATATGAAAACAACATATTTTGTTCTGACATCGAAAATATATATACAGGGTGCATCAAAATATAGCGCTGCAGAAGACAAAATAACACTTCGATTTCAGAAAAATATATAAGTTTGATAGAATTAGGTAGTTTCTCTTTGTGTTAAGTAAAAATACGCATATGAGATCCTCGGGTGTCATATGCAAGCAACCTAGTGGTGTGTCAGTGTAGGGAAATGCAGTGAAATATGCGTTATTTTGAAAAAAAGAATAAAGTAGTAACAAACATGGTACAGGATAAGATACTTTTTTTCAGCCATAGGGACCCGGGTTTGCGACCTCTATGAGAGAAGTGCTGGTACTCGAGTTTGAGCTTTATTTCGTGAAAATATGTTAAATGGTTCTTAAGATATAGACCAAAACAGATTATAATACACGACAATTAGTAACAATTCAATATGCACATAATGACATATAATATATTGTTAGGCGGTTGCCAGCCAACATTTTTACGTGAAATAAGAAAATTAAAACAAAATTGAATAGCTCCGTGGTAATTGGAATCAATTTTTGACAGAAGGTGTGCGTCATGTGATCTCATTGAAAAGGTAAGGGTTAAAGTCGTTCATGTAGAATATATGTTTCTAACTTCATTATTTTATTTTTATTCTGCTAATTTGTGCTTTTCGTACATATCCTGATGTGTAGAATATGAAAACAACATACTTTGTTCTGACATCGAAAATATATATACAGGGTGCATCAAAATATAGCGCTGCAGAAGACAAAATAACACTTCGATTTCAGAAAAATATATAAGTTTGATAGAATTAGGTAGTTTCTCTTTGTGTTACGTAAAAATACGCATATGAGATCCTCGGGTGTCATATGCAAGCAACCTAGTGGTGTGTCAGTGTAGGGAAATGCAGTGAAATATGCGTTATTTTGAAAAAAAGAATAAAGTAGTAACAAACATGGTACAGGATAAGGTACTTTTTTTCAGCCATAGGGACCCGGGTTTGCGACCTCTATGAGAGAAGTGCTGGTACTCGAGTTTGAGCTTTATTTCGTGAAAATATGTTAAATGGTTCTTAAGATATAGACCAAAACAGATTATAATACACGACAATTAGTAACAATTCAATATGCACATAATGACATATAATATATTGTTAGGTGGTTGCCAGCCAACATTTTTACGTGAAATAAGAAAATTAAAACAAAATTGAATAGCTCCGTGGTAATTGGAATCAATTTTTGACAGAAGGTGTGCGTCATGTGATCTCATTGAAAAGGTAAGGGTTAAAGTCGTTCATGTAGAATATATGTTTCTAACTTCATTATTTTATTTTTATTCTGCTAATTTGTGCTTTTCGTACCTATCCTGATGTGTAGAATATGAAAACAACATATTTTGTTCTGACATCGAAAATATATATACAGGGTGCATCAAAATATAGCGCTGCAGAAGACAAAATAACACTTCGATTTCAGAAAAATATATAAGTTTGATAGAATTAGGTAGTTTCTCTTTGTGTTACGTAAAAATACGCATATGAGATCCTCGGGTGTCATATGCAAGCAACCTAGTGGTGTGTCAGTGTAGGGAAATGCAGTGAAATATGCGTTATTTTGAAAAAAAGAATAAAGTAGTAACAAACATGGTACAGGATAAGGTACTTTTTTTCAGCCATAGGGACCCGGGTTTGCGACCTCTATGAGAGAAGTGCTGGTACTCGAGTTTGAGCTTTATTTCGTGAAAATATGTTAAATGGTTCTTAAGATATAGACCAAAACAGATTATAATACACGACAATTAGTAACAATTCAATATGCACATAATGACATATAATATATTGTTAGGTGGTTGCCAGCCAACATTTTTACGTGAAATAAGAAAATTAAAACAAAATTGAATAGCTCCGTGGTAATTGGAATCAATTTTTGACAGAAGGTGTGCGTCATGTGATCTCATTGAAAAGGTAAGGGTTAAAGTCGTTCATGTAGAATATATGTTTCTAACTTCATTATTTTATTTTTATTCTGCTAATTTGTGCTTTTCCTACCTATCCTGATGTGTAGAATATGAAAACAACATATTTTGTTCTGACATCGAAAATATATATACAGGGTGCATCAAAATATAGCGCTGCAGAAGACAAAATAACACTTCGATTTCAGAAAAATATATAAGTTTGATAGAATTAGGTAGTTTCTCTTTGTGTTAAGTAAAAATACGCATATGAGATCCTCGGGTGTCATATGCAAGCAACCTAGTGGTGTGTCAGTGTAGGGAAATGCAGTGAAATATGCGTTATTTTGAAAAAAAGAATAAAGTAGTAACAAACATGGTACAGGATAAGATACTTTTTTTCAGCCATAGGGACCCGGGTTTGCGACCTCTATGAGAGAAGTGCTGGTACTCGAGTTTGAGCTTTATTTCGTGAAAATATGTTAAATGGTTCTTAAGATATAGACCAAAACAGATTATAATACACGACAATTAGTAACAATTCAATATGCACATAATGACATATAATATATTGTTAGGCGGTTGCCAGCCAACATTTTTACGTGAAATAAGAAAATTAAAACAAAATTGAATAGCTCCGTGGTAATTGGAATCAATTTTTGACAGAAGGTGTGCGTCATGTGATCTCATTGAAAAGGTAAGGGTTAAAGTCGTTCATGTAGAATATATGTTTCTAACTTCATTATTTTATTTTTATTCTGCTAATTTGTGCTTTTCGTACATATCCTGATGTGTAGAATATGAAAACAACATACTTTGTTCTGACATCGAAAATATATATACAGGGTGCATCAAAATATAGCGCTGCAGAAGACAAAATAACACTTCGATTTCAGAAAAATATATAAGTTTGATAGAATTAGGTAGTTTCTCTTTGTGTTACGTAAAAATACGCATATGAGATCCTCGGGTGTCATATGCAAGCAACCTAGTGGTGTGTCAGTGTAGGGAAATGCAGTGAAATATGCGTTATTTTGAAAAAAGAATAAAGTAGTAACAAACATGGTACAGGATAAGGTACTTTTTTTCAGCCATAGGGACCCGGGTTTGCGACCTCTATGAGAGAAGTGCTGGTACTCGAGTTTGAGCTTTATTTCGTGAAAATATGTTAAATGGTTCTTAAGATATAGACCAAAACAGATTATAATACACGACAATTAGTAACAATTCAATATGCACATAATGACATATAATATATTGTTAGGCGGTTGCCAGCCAACATTTTTACGTGAAATAAGAAAATTAAAACAAAATTGAATAGCTCCGTGGTAATTGGAATCAATTTTTGACAGAAGGTGTGCGTCATGTGATCTCATTGAAAAGGTAAGGGTTAAAGTCGTTCATGTAGAATATATGTTTCTAACTTCATTATTTTATTTTTATTCTGCTAATTTGTGCTCTTCGTACATATCCTGATGTGTAGAATATGAAAACAACATATTTTGTTCTGACATCGAAAGCATATATACAGGGTGCATCAAAATATAGCGCTGCAGAAGACAAAATAACACTTCGATTTCAGAAAAATATATAAGTTTGATAGAATTAGGTAGTTTCTCTTTGTGTTACGTAAAAATACGCATATGTGATCCTCGGGTGTCATATGCAAGCAACCTAGTGGTGTGTCAGTGTAGGGAAATGCAGTGAAATATGCGTTATTTTGAAAAAAAGAATAAAGTAGTAACAAACATGGTACAGGATAAGGTACTTTTTTTCAGCCATAGGGACCCGGGTTTGCGACCGCTATGAGAGAAGTGCTGGTACTCGAGTTTGAGCTTTATTTCGTGAAAATATGTTAAATGGTTCTTAAGATATAGACCAAAACAGATTATAATACACGACAATTAGTAACAATTCAATATGCACATAATGACATATAATATATTGTTAGGTGGTTGCCAGCCAACATTTTTACGTGAAATAAGAAAATTAAAACAAAATTGAATAGCTCCGTGGTAATTGGAATCAATTTTTGACAGAAGGTGTGCGTCATGTGATCTCATTGAAAAGGTAAGGGTTAAAGTCGTACATGTAGAATATATGTTTCTAACTTCATTATTTTATTTTTATTCTGCTAATTTGTGCTTTTCCTACCTATCCTGATGTGTAGAATATGAAAACAACATATTTTGTTCTGACATCGAAAATATATATACAGGGTGCATCAAAATATAGCGCTGCAGAAGACAAAATAACACTTCGATTTCAGAAAAATATATAAGTTTGATAGAATTAGGTAGTTTCTCTTTGTGTTAAGTAAAAATACGCATATGAGATCCTCGGGTGTCATATGCAAGCAACCTAGTGGTGTGTCAGTGTAGGGAAATGCAGTGAAATATGCGTTATTTTGAAAAAAAGAATAAAGTAGTAACAAACATGGTACAGGATAAGATACTTTTTTTCAGCCATAGGGACCCGGGTTTGCGACCTCTATGAGAGAAGTGCTGGTACTCGAGTTTGAGCTTTATTTCGTGAAAATATGTTAAATGGTTCTTAAGATATAGACCAAAACAGATTATAATACACGACAATTAGTAACAATTCAATATGCACATAATGACATATAATATATTGTTAGGCGGTTGCCAGCCAACATTTTTACGTGAAATAAGAAAATTAAAACAAAATTGAATAGCTCCGTGGTAATTGGAATCAATTTTTGACAGAAGGTGTGCGTCATGTGATCTCATTGAAAAGGTAAGGGTTAAAGTCGTTCATGTAGAATATATGTTTCTAACTTCATTATTTTATTTTTATTCTGCTAATTTGTGCTTTTCGTACATATCCTGATGTGTAGAATATGAAAACAACATACTTTGTTCTGACATCGAAAATATATATACAGGGTGCATCAAAATATAGCGCTGCAGAAGACAAAATAACACTTCGATTTCAGAAAAATATATAAGTTTGATAGAATTAGGTAGTTTCTCTTTGTGTTACGTAAAAATACGCATATGAGATCCTCGGGTGTCATATGCAAGCAACCTAGTGGTGTGTCAGTGTAGGGAAATGCAGTGAAATATGCGTTATTTTGAAAAAAAGAATAAAGTAGTAACAAACATGGTACAGGATAAGGTACTTTTTTTCAGCCATAGGGACCCGGGTTTGCGACCTCTATGAGAGAAGTGCTGGTACTCGAGTTTGAGCTTTATTTCGTGAAAATATGTTAAATGGTTCTTAAGATATAGACCAAAACAGATTATAATACACGACAATTAGTAACAATTCAATATGCACATAATGACATATAATATATTGTTAGGTGGTTGCCAGCCAACATTTTTACGTGAAATAAGAAAATTAAAACAAAATTGAATAGCTCCGTGGTAATTGGAATCAATTTTTGACAGAAGGTGTGCGTCATGTGATCTCATTGAAAAGGTAAGGGTTAAAGTCGTTCATGTAGAATATATGTTTCTAACTTCATTATTTTATTTTTATTCTGCTAATTTGTGCTTTTCGTACCTATCCTGATGTGTAGAATATGAAAACAACATATTTTGTTCTGACATCGAAAATATATATACAGGGTGCATCAAAATATAGCGCTGCAGAAGACAAAATAACACTTCGATTTCAGAAAAATATATAAGTTTGATAGAATTAGGTAGTTTCTCTTTGTGTTACGTAAAAATACGCATATGAGATCCTCGGGTGTCATATGCAAGCAACCTAGTGGTGTGTCAGTGTAGGGAAATGCAGTGAAATATGCGTTATTTTGAAAAAAAGAATAAAGTAGTAACAAACATGGTACAGGATAAGGTACTTTTTTTCAGCCATAGGGACCCGGGTTTGCGACCTCTATGAGAGAAGTGCTGGTACTCGAGTTTGAGCTTTATTTCGTGAAAATATGTTAAATGGTTCTTAAGATATAGACCAAAACAGATTATAATACACGACAATTAGTAACAATTCAATATGCACATAATGACATATAATATATTGTTAGGTGGTTGCCAGCCAACATTTTTACGTGAAATAAGAAAATTAAAACAAAATTGAATAGCTCCGTGGTAATTGGAATCAATTTTTGACAGAAGGTGTGCGTCATGTGATCTCATTGAAAAGGTAAGGGTTAAAGTCGTTCATGTAGAATATATGTTTCTAACTTCATTATTTTATTTTTATTCTGCTAATTTGTGCTTTTCCTACCTATCCTGATGTGTAGAATATGAAAACAACATATTTTGTTCTGACATCGAAAATATATATACAGGGTGCATCAAAATATAGCGCTGCAGAAGACAAAATAACACTTCGATTTCAGAAAAATATATAAGTTTGATAGAATTAGGTAGTTTCTCTTTGTGTTAAGTAAAAATACGCATATGAGATCCTCGGGTGTCATATGCAAGCAACCTAGTGGTGTGTCAGTGTAGGGAAATGCAGTGAAATATGCGTTATTTTGAAAAAAAGAATAAAGTAGTAACAAACATGGTACAGGATAAGATACTTTTTTTCAGCCATAGGGACCCGGGTTTGCGACCTCTATGAGAGAAGTGCTGGTACTCGAGTTTGAGCTTTATTTCGTGAAAATATGTTAAATGGTTCTTAAGATATAGACCAAAACAGATTATAATACACGACAATTAGTAACAATTCAATATGCACATAATGACATATAATATATTGTTAGGCGGTTGCCAGCCAACATTTTTACGTGAAATAAGAAAATTAAAACAAAATTGAATAGCTCCGTGGTAATTGGAATCAATTTTTGACAGAAGGTGTGCGTCATGTGATCTCATTGAAAAGGTAAGGGTTAAAGTCGTTCATGTAGAATATATGTTTCTAACTTCATTATTTTATTTTTATTCTGCTAATTTGTGCTCTTCGTACATATCCTGATGTGTAGAATATGAAAACAACATATTTTGTTCTGACATCGAAAGCATATATACAGGGTGCATCAAAATATAGCGCTGCAGAAGACAAAATAACACTTCGATTTCAGAAAAATATATAAGTTTGATAGAATTAGGTAGTTTCTCTTTGTGTTACGTAAAAATACGCATATGTGATCCTCGGGTGTCATATGCAAGCAACCTAGTGGTGTGTCAGTGTAGGGAAATGCAGTGAAATATGCGTTATTTTGAAAAAAAGAATAAAGTAGTAACAAACATGGTACAGGATAAGGTACTTTTTTTCAGCCATAGGGACCCGGGTTTGCGACCGCTATGAGAGAAGTGCTGGTACTCGAGTTTGAGCTTTATTTCGTGAAAATATGTTAAATGGTTCTTAAGATATAGACCAAAACAGATTATAATACACGACAATTAGTAACAATTCAATATGCACATAATGACATATAATATATTGTTAGGTGGTTGCCAGCCAACATTTTTACGTGAAATAAGAAAATTAAAACAAAATTGAATAGCTCCGTGGTAATTGGAATCAATTTTTGACAGAAGGTGTGCGTCATGTGATCTCATTGAAAAGGTAAGGGTTAAAGTCGTACATGTAGAATATATGTTTCTAACTTCATTATTTTATTTTTATTCTGCTAATTTGTGCTTTTCCTACCTATCCTGATGTGTAGAATATGAAAACAACATATTTTGTTCTGACATCGAAAATATATATACAGGGTGCATCAAAATATAGCGCTGCAGAAGACAAAATAACACTTCGATTTCAGAAAAATATATAAGTTTGATAGAATTAGGTAGTTTCTCTTTGTGTTAAGTAAAAATACGCATATGAGATCCTCGGGTGTCATATGCAAGCAACCTAGTGGTGTGTCAGTGTAGGGAAATGCAGTGAAATATGCGTTATTTTGAAAAAAAGAATAAAGTAGTAACAAACATGGTACAGGATAAGATACTTTTTTTCAGCCATAGGGACCCGGGTTTGCGACCTCTATGAGAGAAGTGCTGGTACTCGAGTTTGAGCTTTATTTCGTGAAAATATGTTAAATGGTTCTTAAGATATAGACCAAAACAGATTATAATACACGACAATTAGTAACAATTCAATATGCACATAATGACATATAATATATTGTTAGGCGGTTGCCAGCCAACATTTTTACGTGAAATAAGAAAATTAAAACAAAATTGAATAGCTCCGTGGTAATTGGAATCAATTTTTGACAGAAGGTGTGCGTCATGTGATCTCATTGAAAAGGTAAGGGTTAAAGTCGTTCATGTAGAATATATGTTTCTAACTTCATTATTTTATTTTTATTCTGCTAATTTGTGCTTTTCGTACATATCCTGATGTGTAGAATATGAAAACAACATACTTTGTTCTGACATCGAAAATATATATACAGGGTGCATCAAAATATAGCGCTGCAGAAGACAAAATAACACTTCGATTTCAGAAAAATATATAAGTTTGATAGAATTAGGTAGTTTCTCTTTGTGTTACGTAAAAATACGCATATGAGATCCTCGGGTGTCATATGCAAGCAACCTAGTGGTGTGTCAGTGTAGGGAAATGCAGTGAAATATGCGTTATTTTGAAAAAAAGAATAAAGTAGTAACAAACATGGTACAGGATAAGGTACTTTTTTTCAGCCATAGGGACCCGGGTTTGCGACCTCTATGAGAGAAGTGCTGGTACTCGAGTTTGAGCTTTATTTCGTGAAAATATGTTAAATGGTTCTTAAGATATAGACCAAAACAGATTATAATACACGACAATTAGTAACAATTCAATATGCACATAATGACATATAATATATTGTTAGGTGGTTGCCAGCCAACATTTTTACGTGAAATAAGAAAATTAAAACAAAATTGAATAGCTCCGTGGTAATTGGAATCAATTTTTGACAGAAGGTGTGCGTCATGTGATCTCATTGAAAAGGTAAGGGTTAAAGTCGTTCATGTAGAATATATGTTTCTAACTTCATTATTTTATTTTTATTCTGCTAATTTGTGCTTTTCGTACCTATCCTGATGTGTAGAATATGAAAACAACATATTTTGTTCTGACATCGAAAATATATATACAGGGTGCATCAAAATATAGCGCTGCAGAAGACAAAATAACACTTCGATTTCAGAAAAATATATAAGTTTGATAGAATTAGGTAGTTTCTCTTTGTGTTACGTAAAAATACGCATATGAGATCCTCGGGTGTCATATGCAAGCAACCTAGTGGTGTGTCAGTGTAGGGAAATGCAGTGAAATATGCGTTATTTTGAAAAAAAGAATAAAGTAGTAACAAACATGGTACAGGATAAGGTACTTTTTTTCAGCCATAGGGACCCGGGTTTGCGACCTCTATGAGAGAAGTGCTGGTACTCGAGTTTGAGCTTTATTTCGTGAAAATATGTTAAATGGTTCTTAAGATATAGACCAAAACAGATTATAATACACGACAATTAGTAACAATTCAATATGCACATAATGACATATAATATATTGTTAGGTGGTTGCCAGCCAACATTTTTACGTGAAATAAGAAAATTAAAACAAAATTGAATAGCTCCGTGGTAATTGGAATCAATTTTTGACAGAAGGTGTGCGTCATGTGATCTCATTGAAAAGGTAAGGGTTAAAGTCGTTCATGTAGAATATATGTTTCTAACTTCATTATTTTATTTTTATTCTGCTAATTTGTGCTTTTCCTACCTATCCTGATGTGTAGAATATGAAAACAACATATTTTGTTCTGACATCGAAAATATATATACAGGGTGCATCAAAATATAGCGCTGCAGAAGACAAAATAACACTTCGATTTCAGAAAAATATATAAGTTTGATAGAATTAGGTAGTTTCTCTTTGTGTTAAGTAAAAATACGCATATGAGATCCTCGGGTGTCATATGCAAGCAACCTAGTGGTGTGTCAGTGTAGGGAAATGCAGTGAAATATGCGTTATTTTGAAAAAAAGAATAAAGTAGTAACAAACATGGTACAGGATAAGATACTTTTTTTCAGCCATAGGGACCCGGGTTTGCGACCTCTATGAGAGAAGTGCTGGTACTCGAGTTTGAGCTTTATTTCGTGAAAATATGTTAAATGGTTCTTAAGATATAGACCAAAACAGATTATAATACACGACAATTAGTAACAATTCAATATGCACATAATGACATATAATATATTGTTAGGCGGTTGCCAGCCAACATTTTTACGTGAAATAAGAAAATTAAAACAAAATTGAATAGCTCCGTGGTAATTGGAATCAATTTTTGACAGAAGGTGTGCGTCATGTGATCTCATTGAAAAGGTAAGGGTTAAAGTCGTTCATGTAGAATATATGTTTCTAACTTCATTATTTTATTTTTATTCTGCTAATTTGTGCTTTTCGTACATATCCTGATGTGTAGAATATGAAAACAACATACTTTGTTCTGACATCGAAAATATATATACAGGGTGCATCAAAATATAGCGCTGCAGAAGACAAAATAACACTTCGATTTCAGAAAAATATATAAGTTTGATAGAATTAGGTAGTTTCTCTTTGTGTTACGTAAAAATACGCATATGAGATCCTCGGGTGTCATATGCAAGCAACCTAGTGGTGTGTCAGTGTAGGGAAATGCAGTGAAATATGCGTTATTTTGAAAAAAAGAATAAAGTAGTAACAAACATGGTACAGGATAAGGTACTTTTTTTCAGCCATAGGGACCCGGGTTTGCGACCTCTATGAGAGAAGTGCTGGTACTCGAGTTTGAGCTTTATTTCGTGAAAATATGTTAAATGGTTCTTAAGATATAGACCAAAACAGATTATAATACACGACAATTAGTAACAATTCAATATGCACATAATGACATATAATATATTGTTAGGCGGTTGCCAGCCAACATTTTTACGTGAAATAAGAAAATTAAAACAAAATTGAATAGCTCCGTGGTAATTGGAATCAATTTTTGACAGAAGGTGTGCGTCATGTGATCTCATTGAAAAGGTAAGGGTTAAAGTCGTTCATGTAGAATATATGTTTCTAACTTCATTATTTTATTTTTATTCTGCTAATTTGTGCCTTTCGTACCTATCCTGATGTGTAGAATATGAAAACATTTTTTTTGTTCTAACATTGAAAATATATATACAGGGTGCATCAAAATATAGCGCTGCAGAAGACAAAATAACACTTCGATTTCAGAAAAATATATAAGTTTGATATAATTAGGTAGTTTCTCTTTGTGTTACGTAAAAAAACGCATATGTTATCCTCGGGTGTCATATGCAAGCAACCTAGTGGTGTGTCAGTGTAGGGAAATGCAGTGAAATATGCGTTATTTTGAAAAAAAAAGAATAAAGTAGTAACAAACATGGTACAGGATAAGGTGCTTTTTTTCAGCCATAGGGACCCGGGTTTGCGACCTCTATGAGAGAAGTGCTGGTACTCGAGTTTGAGCTTTATTTCGTGAAAATATGTTAAATGGTTCTTAAGATATAGACCAAAACAGATTATAATACACGACAATTAGTAACAATTCAATATGCACATAATGACATATAATATATTGTTAGGCGGTTGCCAGCCAACATTTTTACGTGAAATAAGAAAATTAAAACAAAATTGAATAGCTCCGTGGTAATTGGAATCAATTTTTGACAGAAGGTGTGCGTCATGTGATCTCATTGAAAAGGTAAGGGTTAAAGTCGTTCATGTAGAATATATGTTTCTAACTTCATTATTTTATTTTTATTCTGCTAATTTGTGCTCTTCGTACATATCCTGATGTGTAGAATATGAAAACAACATATTTTGTTCTGACATCGAAAGCATATATACAGGGTGCATCAAAATATAGCGCTGCAGAAGACAAAATAACACTTCGATTTCAGAAAAATATATAAGTTTGATAGAATTAGGTAGTTTCTCTTTGTGTTACGTAAAAATACGCATATGTGATCCTCGGGTGTCATATGCAAGCAACCTAGTGGTGTGTCAGTGTAGGGAAATGCAGTGAAATATGCGTTATTTTGAAAAAAAGAATAAAGTAGTAACAAACATGGTACAGGATAAGGTACTTTTTTTCAGCCATAGGGACCCGGGTTTGCGACCTCTATGAGAGAAGTGCTGGTACTCGAGTTTGAGCTTTATTTCGTGAAAATATGTTAAATGGTTCTTAAGATATAGACCAAAACAGATTATAATACACGACAATTAGTAACAATTCAATATGCACATAATGACATATAATATATTGTTAGGTGGTTGCCAGCCAACATTTTTACGTGAAATAAGAAAATTAAAACAAAATTGAATAGCTCCGTGGTAATTGGAATCAATTTTTGACAGAAGGTGTGCGTCATGTGATCTCATTGAAAAGGTAAGGGTTAAAGTCGTTCATGTAGAATATATGTTTCTAACTTCATTATTTTATTTTTATTCTGCTAATTTGTGCTTTTCCTACCTATCCTGATGTGTAGAATATGAAAACAACATATTTTGTTCTGACATCGAAAATATATATACAGGGTGCATCAAAATATAGCGCTGCAGAAGACAAAATAACACTTCGATTTCAGAAAAATATATAAGTTTGATAGAATTAGGTAGTTTCTCTTTGTGTTAAGTAAAAATACGCATATGAGATCCTCGGGTGTCATATGCAAGCAACCTAGTGGTGTGTCAGTGTAGGGAAATGCAGTGAAATATGCGTTATTTTGAAAAAAAGAATAAAGTAGTAACAAACATGGTACAGGATAAGATACTTTTTTTCAGCCATAGGGACCCGGGTTTGCGACCTCTATGAGAGAAGTGCTGGTACTCGAGTTTGAGCTTTATTTCGTGAAAATATGTTAAATGGTTCTTAAGATATAGACCAAAACAGATTATAATACACGACAATTAGTAACAATTCAATATGCACATAATGACATATAATATATTGTTAGGCGGTTGCCAGCCAACATTTTTACGTGAAATAAGAAAATTAAAACAAAATTGAATAGCTCCGTGGTAATTGGAATCAATTTTTGACAGAAGGTGTGCGTCATGTGATCTCATTGAAAAGGTAAGGGTTAAAGTCGTTCATGTAGAATATATGTTTCTAACTTCATTATTTTATTTTTATTCTGCTAATTTGTGCTTTTCGTACATATCCTGATGTGTAGAATATGAAAACAACATACTTTGTTCTGACATCGAAAATATATATACAGGGTGCATCAAAATATAGCGCTGCAGAAGACAAAATAACACTTCGATTTCAGAAAAATATATAAGTTTGATAGAATTAGGTAGTTTCTCTTTGTGTTACGTAAAAATACGCATATGAGATCCTCGGGTGTCATATGCAAGCAACCTAGTGGTGTGTCAGTGTAGGGAAATGCAGTGAAATATGCGTTATTTTGAAAAAAAGAATAAAGTAGTAACAAACATGGTACAGGATAAGGTACTTTTTTTCAGCCATAGGGACCCGGGTTTGCGACCTCTATGAGAGAAGTGCTGGTACTCGAGTTTGAGCTTTATTTCGTGAAAATATGTTAAATGGTTCTTAAGATATAGACCAAAACAGATTATAATACACGACAATTAGTAACAATTCAATATGCACATAATGACATATAATATATTGTTAGGCGGTTGCCAGCCAACATTTTTACGTGAAATAAGAAAATTAAAACAAAATTGAATAGCTCCGTGGTAATTGGAATCAATTTTTGACAGAAGGTGTGCGTCATGTGATCTCATTGAAAAGGTAAGGGTTAAAGTCGTTCATGTAGAATATATGTTTCTAACTTCATTATTTTATTTTTATTCTGCTAATTTGTGCCTTTCGTACCTATCCTGATGTGTAGAATATGAAAACATTTTTTTTGTTCTAACATTGAAAATATATATACAGGGTGCATCAAAATATAGCGCTGCAGAAGACAAAATAACACTTCGATTTCAGAAAAATATATAAGTTTGATATAATTAGGTAGTTTCTCTTTGTGTTACGTAAAAAAACGCATATGTTATCCTCGGGTGTCATATGCAAGCAACCTAGTGGTGTGTCAGTGTAGGGAAATGCAGTGAAATATGCGTTATTTTGAAAAAAAAAGAATAAAGTAGTAACAAACATGGTACAGGATAAGGTGCTTTTTTTCAGCCATAGGGACCCGGGTTTGCGACCTCTATGAGAGAAGTGCTGGTACTCGAGTTTGAGCTTTATTTCGTGAAAATATGTTAAATGGTTCTTAAGATATAGACCAAAACAGATTATAATACACGACAATTAGTAACAATTCAATATGCACATAATGACATATAATATATTGTTAGGCGGTTGCCAGCCAACATTTTTACGTGAAATAAGAAAATTAAAACAAAATTGAATAGCTCCGTGGTAATTGGAATCAATTTTTGACAGAAGGTGTGCGTCATGTGATCTCATTGAAAAGGTAAGGGTTAAAGTCGTTCATGTAGAATATATGTTTCTAACTTCATTATTTTATTTTTATTCTGCTAATTTGTGCTCTTCGTACATATCCTGATGTGTAGAATATGAAAACAACATATTTTGTTCTGACATCGAAAGCATATATACAGGGTGCATCAAAATATAGCGCTGCAGAAGACAAAATAACACTTCGATTTCAGAAAAATATATAAGTTTGATAGAATTAGGTAGTTTCTCTTTGTGTTACGTAAAAATACGCATATGTGATCCTCGGGTGTCATATGCAAGCAACCTAGTGGTGTGTCAGTGTAGGGAAATGCAGTGAAATATGCGTTATTTTGAAAAAAAGAATAAAGTAGTAACAAACATGGTACAGGATAAGGTACTTTTTTTCAGCCATAGGGACCCGGGTTTGCGACCGCTATGAGAGAAGTGCTGGTACTCGAGTTTGAGCTTTATTTCGTGAAAATATGTTAAATGGTTCTTAAGATATAGACCAAAACAGATTATAATACACGACAATTAGTAACAATTCAATATGCACATAATGACATATAATATATTGTTAGGTGGTTGCCAGCCAACATTTTTACGTGAAATAAGAAAATTAAAACAAAATTGAATAGCTCCGTGGTAATTGGAATCAATTTTTGACAGAAGGTGTGCGTCATGTGATCTCATTGAAAAGGTAAGGGTTAAAGTCGTACATGTAGAATATATGTTTCTAACTTCATTATTTTATTTTTATTCTGCTAATTTGTGCTTTTCCTACCTATCCTGATGTGTAGAATATGAAAACAACATATTTTGTTCTGACATCGAAAATATATATACAGGGTGCATCAAAATATAGCGCTGCAGAAGACAAAATAACACTTCGATTTCAGAAAAATATATAAGTTTGATAGAATTAGGTAGTTTCTCTTTGTGTTAAGTAAAAATACGCATATGAGATCCTCGGGTGTCATATGCAAGCAACCTAGTGGTGTGTCAGTGTAGGGAAATGCAGTGAAATATGCGTTATTTTGAAAAAAAGAATAAAGTAGTAACAAACATGGTACAGGATAAGATACTTTTTTTCAGCCATAGGGACCCGGGTTTGCGACCTCTATGAGAGAAGTGCTGGTACTCGAGTTTGAGCTTTATTTCGTGAAAATATGTTAAATGGTTCTTAAGATATAGACCAAAACAGATTATAATACACGACAATTAGTAACAATTCAATATGCACATAATGACATATAATATATTGTTAGGCGGTTGCCAGCCAACATTTTTACGTGAAATAAGAAAATTAAAACAAAATTGAATAGCTCCGTGGTAATTGGAATCAATTTTTGACAGAAGGTGTGCGTCATGTGATCTCATTGAAAAGGTAAGGGTTAAAGTCGTTCATGTAGAATATATGTTTCTAACTTCATTATTTTATTTTTATTCTGCTAATTTGTGCTTTTCGTACATATCCTGATGTGTAGAATATGAAAACAACATACTTTGTTCTGACATCGAAAATATATATACAGGGTGCATCAAAATATAGCGCTGCAGAAGACAAAATAACACTTCGATTTCAGAAAAATATATAAGTTTGATAGAATTAGGTAGTTTCTCTTTGTGTTACGTAAAAATACGCATATGAGATCCTCGGGTGTCATATGCAAGCAACCTAGTGGTGTGTCAGTGTAGGGAAATGCAGTGAAATATGCGTTATTTTGAAAAAAAGAATAAAGTAGTAACAAACATGGTACAGGATAAGGTACTTTTTTTCAGCCATAGGGACCCGGGTTTGCGACCTCTATGAGAGAAGTGCTGGTACTCGAGTTTGAGCTTTATTTCGTGAAAATATGTTAAATGGTTCTTAAGATATAGACCAAAACAGATTATAATACACGACAATTAGTAACAATTCAATATGCACATAATGACATATAATATATTGTTAGGTGGTTGCCAGCCAACATTTTTACGTGAAATAAGAAAATTAAAACAAAATTGAATAGCTCCGTGGTAATTGGAATCAATTTTTGACAGAAGGTGTGCGTCATGTGATCTCATTGAAAAGGTAAGGGTTAAAGTCGTTCATGTAGAATATATGTTTCTAACTTCATTATTTTATTTTTATTCTGCTAATTTGTGCTTTTCGTACCTATCCTGATGTGTAGAATATGAAAACAACATATTTTGTTCTGACATCGAAAATATATATACAGGGTGCATCAAAATATAGCGCTGCAGAAGACAAAATAACACTTCGATTTCAGAAAAATATATAAGTTTGATAGAATTAGGTAGTTTCTCTTTGTGTTACGTAAAAATACGCATATGAGATCCTCGGGTGTCATATGCAAGCAACCTAGTGGTGTGTCAGTGTAGGGAAATGCAGTGAAATATGCGTTATTTTGAAAAAAAGAATAAAGTAGTAACAAACATGGTACAGGATAAGGTACTTTTTTTCAGCCATAGGGACCCGGGTTTGCGACCTCTATGAGAGAAGTGCTGGTACTCGAGTTTGAGCTTTATTTCGTGAAAATATGTTAAATGGTTCTTAAGATATAGACCAAAACAGATTATAATACACGACAATTAGTAACAATTCAATATGCACATAATGACATATAATATATTGTTAGGTGGTTGCCAGCCAACATTTTTACGTGAAATAAGAAAATTAAAACAAAATTGAATAGCTCCGTGGTAATTGGAATCAATTTTTGACAGAAGGTGTGCGTCATGTGATCTCATTGAAAAGGTAAGGGTTAAAGTCGTTCATGTAGAATATATGTTTCTAACTTCATTATTTTATTTTTATTCTGCTAATTTGTGCTTTTCCTACCTATCCTGATGTGTAGAATATGAAAACAACATATTTTGTTCTGACATCGAAAATATATATACAGGGTGCATCAAAATATAGCGCTGCAGAAGACAAAATAACACTTCGATTTCAGAAAAATATATAAGTTTGATAGAATTAGGTAGTTTCTCTTTGTGTTAAGTAAAAATACGCATATGAGATCCTCGGGTGTCATATGCAAGCAACCTAGTGGTGTGTCAGTGTAGGGAAATGCAGTGAAATATGCGTTATTTTGAAAAAAAGAATAAAGTAGTAACAAACATGGTACAGGATAAGATACTTTTTTTCAGCCATAGGGACCCGGGTTTGCGACCTCTATGAGAGAAGTGCTGGTACTCGAGTTTGAGCTTTATTTCGTGAAAATATGTTAAATGGTTCTTAAGATATAGACCAAAACAGATTATAATACACGACAATTAGTAACAATTCAATATGCACATAATGACATATAATATATTGTTAGGCGGTTGCCAGCCAACATTTTTACGTGAAATAAGAAAATTAAAACAAAATTGAATAGCTCCGTGGTAATTGGAATCAATTTTTGACAGAAGGTGTGCGTCATGTGATCTCATTGAAAAGGTAAGGGTTAAAGTCGTTCATGTAGAATATATGTTTCTAACTTCATTATTTTATTTTTATTCTGCTAATTTGTGCTTTTCGTACATATCCTGATGTGTAGAATATGAAAACAACATACTTTGTTCTGACATCGAAAATATATATACAGGGTGCATCAAAATATAGCGCTGCAGAAGACAAAATAACACTTCGATTTCAGAAAAATATATAAGTTTGATAGAATTAGGTAGTTTCTCTTTGTGTTACGTAAAAATACGCATATGAGATCCTCGGGTGTCATATGCAAGCAACCTAGTGGTGTGTCAGTGTAGGGAAATGCAGTGAAATATGCGTTATTTTGAAAAAAAGAATAAAGTAGTAACAAACATGGTACAGGATAAGGTACTTTTTTTCAGCCATAGGGACCCGGGTTTGCGACCTCTATGAGAGAAGTGCTGGTACTCGAGTTTGAGCTTTATTTCGTGAAAATATGTTAAATGGTTCTTAAGATATAGACCAAAACAGATTATAATACACGACAATTAGTAACAATTCAATATGCACATAATGACATATAATATATTGTTAGGCGGTTGCCAGCCAACATTTTTACGTGAAATAAGAAAATTAAAACAAAATTGAATAGCTCCGTGGTAATTGGAATCAATTTTTGACAGAAGGTGTGCGTCATGTGATCTCATTGAAAAGGTAAGGGTTAAAGTCGTTCATGTAGAATATATGTTTCTAACTTCATTATTTTATTTTTATTCTGCTAATTTGTGCCTTTCGTACCTATCCTGATGTGTAGAATATGAAAACATTTTTTTTGTTCTAACATTGAAAATATATATACAGGGTGCATCAAAATATAGCGCTGCAGAAGACAAAATAACACTTCGATTTCAGAAAAATATATAAGTTTGATATAATTAGGTAGTTTCTCTTTGTGTTACGTAAAAAAACGCATATGTTATCCTCGGGTGTCATATGCAAGCAACCTAGTGGTGTGTCAGTGTAGGGAAATGCAGTGAAATATGCGTTATTTTGAAAAAAAAAGAATAAAGTAGTAACAAACATGGTACAGGATAAGGTGCTTTTTTTCAGCCATAGGGACCCGGGTTTGCGACCTCTATGAGAGAAGTGCTGGTACTCGAGTTTGAGCTTTATTTCGTGAAAATATGTTAAATGGTTCTTAAGATATAGACCAAAACAGATTATAATACACGACAATTAGTAACAATTCAATATGCACATAATGACATATAATATATTGTTAGGCGGTTGCCAGCCAACATTTTTACGTGAAATAAGAAAATTAAAACAAAATTGAATAGCTCCGTGGTAATTGGAATCAATTTTTGACAGAAGGTGTGCGTCATGTGATCTCATTGAAAAGGTAAGGGTTAAAGTCGTTCATGTAGAATATATGTTTCTAACTTCATTATTTTATTTTTATTCTGCTAATTTGTGCTCTTCGTACATATCCTGATGTGTAGAATATGAAAACAACATATTTTGTTCTGACATCGAAAGCATATATACAGGGTGCATCAAAATATAGCGCTGCAGAAGACAAAATAACACTTCGATTTCAGAAAAATATATAAGTTTGATAGAATTAGGTAGTTTCTCTTTGTGTTACGTAAAAATACGCATATGTGATCCTCGGGTGTCATATGCAAGCAACCTAGTGGTGTGTCAGTGTAGGGAAATGCAGTGAAATATGCGTTATTTTGAAAAAAAGAATAAAGTAGTAACAAACATGGTACAGGATAAGGTACTTTTTTTCAGCCATAGGGACCCGGGTTTGCGACCGCTATGAGAGAAGTGCTGGTACTCGAGTTTGAGCTTTATTTCGTGAAAATATGTTAAATGGTTCTTAAGATATAGACCAAAACAGATTATAATACACGACAATTAGTAACAATTCAATATGCACATAATGACATATAATATATTGTTAGGTGGTTGCCAGCCAACATTTTTACGTGAAATAAGAAAATTAAAACAAAATTGAATAGCTCCGTGGTAATTGGAATCAATTTTTGACAGAAGGTGTGCGTCATGTGATCTCATTGAAAAGGTAAGGGTTAAAGTCGTACATGTAGAATATATGTTTCTAACTTCATTATTTTATTTTTATTCTGCTAATTTGTGCTTTTCCTACCTATCCTGATGTGTAGAATATGAAAACAACATATTTTGTTCTGACATCGAAAATATATATACAGGGTGCATCAAAATATAGCGCTGCAGAAGACAAAATAACACTTCGATTTCAGAAAAATATATAAGTTTGATAGAATTAGGTAGTTTCTCTTTGTGTTAAGTAAAAATACGCATATGAGATCCTCGGGTGTCATATGCAAGCAACCTAGTGGTGTGTCAGTGTAGGGAAATGCAGTGAAATATGCGTTATTTTGAAAAAAAGAATAAAGTAGTAACAAACATGGTACAGGATAAGATACTTTTTTTCAGCCATAGGGACCCGGGTTTGCGACCTCTATGAGAGAAGTGCTGGTACTCGAGTTTGAGCTTTATTTCGTGAAAATATGTTAAATGGTTCTTAAGATATAGACCAAAACAGATTATAATACACGACAATTAGTAACAATTCAATATGCACATAATGACATATAATATATTGTTAGGCGGTTGCCAGCCAACATTTTTACGTGAAATAAGAAAATTAAAACAAAATTGAATAGCTCCGTGGTAATTGGAATCAATTTTTGACAGAAGGTGTGCGTCATGTGATCTCATTGAAAAGGTAAGGGTTAAAGTCGTTCATGTAGAATATATGTTTCTAACTTCATTATTTTATTTTTATTCTGCTAATTTGTGCTTTTCGTACATATCCTGATGTGTAGAATATGAAAACAACATACTTTGTTCTGACATCGAAAATATATATACAGGGTGCATCAAAATATAGCGCTGCAGAAGACAAAATAACACTTCGATTTCAGAAAAATATATAAGTTTGATAGAATTAGGTAGTTTCTCTTTGTGTTACGTAAAAATACGCATATGAGATCCTCGGGTGTCATATGCAAGCAACCTAGTGGTGTGTCAGTGTAGGGAAATGCAGTGAAATATGCGTTATTTTGAAAAAAAGAATAAAGTAGTAACAAACATGGTACAGGATAAGGTACTTTTTTTCAGCCATAGGGACCCGGGTTTGCGACCTCTATGAGAGAAGTGCTGGTACTCGAGTTTGAGCTTTATTTCGTGAAAATATGTTAAATGGTTCTTAAGATATAGACCAAAACAGATTATAATACACGACAATTAGTAACAATTCAATATGCACATAATGACATATAATATATTGTTAGGTGGTTGCCAGCCAACATTTTTACGTGAAATAAGAAAATTAAAACAAAATTGAATAGCTCCGTGGTAATTGGAATCAATTTTTGACAGAAGGTGTGCGTCATGTGATCTCATTGAAAAGGTAAGGGTTAAAGTCGTTCATGTAGAATATATGTTTCTAACTTCATTATTTTATTTTTATTCTGCTAATTTGTGCTTTTCGTACCTATCCTGATGTGTAGAATATGAAAACAACATATTTTGTTCTGACATCGAAAATATATATACAGGGTGCATCAAAATATAGCGCTGCAGAAGACAAAATAACACTTCGATTTCAGAAAAATATATAAGTTTGATAGAATTAGGTAGTTTCTCTTTGTGTTACGTAAAAATACGCATATGAGATCCTCGGGTGTCATATGCAAGCAACCTAGTGGTGTGTCAGTGTAGGGAAATGCAGTGAAATATGCGTTATTTTGAAAAAAAGAATAAAGTAGTAACAAACATGGTACAGGATAAGGTACTTTTTTTCAGCCATAGGGACCCGGGTTTGCGACCTCTATGAGAGAAGTGCTGGTACTCGAGTTTGAGCTTTATTTCGTGAAAATATGTTAAATGGTTCTTAAGATATAGACCAAAACAGATTATAATACACGACAATTAGTAACAATTCAATATGCACATAATGACATATAATATATTGTTAGGTGGTTGCCAGCCAACATTTTTACGTGAAATAAGAAAATTAAAACAAAATTGAATAGCTCCGTGGTAATTGGAATCAATTTTTGACAGAAGGTGTGCGTCATGTGATCTCATTGAAAAGGTAAGGGTTAAAGTCGTTCATGTAGAATATATGTTTCTAACTTCATTATTTTATTTTTATTCTGCTAATTTGTGCTTTTCCTACCTATCCTGATGTGTAGAATATGAAAACAACATATTTTGTTCTGACATCGAAAATATATATACAGGGTGCATCAAAATATAGCGCTGCAGAAGACAAAATAACACTTCGATTTCAGAAAAATATATAAGTTTGATAGAATTAGGTAGTTTCTCTTTGTGTTAAGTAAAAATACGCATATGAGATCCTCGGGTGTCATATGCAAGCAACCTAGTGGTGTGTCAGTGTAGGGAAATGCAGTGAAATATGCGTTATTTTGAAAAAAAGAATAAAGTAGTAACAAACATGGTACAGGATAAGATACTTTTTTTCAGCCATAGGGACCCGGGTTTGCGACCTCTATGAGAGAAGTGCTGGTACTCGAGTTTGAGCTTTATTTCGTGAAAATATGTTAAATGGTTCTTAAGATATAGACCAAAACAGATTATAATACACGACAATTAGTAACAATTCAATATGCACATAATGACATATAATATATTGTTAGGCGGTTGCCAGCCAACATTTTTACGTGAAATAAGAAAATTAAAACAAAATTGAATAGCTCCGTGGTAATTGGAATCAATTTTTGACAGAAGGTGTGCGTCATGTGATCTCATTGAAAAGGTAAGGGTTAAAGTCGTTCATGTAGAATATATGTTTCTAACTTCATTATTTTATTTTTATTCTGCTAATTTGTGCTTTTCGTACATATCCTGATGTGTAGAATATGAAAACAACATACTTTGTTCTGACATCGAAAATATATATACAGGGTGCATCAAAATATAGCGCTGCAGAAGACAAAATAACACTTCGATTTCAGAAAAATATATAAGTTTGATAGAATTAGGTAGTTTCTCTTTGTGTTACGTAAAAATACGCATATGAGATCCTCGGGTGTCATATGCAAGCAACCTAGTGGTGTGTCAGTGTAGGGAAATGCAGTGAAATATGCGTTATTTTGAAAAAAAGAATAAAGTAGTAACAAACATGGTACAGGATAAGGTACTTTTTTTCAGCCATAGGGACCCGGGTTTGCGACCTCTATGAGAGAAGTGCTGGTACTCGAGTTTGAGCTTTATTTCGTGAAAATATGTTAAATGGTTCTTAAGATATAGACCAAAACAGATTATAATACACGACAATTAGTAACAATTCAATATGCACATAATGACATATAATATATTGTTAGGCGGTTGCCAGCCAACATTTTTACGTGAAATAAGAAAATTAAAACAAAATTGAATAGCTCCGTGGTAATTGGAATCAATTTTTGACAGAAGGTGTGCGTCATGTGATCTCATTGAAAAGGTAAGGGTTAAAGTCGTTCATGTAGAATATATGTTTCTAACTTCATTATTTTATTTTTATTCTGCTAATTTGTGCCTTTCGTACCTATCCTGATGTGTAGAATATGAAAACATTTTTTTTGTTCTAACATTGAAAATATATATACAGGGTGCATCAAAATATAGCGCTGCAGAAGACAAAATAACACTTCGATTTCAGAAAAATATATAAGTTTGATATAATTAGGTAGTTTCTCTTTGTGTTACGTAAAAAAACGCATATGTTATCCTCGGGTGTCATATGCAAGCAACCTAGTGGTGTGTCAGTGTAGGGAAATGCAGTGAAATATGCGTTATTTTGAAAAAAAAAGAATAAAGTAGTAACAAACATGGTACAGGATAAGGTGCTTTTTTTCAGCCATAGGGACCCGGGTTTGCGACCTCTATGAGAGAAGTGCTGGTACTCGAGTTTGAGCTTTATTTCGTGAAAATATGTTAAATGGTTCTTAAGATATAGACCAAAACAGATTATAATACACGACAATTAGTAACAATTCAATATGCACATAATGACATATAATATATTGTTAGGCGGTTGCCAGCCAACATTTTTACGTGAAATAAGAAAATTAAAACAAAATTGAATAGCTCCGTGGTAATTGGAATCAATTTTTGACAGAAGGTGTGCGTCATGTGATCTCATTGAAAAGGTAAGGGTTAAAGTCGTTCATGTAGAATATATGTTTCTAACTTCATTATTTTATTTTTATTCTGCTAATTTGTGCTCTTCGTACATATCCTGATGTGTAGAATATGAAAACAACATATTTTGTTCTGACATCGAAAGCATATATACAGGGTGCATCAAAATATAGCGCTGCAGAAGACAAAATAACACTTCGATTTCAGAAAAATATATAAGTTTGATAGAATTAGGTAGTTTCTCTTTGTGTTACGTAAAAATACGCATATGTGATCCTCGGGTGTCATATGCAAGCAACCTAGTGGTGTGTCAGTGTAGGGAAATGCAGTGAAATATGCGTTATTTTGAAAAAAAGAATAAAGTAGTAACAAACATGGTACAGGATAAGGTACTTTTTTTCAGCCATAGGGACCCGGGTTTGCGACCGCTATGAGAGAAGTGCTGGTACTCGAGTTTGAGCTTTATTTCGTGAAAATATGTTAAATGGTTCTTAAGATATAGACCAAAACAGATTATAATACACGACAATTAGTAACAATTCAATATGCACATAATGACATATAATATATTGTTAGGTGGTTGCCAGCCAACATTTTTACGTGAAATAAGAAAATTAAAACAAAATTGAATAGCTCCGTGGTAATTGGAATCAATTTTTGACAGAAGGTGTGCGTCATGTGATCTCATTGAAAAGGTAAGGGTTAAAGTCGTACATGTAGAATATATGTTTCTAACTTCATTATTTTATTTTTATTCTGCTAATTTGTGCTTTTCCTACCTATCCTGATGTGTAGAATATGAAAACAACATATTTTGTTCTGACATCGAAAATATATATACAGGGTGCATCAAAATATAGCGCTGCAGAAGACAAAATAACACTTCGATTTCAGAAAAATATATAAGTTTGATAGAATTAGGTAGTTTCTCTTTGTGTTAAGTAAAAATACGCATATGAGATCCTCGGGTGTCATATGCAAGCAACCTAGTGGTGTGTCAGTGTAGGGAAATGCAGTGAAATATGCGTTATTTTGAAAAAAAGAATAAAGTAGTAACAAACATGGTACAGGATAAGATACTTTTTTTCAGCCATAGGGACCCGGGTTTGCGACCTCTATGAGAGAAGTGCTGGTACTCGAGTTTGAGCTTTATTTCGTGAAAATATGTTAAATGGTTCTTAAGATATAGACCAAAACAGATTATAATACACGACAATTAGTAACAATTCAATATGCACATAATGACATATAATATATTGTTAGGCGGTTGCCAGCCAACATTTTTACGTGAAATAAGAAAATTAAAACAAAATTGAATAGCTCCGTGGTAATTGGAATCAATTTTTGACAGAAGGTGTGCGTCATGTGATCTCATTGAAAAGGTAAGGGTTAAAGTCGTTCATGTAGAATATATGTTTCTAACTTCATTATTTTATTTTTATTCTGCTAATTTGTGCTTTTCGTACATATCCTGATGTGTAGAATATGAAAACAACATACTTTGTTCTGACATCGAAAATATATATACAGGGTGCATCAAAATATAGCGCTGCAGAAGACAAAATAACACTTCGATTTCAGAAAAATATATAAGTTTGATAGAATTAGGTAGTTTCTCTTTGTGTTACGTAAAAATACGCATATGAGATCCTCGGGTGTCATATGCAAGCAACCTAGTGGTGTGTCAGTGTAGGGAAATGCAGTGAAATATGCGTTATTTTGAAAAAAAGAATAAAGTAGTAACAAACATGGTACAGGATAAGGTACTTTTTTTCAGCCATAGGGACCCGGGTTTGCGACCTCTATGAGAGAAGTGCTGGTACTCGAGTTTGAGCTTTATTTCGTGAAAATATGTTAAATGGTTCTTAAGATATAGACCAAAACAGATTATAATACACGACAATTAGTAACAATTCAATATGCACATAATGACATATAATATATTGTTAGGTGGTTGCCAGCCAACATTTTTACGTGAAATAAGAAAATTAAAACAAAATTGAATAGCTCCGTGGTAATTGGAATCAATTTTTGACAGAAGGTGTGCGTCATGTGATCTCATTGAAAAGGTAAGGGTTAAAGTCGTTCATGTAGAATATATGTTTCTAACTTCATTATTTTATTTTTATTCTGCTAATTTGTGCTTTTCGTACCTATCCTGATGTGTAGAATATGAAAACAACATATTTTGTTCTGACATCGAAAATATATATACAGGGTGCATCAAAATATAGCGCTGCAGAAGACAAAATAACACTTCGATTTCAGAAAAATATATAAGTTTGATAGAATTAGGTAGTTTCTCTTTGTGTTACGTAAAAATACGCATATGAGATCCTCGGGTGTCATATGCAAGCAACCTAGTGGTGTGTCAGTGTAGGGAAATGCAGTGAAATATGCGTTATTTTGAAAAAAAGAATAAAGTAGTAACAAACATGGTACAGGATAAGGTACTTTTTTTCAGCCATAGGGACCCGGGTTTGCGACCTCTATGAGAGAAGTGCTGGTACTCGAGTTTGAGCTTTATTTCGTGAAAATATGTTAAATGGTTCTTAAGATATAGACCAAAACAGATTATAATACACGACAATTAGTAACAATTCAATATGCACATAATGACATATAATATATTGTTAGGTGGTTGCCAGCCAACATTTTTACGTGAAATAAGAAAATTAAAACAAAATTGAATAGCTCCGTGGTAATTGGAATCAATTTTTGACAGAAGGTGTGCGTCATGTGATCTCATTGAAAAGGTAAGGGTTAAAGTCGTTCATGTAGAATATATGTTTCTAACTTCATTATTTTATTTTTATTCTGCTAATTTGTGCTTTTCCTACCTATCCTGATGTGTAGAATATGAAAACAACATATTTTGTTCTGACATCGAAAATATATATACAGGGTGCATCAAAATATAGCGCTGCAGAAGACAAAATAACACTTCGATTTCAGAAAAATATATAAGTTTGATAGAATTAGGTAGTTTCTCTTTGTGTTAAGTAAAAATACGCATATGAGATCCTCGGGTGTCATATGCAAGCAACCTAGTGGTGTGTCAGTGTAGGGAAATGCAGTGAAATATGCGTTATTTTGAAAAAAAGAATAAAGTAGTAACAAACATGGTACAGGATAAGATACTTTTTTTCAGCCATAGGGACCCGGGTTTGCGACCTCTATGAGAGAAGTGCTGGTACTCGAGTTTGAGCTTTATTTCGTGAAAATATGTTAAATGGTTCTTAAGATATAGACCAAAACAGATTATAATACACGACAATTAGTAACAATTCAATATGCACATAATGACATATAATATATTGTTAGGCGGTTGCCAGCCAACATTTTTACGTGAAATAAGAAAATTAAAACAAAATTGAATAGCTCCGTGGTAATTGGAATCAATTTTTGACAGAAGGTGTGCGTCATGTGATCTCATTGAAAAGGTAAGGGTTAAAGTCGTTCATGTAGAATATATGTTTCTAACTTCATTATTTTATTTTTATTCTGCTAATTTGTGCTTTTCGTACATATCCTGATGTGTAGAATATGAAAACAACATACTTTGTTCTGACATCGAAAATATATATACAGGGTGCATCAAAATATAGCGCTGCAGAAGACAAAATAACACTTCGATTTCAGAAAAATATATAAGTTTGATAGAATTAGGTAGTTTCTCTTTGTGTTACGTAAAAATACGCATATGAGATCCTCGGGTGTCATATGCAAGCAACCTAGTGGTGTGTCAGTGTAGGGAAATGCAGTGAAATATGCGTTATTTTGAAAAAAAGAATAAAGTAGTAACAAACATGGTACAGGATAAGGTACTTTTTTTCAGCCATAGGGACCCGGGTTTGCGACCTCTATGAGAGAAGTGCTGGTACTCGAGTTTGAGCTTTATTTCGTGAAAATATGTTAAATGGTTCTTAAGATATAGACCAAAACAGATTATAATACACGACAATTAGTAACAATTCAATATGCACATAATGACATATAATATATTGTTAGGCGGTTGCCAGCCAACATTTTTACGTGAAATAAGAAAATTAAAACAAAATTGAATAGCTCCGTGGTAATTGGAATCAATTTTTGACAGAAGGTGTGCGTCATGTGATCTCATTGAAAAGGTAAGGGTTAAAGTCGTTCATGTAGAATATATGTTTCTAACTTCATTATTTTATTTTTATTCTGCTAATTTGTGCCTTTCGTACCTATCCTGATGTGTAGAATATGAAAACATTTTTTTTGTTCTAACATTGAAAATATATATACAGGGTGCATCAAAATATAGCGCTGCAGAAGACAAAATAACACTTCGATTTCAGAAAAATATATAAGTTTGATATAATTAGGTAGTTTCTCTTTGTGTTACGTAAAAAAACGCATATGTTATCCTCGGGTGTCATATGCAAGCAACCTAGTGGTGTGTCAGTGTAGGGAAATGCAGTGAAATATGCGTTATTTTGAAAAAAAAAGAATAAAGTAGTAACAAACATGGTACAGGATAAGGTGCTTTTTTTCAGCCATAGGGACCCGGGTTTGCGACCTCTATGAGAGAAGTGCTGGTACTCGAGTTTGAGCTTTATTTCGTGAAAATATGTTAAATGGTTCTTAAGATATAGACCAAAACAGATTATAATACACGACAATTAGTAACAATTCAATATGCACATAATGACATATAATATATTGTTAGGCGGTTGCCAGCCAACATTTTTACGTGAAATAAGAAAATTAAAACAAAATTGAATAGCTCCGTGGTAATTGGAATCAATTTTTGACAGAAGGTGTGCGTCATGTGATCTCATTGAAAAGGTAAGGGTTAAAGTCGTTCATGTAGAATATATGTTTCTAACTTCATTATTTTATTTTTATTCTGCTAATTTGTGCTCTTCGTACATATCCTGATGTGTAGAATATGAAAACAACATATTTTGTTCTGACATCGAAAGCATATATACAGGGTGCATCAAAATATAGCGCTGCAGAAGACAAAATAACACTTCGATTTCAGAAAAATATATAAGTTTGATAGAATTAGGTAGTTTCTCTTTGTGTTACGTAAAAATACGCATATGTGATCCTCGGGTGTCATATGCAAGCAACCTAGTGGTGTGTCAGTGTAGGGAAATGCAGTGAAATATGCGTTATTTTGAAAAAAAGAATAAAGTAGTAACAAACATGGTACAGGATAAGGTACTTTTTTTCAGCCATAGGGACCCGGGTTTGCGACCTCTATGAGAGAAGTGCTGGTACTCGAGTTTGAGCTTTATTTCGTGAAAATATGTTAAATGGTTCTTAAGATATAGACCAAAACAGATTATAATACACGACAATTAGTAACAATTCAATATGCACATAATGACATATAATATATTGTTAGGCGGTTGCCAGCCAACATTTTTACGTGAAATAAGAAAATTAAAACAAAATTGAATAGCTCCGTGGTAATTGGAATCAATTTTTGACAGAAGGTGTGCGTCATGTGATCTCATTGAAAAGGTAAGGGTTAAAGTCGTTCATGTAGAATATATGTTTCTAACTTCATTATTTTATTTTTATTCTGCTAATTTGTGCTTTTCGTACATATCCTGATGTGTAGAATATGAAAACAACATACTTTGTTCTGACATCGAAAATATATATACAGGGTGCATCAAAATATAGCGCTGCAGAAGACAAAATAACACTTCGATTTCAGAAAAATATATAAGTTTGATAGAATTAGGTAGTTTCTCTTTGTGTTACGTAAAAATACGCATATGAGATCCTCGGGTGTCATATGCAAGCAACCTAGTGGTGTGTCAGTGTAGGGAAATGCAGTGAAATATGCGTTATTTTGAAAAAAAGAATAAAGTAGTAACAAACATGGTACAGGATAAGGTACTTTTTTTCAGCCATAGGGACCCGGGTTTGCGACCTCTATGAGAGAAGTGCTGGTACTCGAGTTTGAGCTTTATTTCGTGAAAATATGTTAAATGGTTCTTAAGATATAGACCAAAACAGATTATAATACACGACAATTAGTAACAATTCAATATGCACATAATGACATATAATATATTGTTAGGCGGTTGCCAGCCAACATTTTTACGTGAAATAAGAAAATTAAAACAAAATTGAATAGCTCCGTGGTAATTGGAATCAATTTTTGACAGAAGGTGTGCGTCATGTGATCTCATTGAAAAGGTAAGGGTTAAAGTCGTTCATGTAGAATATATGTTTCTAACTTCATTATTTTATTTTTATTCTGCTAATTTGTGCCTTTCGTACCTATCCTGATGTGTAGAATATGAAAACATTTTTTTTGTTCTAACATTGAAAATATATATACAGGGTGCATCAAAATATAGCGCTGCAGAAGACAAAATAACACTTCGATTTCAGAAAAATATATAAGTTTGATATAATTAGGTAGTTTCTCTTTGTGTTACGTAAAAAAACGCATATGTTATCCTCGGGTGTCATATGCAAGCAACCTAGTGGTGTGTCAGTGTAGGGAAATGCAGTGAAATATGCGTTATTTTGAAAAAAAAAGAATAAAGTAGTAACAAACATGGTACAGGATAAGGTGCTTTTTTTCAGCCATAGGGACCCGGGTTTGCGACCTCTATGAGAGAAGTGCTGGTACTCGAGTTTGAGCTTTATTTCGTGAAAATATGTTAAATGGTTCTTAAGATATAGACCAAAACAGATTATAATACACGACAATTAGTAACAATTCAATATGCACATAATGACATATAATATATTGTTAGGCGGTTGCCAGCCAACATTTTTACGTGAAATAAGAAAATTAAAACAAAATTGAATAGCTCCGTGGTAATTGGAATCAATTTTTGACAGAAGGTGTGCGTCATGTGATCTCATTGAAAAGGTAAGGGTTAAAGTCGTTCATGTAGAATATATGTTTCTAACTTCATTATTTTATTTTTATTCTGCTAATTTGTGCTCTTCGTACATATCCTGATGTGTAGAATATGAAAACAACATATTTTGTTCTGACATCGAAAGCATATATACAGGGTGCATCAAAATATAGCGCTGCAGAAGACAAAATAACACTTCGATTTCAGAAAAATATATAAGTTTGATAGAATTAGGTAGTTTCTCTTTGTGTTACGTAAAAATACGCATATGTGATCCTCGGGTGTCATATGCAAGCAACCTAGTGGTGTGTCAGTGTAGGGAAATGCAGTGAAATATGCGTTATTTTGAAAAAAAGAATAAAGTAGTAACAAACATGGTACAGGATAAGGTACTTTTTTTCAGCCATAGGGACCCGGGTTTGCGACCGCTATGAGAGAAGTGCTGGTACTCGAGTTTGAGCTTTATTTCGTGAAAATATGTTAAATGGTTCTTAAGATATAGACCAAAACAGATTATAATACACGACAATTAGTAACAATTCAATATGCACATAATGACATATAATATATTGTTAGGTGGTTGCCAGCCAACATTTTTACGTGAAATAAGAAAATTAAAACAAAATTGAATAGCTCCGTGGTAATTGGAATCAATTTTTGACAGAAGGTGTGCGTCATGTGATCTCATTGAAAAGGTAAGGGTTAAAGTCGTTCATGTAGAATATATGTTTCTAACTTCATTATTTTATTTTTATTCTGCTAATTTGTGCTTTTCCTACCTATCCTGATGTGTAGAATATGAAAACAACATATTTTGTTCTGACATCGAAAATATATATACAGGGTGCATCAAAATATAGCGCTGCAGAAGACAAAATAACACTTCGATTTCAGAAAAATATATAAGTTTGATAGAATTAGGTAGTTTCTCTTTGTGTTAAGTAAAAATACGCATATGAGATCCTCGGGTGTCATATGCAAGCAACCTAGTGGTGTGTCAGTGTAGGGAAATGCAGTGAAATATGCGTTATTTTGAAAAAAAGAATAAAGTAGTAACAAACATGGTACAGGATAAGATACTTTTTTTCAGCCATAGGGACCCGGGTTTGCGACCTCTATGAGAGAAGTGCTGGTACTCGAGTTTGAGCTTTATTTCGTGAAAATATGTTAAATGGTTCTTAAGATATAGACCAAAACAGATTATAATACACGACAATTAGTAACAATTCAATATGCACATAATGACATATAATATATTGTTAGGCGGTTGCCAGCCAACATTTTTACGTGAAATAAGAAAATTAAAACAAAATTGAATAGCTCCGTGGTAATTGGAATCAATTTTTGACAGAAGGTGTGCGTCATGTGATCTCATTGAAAAGGTAAGGGTTAAAGTCGTTCATGTAGAATATATGTTTCTAACTTCATTATTTTATTTTTATTCTGCTAATTTGTGCTTTTCGTACATATCCTGATGTGTAGAATATGAAAACAACATACTTTGTTCTGACATCGAAAATATATATACAGGGTGCATCAAAATATAGCGCTGCAGAAGACAAAATAACACTTCGATTTCAGAAAAATATATAAGTTTGATAGAATTAGGTAGTTTCTCTTTGTGTTACGTAAAAATACGCATATGAGATCCTCGGGTGTCATATGCAAGCAACCTAGTGGTGTGTCAGTGTAGGGAAATGCAGTGAAATATGCGTTATTTTGAAAAAAAGAATAAAGTAGTAACAAACATGGTACAGGATAAGGTACTTTTTTTCAGCCATAGGGACCCGGGTTTGCGACCTCTATGAGAGAAGTGCTGGTACTCGAGTTTGAGCTTTATTTCGTGAAAATATGTTAAATGGTTCTTAAGATATAGACCAAAACAGATTATAATACACGACAATTAGTAACAATTCAATATGCACATAATGACATATAATATATTGTTAGGCGGTTGCCAGCCAACATTTTTACGTGAAATAAGAAAATTAAAACAAAATTGAATAGCTCCGTGGTAATTGGAATCAATTTTTGACAGAAGGTGTGCGTCATGTGATCTCATTGAAAAGGTAAGGGTTAAAGTCGTTCATGTAGAATATATGTTTCTAACTTCATTATTTTATTTTTATTCTGCTAATTTGTGCCTTTCGTACCTATCCTGATGTGTAGAATATGAAAACATTTTTTTTGTTCTAACATTGAAAATATATATACAGGGTGCATCAAAATATAGCGCTGCAGAAGACAAAATAACACTTCGATTTCAGAAAAATATATAAGTTTGATATAATTAGGTAGTTTCTCTTTGTGTTACGTAAAAAAAACGCATATGTTATCCTCGGGTGTCATATGCAAGCAACCTAGTGGTGTGTCAGTGTAGGGAAATGCAGTGAAATATGCGTTATTTTGAAAAAAAAAGAATAAAGTAGTAACAAACATGGTACAGGATAAGGTGCTTTTTTTCAGCCATAGGGACCCGGGTTTGCGACCTCTATGAGAGAAGTGCTGGTACTCGAGTTTGAGCTTTATTTCGTGAAAATATGTTAAATGGTTCTTAAGATATAGACCAAAACAGATTATAATACACGACAATTAGTAACAATTCAATATGCACATAATGACATATAATATATTGTTAGGCGGTTGCCAGCCAACATTTTTACGTGAAATAAGAAAATTAAAACAAAATTGAATAGCTCCGTGGTAATTGGAATCAATTTTTGACAGAAGGTGTGCGTCATGTGATCTCATTGAAAAGGTAAGGGTTAAAGTCGTTCATGTAGAATATATGTTTCTAACTTCATTATTTTATTTTTATTCTGCTAATTTGTGCTTTTCGTACATATCCTGATGTGTAGAATATGAAAACAACATACTTTGTTCTGACATCGAAAATATATATACAGGGTGCATCAAAATATAGCGCTGCAGAAGACAAAATAACACTTCGATTTCAGAAAAATATATAAGTTTGATAGAATTAGGTAGTTTCTCTTTGTGTTACGTAAAAATACGCATATGAGATCCTCGGGTGTCATATGCAAGCAACCTAGTGGTGTGTCAGTGTAGGGAAATGCAGTGAAATATGCGTTATTTTGAAAAAAAGAATAAAGTAGTAACAAACATGGTACAGGATAAGGTACTTTTTTTCAGCCATAGGGACCCGGGTTTGCGACCTCTATGAGAGAAGTGCTGGTACTCGAGTTTGAGCTTTATTTCGTGAAAATATGTTAAATGGTTCTTAAGATATAGACCAAAACAGATTATAATACACGACAATTAGTAACAATTCAATATGCACATAATGACATATAATATATTGTTAGGCGGTTGCCAGCCAACATTTTTACGTGAAATAAGAAAATTAAAACAAAATTGAATAGCTCCGTGGTAATTGGAATCAATTTTTGACAGAAGGTGTGCGTCATGTGATCTCATTGAAAAGGTAAGGGTTAAAGTCGTTCATGTAGAATATATGTTTCTAACTTCATTATTTTATTTTTATTCTGCTAATTTGTGCTTTTCGTACATATCCTGATGTGTAGAATATGAAAACAACATACTTTGTTCTGACATCGAAAATATATATACAGGGTGCATCAAAATATAGCGCTGCAGAAGACAAAATAACACTTCGATTTCAGAAAAATATATAAGTTTGATAGAATTAGGTAGTTTCTCTTTGTGTTACGTAAAAATACGCATATGAGATCCTCGGGTGTCATATGCAAGCAACCTAGTGGTGTGTCAGTGTAGGGAAATGCAGTGAAATATGCGTTATTTTGAAAAAAAGAATAAAGTAGTAACAAACATGGTACAGGATAAGGTACTTTTTTTCAGCCATAGGGACCCGGGTTTGCGACCTCTATGAGAGAAGTGCTGGTACTCGAGTTTGAGCTTTATTTCGTGAAAATATGTTAAATGGTTCTTAAGATATAGACCAAAACAGATTATAATACACGACAATTAGTAACAATTCAATATGCACATAATGACATATAATATATTGTTAGGCGGTTGCCAGCCAACATTTCTACGTGAAATAAGAAAATTAAAACAAAATTGAATAGCTCCGTGGTAATTGGAATCAATTTTTGACAGAAGGTGTGCGTCATGTGTTCTCATTGAAAAGGTAAGGGTTAAAGTCGTTCATGTAGAATATATGTTTCTAACTTCATTATTTTATTTTTATTCTGCTAATTTGTGCTCTTCGTACATATCCTGATGTGTAGAATATGAAAACAACATATTTTGTTCTGACATCGAAAGCATATATACGGGGTGCATCAAAATATAGCGCTGCAGAAGACAAAATAACACTTCGATTTCAGAAAAATATATAAGTTTGATATAATTAGGTAGTTTCTCTTTGTGTTACGTAAAAATACGCATATGTGATCCTCGGGTGTCATATGCAAGCAACCTAGTGGTGTGTCAGTGTAGGGAAATGCAGTGAAATATGCGTTATTTTGAAAAAAAGAATAAAGTAGTAACAAACATGGTACAGGATAAGGTACTTTTTTTCAGCCATAGGGACCCGGGTTTGCGACCGCTATGAGAGAAGTGCTGGTACTCGAGTTTGAGCTTTATTTCGTGAAAATATGTTAAATGGTTCTTAAGATATAGACCAAAACAGATTATAATACACGACAATTAGTAACAATTCAATATGCACATAATGACATATAATATATTGTTAGGTGGTTGCCAGCCAACATTTTTACGTGAAATAAGAAAATTAAAACAAAATTGAATAGCTCCGTGGTAATTGGAATCAATTTTTGACAGAAGGTGTGCGTCATGTGATCTCATTGAAAAGGTAAGGGTTAAAGTCGTTCATGTAGAATATATGTTTCTAACTTCATTATTTTATTTTTATTCTGCTAATTTGTGCTTTTCCTACCTATCCTGATGTGTAGAATATGAAAACAACATATTTTGTTCTGACATCGAAAATATATATACAGGGTGCATCAAAATATAGCGCTGCAGAAGACAAAATAACACTTCGATTTCAGAAAAATATATAAGTTTGATAGAATTAGGTAGTTTCTCTTTGTGTTAAGTAAAAATACGCATATGAGATCCTCGGGTGTCATATGCAAGCAACCTAGTGGTGTGTCAGTGTAGGGAAATGCAGTGAAATATGCGTTATTTTGAAAAAAAGAATAAAGTAGTAACAAACATGGTACAGGATAAGATACTTTTTTTCAGCCATAGGGACCCGGGTTTGCGACCTCTATGAGAGAAGTGCTGGTACTCGAGTTTGAGCTTTATTTCGTGAAAATATGTTAAATGGTTCTTAAGATATAGACCAAAACAGATTATAATACACGACAATTAGTAACAATTCAATATGCACATAATGACATATAATATATTGTTAGGCGGTTGCCAGCCAACATTTTTACGTGAAATAAGAAAATTAAAACAAAATTGAATAGCTCCGTGGTAATTGGAATCAATTTTTGACAGAAGGTGTGCGTCATGTGATCTCATTGAAAAGGTAAGGGTTAAAGTCGTTCATGTAGAATATATGTTTCTAACTTCATTATTTTATTTTTATTCTGCTAATTTGTGCTTTTCGTACATATCCTGATGTGTAGAATATGAAAACAACATACTTTGTTCTGACATCGAAAATATATATACAGGGTGCATCAAAATATAGCGCTGCAGAAGACAAAATAACACTTCGATTTCAGAAAAATATATAAGTTTGATAGAATTAGGTAGTTTCTCTTTGTGTTACGTAAAAATACGCATATGAGATCCTCGGGTGTCATATGCAAGCAACCTAGTGGTGTGTCAGTGTAGGGAAATGCAGTGAAATATGCGTTATTTTGAAAAAAAGAATAAAGTAGTAACAAACATGGTACAGGATAAGGTACTTTTTTTCAGCCATAGGGACCCGGGTTTGCGACCTATATGAGAGAAGTGCTGGTACTCGAGTTTGAGCTTTATTTCGTGAAAATATGTTAAATGGTTCTTAAGATATAGACCAAAACAGATTATAATACACGACAATTAGTAACAATTCAATATGCACATAATGACATATAATATATTGTTAGGCGGTTGCCAGCCAACATTTTTACGTGAAATAAGAAAATTAAAACAAAATTGAATAGCTCCGTGGTAATTGGAATCAATTTTTGACAGAAGGTGTGCGTCATGTGATCTCATTGAAAAGGTAAGGGTTAAAGTCGTTCATGTAGAATATATGTTTCTAACTTCATTATTTTATTTTTATTCTGCTAATTTGTGCCTTTCGTACCTATCCTGATGTGTAGAATATGAAAACATTTTTTTTGTTCTAACATTGAAAATATATATACAGGGTGCATCAAAATATAGCGCTGCAGAAGACAAAATAACACTTCGATTTCAGAAAAATATATAAGTTTGATATAATTAGGTAGTTTCTCTTTGTGTTACGTAAAAAAACGCATATGTGATCCTCGGGTGTCATACGCAAGCAACCTAGTGGTGTGTCAGTGTAGGGAAATGCAGTGAAATATGCGTTATTTTGAAAAAAAAGAATAAAGTAGTAACAAACATGGTACAGGATAAGGTGCTTTTTTTCAGCCATAGGGACCCGGGTTTGCGACCTCTATGAGAGAAGTGCTGGTACTCGAGTTTGAGCTTTATTTCGTGAAAATATGTTAAATGGTTCTTAAGATATAGACCAAAACAGATTATAATACACGACAATTAGTAACAATTCAATATGCACATAATGACATATAATATATTGTTAGGCGGTTGCCAGCCAACATTTTTACGTGAAATAAGAAAATTAAAACAAAATTGAATAGCTCCGTGGTAATTGGAATCAATTTTTGACAGAAGGTGTGCGTCATGTGATCTCATTGAAAAGGTAAGGGTTAAAGTCGTTCATGTAGAATATATGTTTCTAACTTCATTATTTTATTTTTATTCTGCTAATTTGTGCTTTTCGTACATATCCTGATGTGTAGAATATGAAAACAACATACTTTGTTCTGACATCGAAAATATATTCAGGGTGCATCAAAATATAGCGCTGCAGAAGACAAAATAACACTTCGATTTCAGAAAAATATATAAGTTTGATAGAATTAGGTAGTTTCTCTTTGTGTTACGTAAAAATACGCATATGAGATCCTCGGGTGTCATATGCAAGCAACCTAGTGGTGTGTCAGTGTAGGGAAATGCAGTGAAATATGCGTTATTTTGAAAAAAAGAATAAAGTAGTAACAAACATGGTACAGGATAAGGTACTTTTTTTCAGCCATAGGGACCCGGGTTTGCGACCTCTATGAGAGAAGTGCTGGTACTCGAGTTTGAGCTTTATTTCGTGAAAATATGTTAAATGGTTCTTAAGATATAGACCAAAACAGATTATAATACACGACAATTAGTAACAATTCAATATGCACATAATGACATATAATATATTGTTAGGCGGTTGCCAGCCAACATTTCTACGTGAAATAAGAAAATTAAAACAAAATTGAATAGCTCCGTGGTAATTGGAATCAATTTTTGACAGAAGGTGTGCGTCATGTGATCTCATTGAAAAGGTAAGGGTTAAAGTCGTTCATGTAGAATATATGTTTCTAACTTCATTATTTTATTTTTATTCTGCTAATTTGTGCTCTTCGTACATATCCTGATGTGTAGAATATGAAAACAACATATTTTGTTCTGACATCGAAAGCATATATACGGGGTGCATCAAAATATAGCGCTGCAGAAGACAAAATAACACTTCGATTTCAGAAAAATATATAAGTTTGATAGAATTAGGTAGTTTCTCTTTGTGTTACGTAAAAATACGCATATGTGATCCTCGGGTGTCATATGCAAGCAACCTAGTGGTGTGTCAGTGTAGGGAAATGCAGTGAAATATGCGTTATTTTGAAAAAAAGAATAAAGTAGTAACAAACATGGTACAGGATAAGGTACTTTTTTTCAGCCATAGGGACCCGGGTTTGCGACCGCTATGAGAGAAGTGCTGGTACTCGAGTTTGAGCTTTATTTCGTGAAAATATGTTAAATGGTTCTTAAGATATAGACCAAAACAGATTATAATACACGACAATTAGTAACAATTCAATATGCACATAATGACATATAATATATTGTTAGGTGGTTGCCAGCCAACATTTTTACGTGAAATAAGAAAATTAAAACAAAATTGAATAGCTCCGTGGTAATTGGAATCAATTTTTGACAGAAGGTGTGCGTCATGTGATCTCATTGAAAAGGTAAGGGTTAAAGTCGTTCATGTAGAATATATGTTTCTAACTTCATTATTTTATTTTTATTCTGCTAATTTGTGCTTTTCCTACCTATCCTGATGTGTAGAATATGAAAACAACATATTTTGTTCTGACATCGAAAATATATATACAGGGTGCATCAAAATATAGCGCTGCAGAAGACAAAATAACACTTCGATTTCAGAAAAATATATAAGTTTGATAGAATTAGGTAGTTTCTCTTTGTGTTAAGTAAAAATACGCATATGAGATCCTCGGGTGTCATATGCAAGCAACCTAGTGGTGTGTCAGTGTAGGGAAATGCAGTGAAATATGCGTTATTTTGAAAAAAAGAATAAAGTAGTAACAAACATGGTACAGGATAAGATACTTTTTTTTCAGCCATAGGGACCCGGGTTTGCGACCTCTATGAGAGAAGTGCTGGTACTCGAGTTTGAGCTTTATTTCGTGAAAATATGTTAAATGGTTCTTAAGATATAGACCAAAACAGATTATAATACACGACAATTAGTAACAATTCAATATGCACATAATGACATATAATATATTGTTAGGCGGTTGCCAGCCAACATTTTTACGTGAAATAAGAAAATTAAAACAAAATTGAATAGCTCCGTGGTAATTGGAATCAATTTTTGACAGAAGGTGTGCGTCATGTGATCTCATTGAAAAGGTAAGGGTTAAAGTCGTTCATGTAGAATATATGTTTCTAACTTCATTATTTTATTTTTATTCTGCTAATTTGTGCTTTTCGTACATATCCTGATGTGTAGAATATGAAAACAACATACTTTGTTCTGACATCGAAAATATATATACAGGGTGCATCAAAATATAGCGCTGCAGAAGACAAAATAACACTTCGATTTCAGAAAAATATATAAGTTTGATAGAATTAGGTAGTTTCTCTTTGTGTTACGTAAAAATACGCATATGAGATCCTCGGGTGTCATATGCAAGCAACCTAGTGGTGTGTCAGTGTAGGGAAATGCAGTGAAATATGCGTTATTTTGAAAAAAAGAATAAAGTAGTAACAAACATGGTACAGGATAAGGTACTTTTTTTCAGCCATAGGGACCCGGGTTTGCGACCTATATGAGAGAAGTGCTGGTACTCGAGTTTGAGCTTTATTTCGTGAAAATATGTTAAATGGTTCTTAAGATATAGACCAAAACAGATTATAATACACGACAATTAGTAACAATTCAATATGCACATAATGACATATAATATATTGTTAGGCGGTTGCCAGCCAACATTTTTACGTGAAATAAGAAAATTAAAACAAAATTGAATAGCTCCGTGGTAATTGGAATCAATTTTTGACAGAAGGTGTGCGTCATGTGATCTCATTGAAAAGGTAAGGGTTAAAGTCGTTCATGTAGAATATATGTTTCTAACTTCATTATTTTATTTTTATTCTGCTAATTTGTGCCTTTCGTACCTATCCTGATGTGTAGAATATGAAAACATTTTTTTTGTTCTAACATTGAAAATATATATACAGGGTGCATCAAAATATAGCGCTGCAGAAGACAAAATAACACTTCGATTTCAGAAAAATATATAAGTTTGATATAATTAGGTAGTTTCTCTTTGTGTTACGTAAAAAAACGCATATGTGATCCTCGGGTGTCATATGCAAGCAACCTAGTGGTGTGTCAGTGTAGGGAAATGCAGTGAAATATGCGTTATTTTGAAAAAAAAGAATAAAGTAGTAACAAACATGGTACAGGATAAGGTGCTTTTTTTCAGCCATAGGGACCCGGGTTTGCGACCTCTATGAGAGAAGTGCTGGTACTCGAGTTTGAGCTTTATTTCGTGAAAATATGTTAAATGGTTCTTAAGATATAGACCAAAACAGATTATAATACACGACAATTAGTAACAATTCAATATGCACATAATGACATATAATATATTGTTAGGCGGTTGCCAGCCAACATTTTTACGTGAAATAAGAAAATTAAAACAAAATTGAATAGCTCCGTGGTAATTGGAATCAATTTTTGACAGAAGGTGTGCGTCATGTGATCTCATTGAAAAGGTAAGGGTTAAAGTCGTTCATGTAGAATATATGTTTCTAACTTCATTATTTTATTTTTATTCTGCTAATTTGTGCTTTTCGTACATATCCTGATGTGTAGAATATGAAAACAACATACTTTGTTCTGACATCGAAAATATATATACAGGGTGCATCAAAATATAGCGCTGCAGAAGACAAAATAACACTTCGATTTCAGAAAAATATATAAGTTTGATAGAATTAGGTAGTTTCTCTTTGTGTTACGTAAAAATACGCATATGAGATCCTCGGGTGTCATATGCAAGCAACCTAGTGGTGTGTCAGTGTAGGGAAATGCAGTGAAATATGCGTTATTTTGAAAAAAAGAATAAAGTAGTAACAAACATGGTACAGGATAAGGTACTTTTTTTCAGCCATAGGGACCCGGGTTTGCGACCTCTATGAGAGAAGTGCTGGTACTCGAGTTTGAGCTTTATTTCGTGAAAATATGTTAAATGGTTCTTAAGATATAGACCAAAACAGATTATAATACACGACAATTAGTAACAATTCAATATGCACATAATGACATATAATATATTGTTAGGCGGTTGCCAGCCAACATTTTTACGTGAAATAAGAAAATTAAAACAAAATTGAATAGCTCCGTGGTAATTGGAATCAATTTTTGACAGAAGGTGTGCGTCATGTGATCTCATTGAAAAGGTAAGGGTTAAAGTCGTTCATGTAGAATATATGTTTCTAACTTCATTATTTTATTTTTATTCTGCTAATTTGTGCTTTTCGTACATATCCTGATGTGTAGAATATGAAAACAACATACTTTGTTCTGACATCGAAAATATATATACAGGGTGCATCAAAATATAGCGCTGCAGAAGACAAAATAACACTTCGATTTCAGAAAAATATATAAGTTTGATAGAATTAGGTAGTTTCTCTTTGTGTTACGAAAAAATACGCATATGAGATCCTCGGGTGTCATATGCAAGCAACCTAGTGGTGTGTCAGTGTAGGGAAATGCAGTGAAATATGCGTTATTTTGAAAAAAAGAATAAAGTAGTAACAAACATGGTACAGGATAAGGTACTTTTTTTCAGCCATAGGGACCCGGGTTTGCGACCTCTATGAGAGAAGTGCTGGTACTCGAGTTTGAGCTTTATTTCGTGAAAATATGTTAAATGGTTCTTAAGATATAGACCAAAACAGATTATAATACACGACAATTAGTAACAATTCAATATGCACATAATGACATATAATATATTGTTAGGCGGTTGCCAGCCAACATTTTTACGTGAAATAAGAAAATTAAAACAAAATTGAATAGCTCCGTGGTAATTGGAATCAATTTTTGACAGAAGGTGTGCGTCATGTGATCTCATTGAAAAGGTAAGGGTTAAAGTCGTTCATGTAGAATATATGTTTCTAACTTCATTATTTTATTTTTATTCTGCTAATTTGTGCTCTTCGTACATATCCTGATGTGTAGAATATGAAAACAACATATTTTGTTCTGACATCGAAAGCATATATACAGGGTGCATCAAAATATAGCGCTGCAGAAGACAAAATAACACTTCGATTTCAGAAAAATATATAAGTTTGATAGAATTAGGTAGTTTCTCTTTGTGTTACGTAAAAATACGCATATGTGATCCTCGGGTGTCATATGCAAGCAACCTAGTGGTGTGTCAGTGTAGGGAAATGCAGTGAAATATGCGTTATTTTGAAAAAAAGAATAAAGTAGTAACAAACATGGTACAGGATAAGGTACTTTTTTTCAGCCATAGGGACCCGGGTTTGCGACCGCTATGAGAGAAGTGCTGGTACTCGAGTTTGAGCTTTATTTCGTGAAAATATGTTAAATGGTTCTTAAGATATAGACCAAAACAAATTATAATACACGACAATTAGTAACAATTCAATATGCACATAATGACATATAATATATTGTTAGGTGGTTGCCAGCCAACATTTTTACGTGAAATAAGAAAATTAAAACAAAATTGAATAGCTCCGTGGTAATTGGAATCAATTTTTGACAGAAGGTGTGCGTCATGTGATCTCATTGAAAAGGTAAGGGTTAAAGTCGTTCATGTAGAATATATGTTTCTAACTTCATTATTTTATTTTTATTCTGCTAATTTGTGCTTTTCCTACCTATCCTGATGTGTAGAATATGAAAACAACATATTTTGTTCTGACATCGAAAATATATATACAGGGTGCATCAAAATATAGCGCTGCAGAAGACAAAATAACACTTCGATTTCAGAAAAATATATAAGTTTGATAGAATTAGGTAGTTTCTCTTTGTGTTAAGTAAAAATACGCATATGAGATCCTCGGGTGTCATATGCAAGCAACCTAGTGGTGTGTCAGTGTAGGGAAATGCAGTGAAATATGCGTTATTTTGAAAAAAAGAATAAAGTAGTAACAAACATGGTACAGGATAAGATACTTTTTTTCAGCCATAGGGACCCGGGTTTGCGACCTCTATGAGAGAAGTGCTGGTACTCGAGTTTGAGCTTAATTTCGTGAAAATATGTTAAATGGTTCTTAAGATATAGACCAAAACAGATTATAATACACGACAATTAGTAACAATTCAATATGCACATAATGACATATAATATATTGTTAGGCGGTTGCCAGCCAACATTTTTACGTGAAATAAGAAAATTAAAACAAAATTGAATAGCTCCGTGGTAATTGGAATCAATTTTTGACAGAAGGTGTGCGTCATGTGATCTCATTGAAAAGGTAAGGGTTAAAGTCGTTCATGTAGAATATATGTTTCTAACTTCATTATTTTATTTTTATTCTGCTAATTTGTGCTTTTCGTACATATCCTGATGTGTAGAATATGAAAACAACATACTTTGTTCTGACATCGAAAATATATATACAGGGTGCATCAAAATATAGCGCTGCAGAAGACAAAATAACACTTCGATTTCAGAAAAATATATAAGTTTGATAGAATTAGGTAGTTTCTCTTTGTGTTACGTAAAAATACGCATATGAGATCCTCGGGTGTCATATGCAAGCAACCTAGTGGTGTGTCAGTGTAGGGAAATGCAGTGAAATATGCGTTATTTTGAAAAAAAGAATAAAGTAGTAACAAACATGGTACAGGATAAGGTACTTTTTTTCAGCCATAGGGACCCGGGTTTGCGACCTCTATGAGAGAAGTGCTGGTACTCGAGTTTGAGCTTTATTTCGTGAAAATATGTTAAATGGTTCTTAAGATATAGACCAAAACAGATTATAATACACGACAATTAGTAACAATTCAATATGCACATAATGACATATAATATATTGTTAGGCGGTTGCCAGCCAACATTTTTACGTGAAATAAGAAAATTAAAACAAAATTGAATAGCTCCGTGGTAATTGGAATCAATTTTTGACAGAAGGTGTGCGTCATGTGATCTCATTGAAAAGGTAAGGGTTAAAGTCGTTCATGTAGAATATATGTTTCTAACTTCATTATTTTATTTTTATTCTGCTAATTTGTGCCTTTCGTACCTATCCTGATGTGTAGAATATGAAAACATTTTTTTTGTTCTAACATTGAAAATATATATACAGGGTGCATCAAAATATAGCGCTGCAGAAGACAAAATAACACTTCGATTTCAGAAAAATATATAAGTTTGATAGAATTAGGTAGTTTCTCTTTGTGTTACGTAAAAAAACGCATATGTTATCCTCGGGTGTCATATGCAAGCAACCTAGTGGTGTGTCAGTGTAGGGAAATGCAGTGAAATATGCGTTATTTTGAAAAAAAAGAATAAAGTAGTAACAAACATGGTACAGGATAAGGTGCTTTTTTTCAGCCATAGGGACCCGGGTTTGCGACCTCTATGAGAGAAGTGCTGGTACTCGAGTTTGAGCTTTATTTCGTGAAAATATGTTAAATGGTTCTTAAGATATAGACCAAAACAGATTATAATACTCGACAATTAGTAACAATTCAATATGCACATAATGACATATAATATATTGTTAGGCGGTTGCCAGCCAACATTTTTACGTGAAATAAGAAAATTAAAACAAAATTGAATAGCTCCGTGGTAATTGGAATCAATTTTTGACAGAAGGTGTGCGTCATGTGATCTCATTGAAAAGGTAAGGGTTAAAGTCGTTCATGTAGAATATATGTTTCTAACTTCATTATTTTATTTTTATTCTGCTAATTTGTGCTTTTCGTACATATCCTGATGTGTAGAATATGAAAACAACATACTTTGTTCTGACATCGAAAATATATATACAGGGTGCATCAAAATATAGCGCTGCAGAAGACAAAATAACACTTCGATTTCAGAAAAATATATAAGTTTGATAGAATTAGGTAGTTTCTCTTTGTGTTACGTAAAAATACGCATATGAGATCCTCGGGTGTCATATGCAAGCAACCTAGTGGTGTGTCAGTGTAGGGAAATGCAGTGAAATATGCGTTATTTTGAAAAAAAGAATAAAGTAGTAACAAACATGGTACAGGATAAGGTACTTTTTTTCAGCCATAGGGACCCGGGTTTGCGACCTCTATGAGAGAAGTGCTGGTACTCGAGTTTGAGCTTTATTTCGTGAAAATATGTTAAATGGTTCTTAAGATATAGACCAAAACAGATTATAATACACGACAATTAGTAACAATTCAATATGCACATAATGACATATAATATATTGTTAGGCGGTTGCCAGCCAACATTTTTACGTGAAATAAGAAAATTAAAACAAAATTGAATAGCTCCGTGGTAATTGGAATCAATTTTTGACAGAAGGTGTGCGTCATGTGATCTCATTGAAAAGGTAAGGGTTAAAGTCGTTCATGTAGAATATATGTTTCTAACTTCATTATTTTATTTTTATTCTGCTAATTTGTGCCTTTCGTACCTATCCTGATGTGTAGAATATGAAAACATTTTTTTGTTCTAACATTGAAAATATATATACAGGGTGCATCAAAATATAGCGCTGCAGAAGACAAAATAACACTTCGATTTCAGAAAAATATATAAGTTTGATATAATTAGGTAGTTTCTCTTTGTGTTACGTAAAAAAACGCATATGTGATCCTCGGGTGTCATATGCAAGCAACCTAGTGGTGTGTCAGTGTAGGGAAATGCAGTGAAATATGCGTTATTTTGAAAAAAAAGAATAAAGTAGTAACAAACATGGTACAGGATAAGGTGCTTTTTTTCAGCCATAGGGACCCGGGTTTGCGACCTCTATGAGAGAAGTGCTGGTACTCGAGTTTGAGCTTTATTTCGTGAAAATATGTTAAATGGTTCTTAAGATATAGACCAAAACAGATTATAATACACGACAATTAGTAACAATTCAATATGCACATAATGACATATAATATATTGTTAGGCGGTTGCCAGCCAACATTTTTACGTGAAATAAGAAAATTAAAACAAAATTGAATAGCTCCGTGGTAATTGGAATCAATTTTTGACAGAAGGTGTGCGTCATGTGATCTCATTGAAAAGGTAAGGGTTAAAGTCGTTCATGTAGAATATATGTTTCTAACTTCATTATTTTATTTTTATTCTGCTAATTTGTGCTTTTCGTACATATCCTGATGTGTAGAATATGAAAACAACATACTTTGTTCTGACATCGAAAATATATATACAGGGTGCATCAAAATATAGCGCTGCAGAAGACAAAATAACACTTCGATTTCAGAAAAATATATAAGTTTGATAGAATTAGGTAGTTTCTCTTTGTGTTACGTAAAAATACGCATATGAGATCCTCGGGTGTCATATGCAAGCAACCTAGTGGTGTGTCAGTGTAGGGAAATGCAGTGAAATATGCGTTATTTTGAAAAAAAGAATAAAGTAGTAACAAACATGGTACAGGATAAGGTACTTTTTTTCAGCCATAGGGACCCGGGTTTGCGACCTCTATGAGAGAAGTGCTGGTACTCGAGTTTGAGCTTTATTTCGTGAAAATATGTTAAATGGTTCTTAAGATATAGACCAAAACAGATTATAATACACGACAATTAGTAACAATTCAATATGCACATAATGACATATAATATATTGTTAGGCGGTTGCCAGCCAACATTTTTACGTGAAATAAGAAAATTAAAACAAAATTGAATAGCTCCGTGGTAATTGGAATCAATTTTTGACAGAAGGTGTGCGTCATGTGATCTCATTGAAAAGGTAAGGGTTAAAGTCGTTCATGTAGAATATATGTTTCTAACTTCATTATTTTATTTTTATTCTGCTAATTTGTGCTTTTCGTACATATCCTGATGTGTAGAATATGAAAACAACATACTTTGTTCTGACATCGAAAATATATATACAGGGTGCATCAAAATATAGCGCTGCAGAAGACAAAATAACACTTCGATTTCAGAAAAATATATAAGTTTGATAGAATTAGGTAGTTTCTCTTTGTGTTACGAAAAAATACGCATATGAGATCCTCGGGTGTCATATGCAAGCAACCTAGTGGTGTGTCAGTGTAGGGAAATGCAGTGAAATATGCGTTATTTTGAAAAAAAGAATAAAGTAGTAACAAACATGGTACAGGATAAGGTACTTTTTTTCAGCCATAGGGACCCGGGTTTGCGACCTCTATGAGAGAAGTGCTGGTACTCGAGTTTGAGCTTTATTTCGTGAAAATATGTTAAATGGTTCTTAAGATATAGACCAAAACAGATTATAATACACGACAATTAGTAACAATTCAATATGCACATAATGACATATAATATATTGTTAGGCGGTTGCCAGCCAACATTTTTACGTGAAATAAGAAAATTAAAACAAAATTGAATAGCTCCGTGGTAATTGGAATCAATTTTTGACAGAAGGTGTGCGTCATGTGATCTCATTGAAAAGGTAAGGGTTAAAGTCGTTCATGTAGAATATATGTTTCTAACTTCATTATTTTATTTTTATTCTGCTAATTTGTGCTCTTCGTACATATCCTGATGTGTAGAATATGAAAACAACATATTTTGTTCTGACATCGAAAGCATATATACAGGGTGCATCAAAATATAGCGCTGCAGAAGACAAAATAACACTTCGATTTCAGAAAAATATATAAGTTTGATAGAATTAGGTAGTTTCTCTTTGTGTTACGTAAAAATACGCATATGTGATCCTCGGGTGTCATATGCAAGCAACCTAGTGGTGTGTCAGTGTAGGGAAATGCAGTGAAATATGCGTTATTTTGAAAAAAAGAATAAAGTAGTAACAAACATGGTACAGGATAAGGTACTTTTTTTCAGCCATAGGGACCCGGGTTTGCGACCGCTATGAGAGAAGTGCTGGTACTCGAGTTTGAGCTTTATTTCGTGAAAATATGTTAAATGGTTCTTAAGATATAGACCAAAACAAATTATAATACACGACAATTAGTAACAATTCAATATGCACATAATGACATATAATATATTGTTAGGTGGTTGCCAGCCAACATTTTTACGTGAAATAAGAAAATTAAAACAAAATTGAATAGCTCCGTGGTAATTGGAATCAATTTTTGACAGAAGGTGTGCGTCATGTGATCTCATTGAAAAGGTAAGGGTTAAAGTCGTTCATGTAGAATATATGTTTCTAACTTCATTATTTTATTTTTATTCTGCTAATTTGTGCTTTTCCTACCTATCCTGATGTGTAGAATATGAAAACAACATATTTTGTTCTGACATCGAAAATATATATACAGGGTGCATCAAAATATAGCGCTGCAGAAGACAAAATAACACTTCGATTTCAGAAAAATATATAAGTTTGATAGAATTAGGTAGTTTCTCTTTGTGTTAAGTAAAAATACGCATATGAGATCCTCGGGTGTCATATGCAAGCAACCTAGTGGTGTGTCAGTGTAGGGAAATGCAGTGAAATATGCGTTATTTTGAAAAAAAGAATAAAGTAGTAACAAACATGGTACAGGATAAGATACTTTTTTTCAGCCATAGGGACCCGGGTTTGCGACCTCTATGAGAGAAGTGCTGGTACTCGAGTTTGAGCTTAATTTCGTGAAAATATGTTAAATGGTTCTTAAGATATAGACCAAAACAGATTATAATACACGACAATTAGTAACAATTCAATATGCACATAATGACATATAATATATTGTTAGGCGGTTGCCAGCCAACATTTTTACGTGAAATAAGAAAATTAAAACAAAATTGAATAGCTCCGTGGTAATTGGAATCAATTTTTGACAGAAGGTGTGCGTCATGTGATCTCATTGAAAAGGTAAGGGTTAAAGTCGTTCATGTAGAATATATGTTTCTAACTTCATTATTTTATTTTTATTCTGCTAATTTGTGCTTTTCGTACATATCCTGATGTGTAGAATATGAAAACAACATACTTTGTTCTGACATCGAAAATATATATACAGGGTGCATCAAAATATAGCGCTGCAGAAGACAAAATAACACTTCGATTTCAGAAAAATATATAAGTTTGATAGAATTAGGTAGTTTCTCTTTGTGTTACGTAAAAATACGCATATGAGATCCTCGGGTGTCATATGCAAGCAACCTAGTGGTGTGTCAGTGTAGGGAAATGCAGTGAAATATGCGTTATTTTGAAAAAAAGAATAAAGTAGTAACAAACATGGTACAGGATAAGGTACTTTTTTTCAGCCATAGGGACCCGGGTTTGCGACCGCTATGAGAGAAGTGCTGGTACTCGAGTTTGAGCTTTATTTCGTGAAAATATGTTAAATGGTTCTTAAGATATAGACCAAAACAGATTATAATACTCGACAATTAGTAACAATTCAATATGCACATAATGACATATAATATATTGTTAGGCGGTTGCCAGCCAACATTTTTACGTGAAATAAGAAAATTAAAACAAAATTGAATAGCTCCGTGGTAATTGGAATCAATTTTTGACAGAAGGTGTGCGTCATGTGATCTCATTGAAAAGGTAAGGGTTAAAGTCGTTCATGTAGAATATATGTTTCTAACTTCATTATTTTATTTTTATTCTGCTAATTTGTGCTTTTCGTACATATCCTGATGTGTAGAATATGAAAACAACATACTTTGTTCTGACATCGAAAATATATATACAGGGTGCATCAAAATATAGCGCTGCAGAAGACAAAATAACACTTCGATTTCAGAAAAATATATAAGTTTGATAGAATTAGGTAGTTTCTCTTTGTGTTACGTAAAAATACGCATATGAGATCCTCGGGTGTCATATGCAAGCAACCTAGTGGTGTGTCAGTGTAGGGAAATGCAGTGAAATATGCGTTATTTTGAAAAAAAGAATAAAGTAGTAACAAACATGGTACAGGATAAGGTACTTTTTTTCAGCCATAGGGACCCGGGTTTGCGACCTCTATGAGAGAAGTGCTGGTACTCGAGTTTGAGCTTTATTTCGTGAAAATATGTTAAATGGTTCTTAAGATATAGACCAAAACAGATTATAATACACGACAATTAGTAACAATTCAATATGCACATAATGACATATAATATATTGTTAGGCGGTTGCCAGCCAACATTTTTACGTGAAATAAGAAAATTAAAACAAAATTGAATAGCTCCGTGGTAATTGGAATCAATTTTTGACAGAAGGTGTGCGTCATGTGATCTCATTGAAAAGGTAAGGGTTAAAGTCGTTCATGTAGAATATATGTTTCTAACTTCATTATTTTATTTTTATTCTGCTAATTTGTGCCTTTCGTACCTATCCTGATGTGTAGAATATGAAAACATTTTTTTGTTCTAACATTGAAAATATATATACAGGGTGCATCAAAATATAGCGCTGCAGAAGACAAAATAACACTTCGATTTCAGAAAAATATATAAGTTTGATATAATTAGGTAGTTTCTCTTTGTGTTACGTAAAAAAACGCATATGTGATCCTCGGGTGTCATATGCAAGCAACCTAGTGGTGTGTCAGTGTAGGGAAATGCAGTGAAATATGCGTTATTTTGAAAAAAAAGAATAAAGTAGTAACAAACATGGTACAGGATAAGGTGCTTTTTTTCAGCCATAGGGACCCGGGTTTGCGACCTCTATGAGAGAAGTGCTGGTACTCGAGTTTGAGCTTTATTTCGTGAAAATATGTTAAATGGTTCTTAAGATATAGACCAAAACAGATTATAATACACGACAATTAGTAACAATTCAATATGCACATAATGACATATAATATATTGTTAGGCGGTTGCCAGCCAACATTTTTACGTGAAATAAGAAAATTAAAACAAAATTGAATAGCTCCGTGGTAATTGGAATCAATTTTTGACAGAAGGTGTGCGTCATGTGATCTCATTGAAAAGGTAAGGGTTAAAGTCGTTCATGTAGAATATATGTTTCTAACTTCATTATTTTATTTTTATTCTGCTAATTTGTGCTTTTCGTACATATCCTGATGTGTAGAATATGAAAACAACATACTTTGTTCTGACATCGAAAATATATATACAGGGTGCATCAAAATATAGCGCTGCAGAAGACAAAATAACACTTCGATTTCAGAAAAATATATAAGTTTGATAGAATTAGGTAGTTTCTCTTTGTGTTACGTAAAAATACGCATATGAGATCCTCGGGTGTCATATGCAAGCAACCTAGTGGTGTGTCAGTGTAGGGAAATGCAGTGAAATATGCGTTATTTTGAAAAAAAGAATAAAGTAGTAACAAACATGGTACAGGATAAGGTACTTTTTTTCAGCCATAGGGACCCGGGTTTGCGACCTCTATGAGAGAAGTGCTGGTACTCGAGTTTGAGCTTTATTTCGTGAAAATATGTTAAATGGTTCTTAAGATATAGACCAAAACAGATTATAATACACGACAATTAGTAACAATTCAATATGCACATAATGACATATAATATATTGTTAGGCGGTTGCCAGCCAACATTTTTACGTGAAATAAGAAAATTAAAACAAAATTGAATAGCTCCGTGGTAATTGGAATCAATTTTTGACAGAAGGTGTGCGTCATGTGATCTCATTGAAAAGGTAAGGGTTAAAGTCGTTCATGTAGAATATATGTTTCTAACTTCATTATTTTATTTTTATTCTGCTAATTTGTGCTTTTCGTACATATCCTGATGTGTAGAATATGAAAACAACATACTTTGTTCTGACATCGAAAATATATATACAGGGTGCATCAAAATATAGCGCTGCAGAAGACAAAATAACACTTCGATTTCAGAAAAATATATAAGTTTGATAGAATTAGGTAGTTTCTCTTTGTGTTACGAAAAAATACGCATATGAGATCCTCGGGTGTCATATGCAAGCAACCTAGTGGTGTGTCAGTGTAGGGAAATGCAGTGAAATATGCGTTATTTTGAAAAAAAGAATAAAGTAGTAACAAACATGGTACAGGATAAGGTACTTTTTTTCAGCCATAGGGACCCGGGTTTGCGACCTCTATGAGAGAAGTGCTGGTACTCGAGTTTGAGCTTTATTTCGTGAAAATATGTTAAATGGTTCTTAAGATATAGACCAAAACAGATTATAATACACGACAATTAGTAACAATTCAATATGCACATAATGACATATAATATATTGTTAGGCGGTTGCCAGCCAACATTTTTACGTGAAATAAGAAAATTAAAACAAAATTGAATAGCTCCGTGGTAATTGGAATCAATTTTTGACAGAAGGTGTGCGTCATGTGATCTCATTGAAAAGGTAAGGGTTAAAGTCGTTCATGTAGAATATATGTTTCTAACTTCATTATTTTATTTTTATTCTGCTAATTTGTGCTCTTCGTACATATCCTGATGTGTAGAATATGAAAACAACATATTTTGTTCTGACATCGAAAGCATATATACAGGGTGCATCAAAATATAGCGCTGCAGAAGACAAAATAACACTTCGATTTCAGAAAAATATATAAGTTTGATAGAATTAGGTAGTTTCTCTTTGTGTTACGTAAAAATACGCATATGTGATCCTCGGGTGTCATATGCAAGCAACCTAGTGGTGTGTCAGTGTAGGGAAATGCAGTGAAATATGCGTTATTTTGAAAAAAAGAATAAAGTAGTAACAAACATGGTACAGGATAAGGTACTTTTTTTCAGCCATAGGGACCCGGGTTTGCGACCGCTATGAGAGAAGTGCTGGTACTCGAGTTTGAGCTTTATTTCGTGAAAATATGTTAAATGGTTCTTAAGATATAGACCAAAACAAATTATAATACACGACAATTAGTAACAATTCAATATGCACATAATGACATATAATATATTGTTAGGTGGTTGCCAGCCAACATTTTTACGTGAAATAAGAAAATTAAAACAAAATTGAATAGCTCCGTGGTAATTGGAATCAATTTTTGACAGAAGGTGTGCGTCATGTGATCTCATTGAAAAGGTAAGGGTTAAAGTCGTTCATGTAGAATATATGTTTCTAACTTCATTATTTTATTTTTATTCTGCTAATTTGTGCTTTTCCTACCTATCCTGATGTGTAGAATATGAAAACAACATATTTTGTTCTGACATCGAAAATATATATACAGGGTGCATCAAAATATAGCGCTGCAGAAGACAAAATAACACTTCGATTTCAGAAAAATATATAAGTTTGATAGAATTAGGTAGTTTCTCTTTGTGTTAAGTAAAAATACGCATATGAGATCCTCGGGTGTCATATGCAAGCAACCTAGTGGTGTGTCAGTGTAGGGAAATGCAGTGAAATATGCGTTATTTTGAAAAAAAGAATAAAGTAGTAACAAACATGGTACAGGATAAGATACTTTTTTTCAGCCATAGGGACCCGGGTTTGCGACCTCTATGAGAGAAGTGCTGGTACTCGAGTTTGAGCTTAATTTCGTGAAAATATGTTAAATGGTTCTTAAGATATAGACCAAAACAGATTATAATACACGACAATTAGTAACAATTCAATATGCACATAATGACATATAATATATTGTTAGGCGGTTGCCAGCCAACATTTTTACGTGAAATAAGAAAATTAAAACAAAATTGAATAGCTCCGTGGTAATTGGAATCAATTTTTGACAGAAGGTGTGCGTCATGTGATCTCATTGAAAAGGTAAGGGTTAAAGTCGTTCATGTAGAATATATGTTTCTAACTTCATTATTTTATTTTTATTCTGCTAATTTGTGCTTTTCGTACATATCCTGATGTGTAGAATATGAAAACAACATACTTTGTTCTGACATCGAAAATATATATACAGGGTGCATCAAAATATAGCGCTGCAGAAGACAAAATAACACTTCGATTTCAGAAAAATATATAAGTTTGATAGAATTAGGTAGTTTCTCTTTGTGTTACGTAAAAATACGCATATGAGATCCTCGGGTGTCATATGCAAGCAACCTAGTGGTGTGTCAGTGTAGGGAAATGCAGTGAAATATGCGTTATTTTGAAAAAAAGAATAAAGTAGTAACAAACATGGTACAGGATAAGGTACTTTTTTTCAGCCATAGGGACCCGGGTTTGCGACCTCTATGAGAGAAGTGCTGGTACTCGAGTTTGAGCTTTATTTCGTGAAAATATGTTAAATGGTTCTTAAGATATAGACCAAAACAGATTATAATACACGACAATTAGTAACAATTCAATATGCACATAATGACATATAATATATTGTTAGGCGGTTGCCAGCCAACATTTTTACGTGAAATAAGAAAATTAAAACAAAATTGAATAGCTCCGTGGTAATTGGAATCAATTTTTGACAGAAGGTGTGCGTCATGTGATCTCATTGAAAAGGTAAGGGTTAAAGTCGTTCATGTAGAATATATGTTTCTAACTTCATTATTTTATTTTTATTCTGCTAATTTGTGCCTTTCGTACCTATCCTGATGTGTAGAATATGAAAACATTTTTTTTGTTCTAACATTGAAAATATATATACAGGGTGCATCAAAATATAGCGCTGCAGAAGACAAAATAACACTTCGATTTCAGAAAAATATATAAGTTTGATAGAATTAGGTAGTTTCTCTTTGTGTTACGTAAAAAAACGCATATGTTATCCTCGGGTGTCATATGCAAGCAACCTAGTGGTGTGTCAGTGTAGGGAAATGCAGTGAAATATGCGTTATTTTGAAAAAAAAGAATAAAGTAGTAACAAACATGGTACAGGATAAGGTGCTTTTTTTCAGCCATAGGGACCCGGGTTTGCGACCTCTATGAGAGAAGTGCTGGTACTCGAGTTTGAGCTTTATTTCGTGAAAATATGTTAAATGGTTCTTAAGATATAGACCAAAACAGATTATAATACTCGACAATTAGTAACAATTCAATATGCACATAATGACATATAATATATTGTTAGGCGGTTGCCAGCCAACATTTTTACGTGAAATAAGAAAATTAAAACAAAATTGAATAGCTCCGTGGTAATTGGAATCAATTTTTGACAGAAGGTGTGCGTCATGTGATCTCATTGAAAAGGTAAGGGTTAAAGTCGTTCATGTAGAATATATGTTTCTAACTTCATTATTTTATTTTTATTCTGCTAATTTGTGCTTTTCGTACATATCCTGATGTGTAGAATATGAAAACAACATACTTTGTTCTGACATCGAAAATATATATACAGGGTGCATCAAAATATAGCGCTGCAGAAGACAAAATAACACTTCGATTTCAGAAAAATATATAAGTTTGATAGAATTAGGTAGTTTCTCTTTGTGTTACGTAAAAATACGCATATGAGATCCTCGGGTGTCATATGCAAGCAACCTAGTGGTGTGTCAGTGTAGGGAAATGCAGTGAAATATGCGTTATTTTGAAAAAAAGAATAAAGTAGTAACAAACATGGTACAGGATAAGGTACTTTTTTTCAGCCATAGGGACCCGGGTTTGCGACCTCTATGAGAGAAGTGCTGGTACTCGAGTTTGAGCTTTATTTCGTGAAAATATGTTAAATGGTTCTTAAGATATAGACCAAAACAGATTATAATACACGACAATTAGTAACAATTCAATATGCACATAATGACATATAATATATTGTTAGGCGGTTGCCAGCCAACATTTTTACGTGAAATAAGAAAATTAAAACAAAATTGAATAGCTCCGTGGTAATTGGAATCAATTTTTGACAGAAGGTGTGCGTCATGTGATCTCATTGAAAAGGTAAGGGTTAAAGTCGTTCATGTAGAATATATGTTTCTAACTTCATTATTTTATTTTTATTCTGCTAATTTGTGCCTTTCGTACCTATCCTGATGTGTAGAATATGAAAACATTTTTTTGTTCTAACATTGAAAATATATATACAGGGTGCATCAAAATATAGCGCTGCAGAAGACAAAATAACACTTCGATTTCAGAAAAATATATAAGTTTGATATAATTAGGTAGTTTCTCTTTGTGTTACGTAAAAAAACGCATATGTGATCCTCGGGTGTCATATGCAAGCAACCTAGTGGTGTGTCAGTGTAGGGAAATGCAGTGAAATATGCGTTATTTTGAAAAAAAAGAATAAAGTAGTAACAAACATGGTACAGGATAAGGTGCTTTTTTTCAGCCATAGGGACCCGGGTTTGCGACCTCTATGAGAGAAGTGCTGGTACTCGAGTTTGAGCTTTATTTCGTGAAAATATGTTAAATGGTTCTTAAGATATAGACCAAAACAGATTATAATACACGACAATTAGTAACAATTCAATATGCACATAATGACATATAATATATTGTTAGGCGGTTGCCAGCCAACATTTTTACGTGAAATAAGAAAATTAAAACAAAATTGAATAGCTCCGTGGTAATTGGAATCAATTTTTGACAGAAGGTGTGCGTCATGTGATCTCATTGAAAAGGTAAGGGTTAAAGTCGTTCATGTAGAATATATGTTTCTAACTTCATTATTTTATTTTTATTCTGCTAATTTGTGCTTTTCGTACATATCCTGATGTGTAGAATATGAAAACAACATACTTTGTTCTGACATCGAAAATATATATACAGGGTGCATCAAAATATAGCGCTGCAGAAGACAAAATAACACTTCGATTTCAGAAAAATATATAAGTTTGATAGAATTAGGTAGTTTCTCTTTGTGTTACGTAAAAATACGCATATGAGATCCTCGGGTGTCATATGCAAGCAACCTAGTGGTGTGTCAGTGTAGGGAAATGCAGTGAAATATGCGTTATTTTGAAAAAAAGAATAAAGTAGTAACAAACATGGTACAGGATAAGGTACTTTTTTTCAGCCATAGGGACCCGGGTTTGCGACCTCTATGAGAGAAGTGCTGGTACTCGAGTTTGAGCTTTATTTCGTGAAAATATGTTAAATGGTTCTTAAGATATAGACCAAAACAGATTATAATACACGACAATTAGTAACAATTCAATATGCACATAATGACATATAATATATTGTTAGGCGGTTGCCAGCCAACATTTTTACGTGAAATAAGAAAATTAAAACAAAATTGAATAGCTCCGTGGTAATTGGAATCAATTTTTGACAGAAGGTGTGCGTCATGTGATCTCATTGAAAAGGTAAGGGTTAAAGTCGTTCATGTAGAATATATGTTTCTAACTTCATTATTTTATTTTTATTCTGCTAATTTGTGCTCTTCGTACATATCCTGATGTGTAGAATATGAAAACAACATATTTTGTTCTGACATCGAAAGCATATATACAGGGTGCATCAAAATATAGCGCTGCAGAAGACAAAATAACACTTCGATTTCAGAAAAATATATAAGTTTGATAGAATTAGGTAGTTTCTCTTTGTGTTACGTAAAAATACGCATATGTGATCCTCGGGTGTCATATGCAAGCAACCTAGTGGTGTGTCAGTGTAGGGAAATGCAGTGAAATATGCGTTATTTTGAAAAAAAGAATAAAGTAGTAACAAACATGGTACAGGATAAGGTACTTTTTTTCAGCCATAGGGACCCGGGTTTGCGACCGCTATGAGAGAAGTGCTGGTACTCGAGTTTGAGCTTTATTTCGTGAAAATATGTTAAATGGTTCTTAAGATATAGACCAAAACAGATTATAATACACGACAATTAGTAACAATTCAATATGCACATAATGACATATAATATATTGTTAGGTGGTTGCCAGCCAACATTTTTACGTGAAATAAGAAAATTAAAACAAAATTGAAGAGCTCCGTGGTAATTGGAATCAATTTTTGACAGAAGGTGTGCGTCATGTGATCTCATTGAAAAGGTAAGGGTTAAAGTCGTTCATGTAGAATATATGTTTCTAACTTCATTATTTTATTTTTATTCTGCTAATTTGTGCTTTTCCTACCTATCCTGATGTGTAGAATATGAAAACAACATATTTTGTTCTGACATCGAAAATATATATACAGGGTGCATCAAAATATAGCGCTGCAGAAGACAAAATAACACTTCGATTTCAGAAAAATATATAAGTTTGATAGAATTAGGTAGTTTCTCTTTGTGTTAAGTAAAAATACGCATATGAGATCCTCGGGTGTCATATGCAAGCAACCTAGTGGTGTGTCAGTGTAGGGAAATGCAGTGAAATATGCGTTATTTTGAAAAAAAGAATAAAGTAGTAACAAACATGGTACAGGATAAGATACTTTTTTTCAGCCATAGGGACCCGGGTTTGCGACCTCTATGAGAGAAGTGCTGGTACTCGAGTTTGAGCTTTATTTCGTGAAAATATGTTAAATGGTTCTTAAGATATAGACCAAAACAGATTATAATACACGACAATTAGTAACAATTCAATATGCACATAATGACATATAATATATTGTTAGGCGGTTGCCAGCCAACATTTTTACGTGAAATAAGAAAATTAAAACAAAATTGAATAGCTCCGTGGTAATTGGAATCAATTTTTGACAGAAGGTGTGCGTCATGTGATCTCATTGAAAAGGTAAGGGTTAAAGTCGTTCATGTAGAATATATGTTTCTAACTTCATTATTTTATTTTTATTCTGCTAATTTGTGCTTTTCGTACATATCCTGATGTGTAGAATATGAAAACAACATACTTTGTTCTGACATCGAAAATATATATACAGGGTGCATCAAAATATAGCGCTGCAGAAGACAAAATAACACTTCGATTTCAGAAAAATATATAAGTTTGATAGAATTAGGTAGTTTCTCTTTGTGTTACGTAAAAATACGCATATGAGATCCTCGGGTGTCATATGCAAGCAACCTAGTGGTGTGTCAGTGTAGGGAAATGCAGTGAAATATGCGTTATTTTGAAAAAAAGAATAAAGTAGTAACAAACATGGTACAGGATAAGGTACTTTTTTTCAGCCATAGGGACCCGGGTTTGCGACCTCTATGAGAGAAGTGCTGGTACTCGAGTTTGAGCTTTATTTCGTGAAAATATGTTAAATGGTTCTTAAGATATAGACCAAAACAGATTATAATACACGACAATTAGTAACAATTCAATATGCACATAATGACATATAATATATTGTTAGGCGGTTGCCAGCCAACATTTTTACGTGAAATAAGAAAATTAAAACAAAATTGAATAGCTCCGTGGTAATTGGAATCAATTTTTGACAGAAGGTGTGCGTCATGTGATCTCATTGAAAAGGTAAGGGTTAAAGTCGTTCATGTAGAATATATGTTTCTAACTTCATTATTTTACTTTTATTCTGCTAATTTGTGCTTTTCGTACCTATCCTGATGTGTAGAATATGAAAACATTTTTTTTGTTCTAACATTGAAAATATATATACAGGGTGCATCAAAATATAGCGCTGCAGAAGACAAAATAACACTTCGATTTCAGAAAAATATATAAGTTTGATATAATTAGGTAGTTTCTCTTTGTGTTACGTAAAAAAACGCATATGTTATCCTCGGGTGTCATATGCAAGCAACCTAGTGGTGTGTCAGTGTAGGGAAATGCAGTGAAATATGCGTTATTTTGAAAAAAAAGAATAAAGTAGTAACAAACTTGGTACAGGATAAGGTGCTTTTTTTCAGCCATAGGGACCCGGGTTTGCGACCTCTATGAGAGAAGTGCTGGTACTCGAGTTTGAGCTTTATTTCGTGAAAATATGTTAAATGGTTCTTAAGATATAGACCAAAACAGATTATAATACACGACAATTAGTAACAATTCAATATGCACATAATGACATATAATATATTGTTAGGCGGTTGCCAGCCAACATTTTTACGTGAAATAAGAAAATTAAAACAAAATTGAATAGCTCCGTGGTAATTGGAATCAATTTTTGACAGAAGGTGTGCGTCATGTGATCTCATTGAAAAGGTAAGGGTTAAAGTCGTTCATGTAGAATATATGTTTCTAACTTCATTATTTTATTTTTATTCTGCTAATTTGTGCTTTTCGTACATATCCTGATGTGTAGAATATGAAAACAACATACTTTGTTCTGACATCGAAAATATATATACAGGGTGCATCAAAATATAGCGCTGCAGAAGACAAAATAACACTTCGATTTCAGAAAAATATATAAGTTTGATAGAATTAGGTAGTTTCTCTTTGTGTTACGTAAAAATACGCATATGAGATCCTCGGGTGTCATATGCAAGCAACCTAGTGGTGTGTCAGTGTAGGGAAATGCAGTGAAATATGCGTTATTTTGAAAAAAAGAATAAAGTAGTAACAAACATGGTACAGGATAAGGTACTTTTTTTCAGCCATAGGGACCCGGGTTTGCGACCTCTATGAGAGAAGTGCTGGTACTCGAGTTTGAGCTTTATTTCGTGAAAATATGTTAAATGGTTCTTAAGATATAGACCAAAACAGATTATAATACACGACAATTAGTAACAATTCAATATGCACATAATGACATATAATATATTGTTAGGCGGTTGCCAGCCAACATTTTTACGTGAAATAAGAAAATTAAAACAAAATTGAATAGCTCCGTGGTAATTGGAATCAATTTTTGACAGAAGGTGTGCGTCATGTGATCTCATTGAAAAGGTAAGGGTTAAAGTCGTTCATGTAGAATATATGTTTCTAACTTCATTATTTTATTTTTATTCTGCTAATTTGTGCCTTTCGTACCTATCCTGATGTGTAGAATATGAAAACATTTTTTTGTTCTAACATTGAAAATATATATACAGGGTGCATCAAAATATAGCGCTGCAGAAGACAAAATAACACTTCGATTTCAGAAAAATATATAAGTTTGATATAATTAGGTAGTTTCTCTTTGTGTTACGTAAAAAAACGCATATGTGATCCTCGGGTGTCATATGCAAGCAACCTAGTGGTGTGTCAGTGTAGGGAAATGCAGTGAAATATGCGTTATTTTGAAAAAAAAGAATAAAGTAGTAACAAACATGGTACAGGATAAGGTGCTTTTTTTCAGCCATAGGGACCCGGGTTTGCGACCTCTATGAGAGAAGTGCTGGTACTCGAGTTTGAGCTTTATTTCGTGAAAATATGTTAAATGGTTCTTAAGATATAGACCAAAACAGATTATAATACACGACAATTAGTAACAATTCAATATGCACATAATGACATATAATATATTGTTAGGCGGTTGCCAGCCAACATTTTTACGTGAAATAAGAAAATTAAAACAAAATTGAATAGCTCCGTGGTAATTGGAATCAATTTTTGACAGAAGGTGTGCGTCATGTGATCTCATTGAAAAGGTAAGGGTTAAAGTCGTTCATGTAGAATATATGTTTCTAACTTCATTATTTTATTTTTATTCTGCTAATTTGTGCTCTTCGTACATATCCTGATGTGTAGAATATGAAAACAACATATTTTGTTCTGACATCGAAAGCATATATACAGGGTGCATCAAAATATAGCGCTGCAGAAGACAAAATAACACTTCGATTTCAGAAAAATATATAAGTTTGATAGAATTAGGTAGTTTCTCTTTGTGTTACGTAAAAATACGCATATGTGATCCTCGGGTGTCATATGCAAGCAACCTAGTGGTGTGTCAGTGTAGGGAAATGCAGTGAAATATGCGTTATTTTGAAAAAAAGAATAAAGTAGTAAAAAACATGGTACAGGATAAGGTACTTTTTTTCAGCCATAGGGACCCGGGTTTGCGACCGCTATGAGAGAAGTGCTGGTACTCGAGTTTGAGCTTTATTTCGTGAAAATATGTTAAATGGTTCTTAAGATATAGACCAAAACAGATTATAATACACGACAATTAGTAACAATTCAATATGCACATAATGACAGATAATATATTGTTAGGTGGTTGCCAGCCAACATTTTTACGTGAAATAAGAAAATTAAAACAAAATTGAATAGCTCCGTGGTAATTGGAATCAATTTTTGACAGAAGGTGTGCGTCATGTGATCTCATTGAAAAGGTAAGGGTTAAAGTCGTTCATGTAGAATATATGTTTCTAACTTCATTATTTTATTTTTATTCTGCTAATTTGTGCTTTTCCTACCTATCCTGATGTGTAGAATATGAAAACAACATATTTTGTTCTGACATCGAAAATATATATACAGGGTGCATCAAAATATAGCGCTGCAGAAGACAAAATAACACTTCGATTTCAGAAAAATATATAAGTTTGATAGAATTAGGTAGTTTCTCTTTGTGTTAAGTAAAAATACGCATATGAGATCCTCGGGTGTCATATGCAAGCAACCTAGTGGTGTGTCAGTGTAGGGAAATGCAGTGAAATATGCGTTATTTTGAAAAAAAGAATAAAGTAGTAACAAACATGGTACAGGATAAGATACTTTTTTTCAGCCATAGGGACCCGGGTTTGCGACCTCTATGAGAGAAGTGCTGGTACTCGAGTTTGAGCTTTATTTCGTGAAAATATGTTAAATGGTTCTTAAGATATAGACCAAAACAGATTATAATACACGACAATTAGTAACAATTCAATATGCACATAATGACATATAATATATTGTTAGGCGGTTGCCAGCCAACATTTTTACGTGAAATAAGAAAATTAAAACAAAATTGAATAGCTCCGTGGTAATTGGAATCAATTTTTGACAGAAGGTGTGCGTCATGTGATCTCATTGAAAAGGTAAGGGTTAAAGTCGTTCATGTAGAATATATGTTTCTAACTTCATTATTTTATTTTTATTCTGCTAATTTGTGCTTTTCGTACATATCCTGATGTGTAGAATATGAAAACAACATACTATGTTCTGACATCGAAAATATATATACAGGGTGCATCAAAATATAGCGCTGCAGAAGACAAAATAACACTTCGATTTCAGAAAAATATATAAGTTTGATAGAATTAGGTAGTTTCTCTTTGTGTTACGTAAAAATACGCATATGAGATCCTCGGGTGTCATATGCAAGCAACCTAGTGGTGTGTCAGTGTAGGGAAATGCAGTGAAATATGCGTTATTTTGAAAAAAAGAATAAAGTAGTAACAAACATGGTACAGGATAAGGTACTTTTTTTCAGCCATAGGGACCCGGGTTTGCGACCTCTATGAGAGAAGTGCTGGTACTCGAGTTTGAGCTTTATTTCGTGAAAATATGTTAAATGGTTCTTAAGATATAGACCAAAACAGATTATAATACACGACAATTAGTAACAATTCAATATGCACATAATGACATATAATATATTGTTAGGCGGTTGCCAGCCAACATTTTTACGTGAAATAAGAAAATTAAAACAAAATTGAATAGCTCCGTGGTAATTGGAATCAATTTTTGACAGAAGGTGTGCGTCATGTGATCTCATTGAAAAGGTAAGGGTTAAAGTCGTTCATGTAGAATATATGTTTCTAACTTCATTATTTTATTTTTATTCTGCTAATTTGTGCCTTTCGTACCTATCCTGATGTGTAGAATATGAAAACATTTTTTTTGTTCTAACATTGAAAATATATATACAGGGTGCATCAAAATATAGCGCTGCAGAAGACAAAATAACACTTCGATTTCAGAAAAATATATAAGTTTGATATAATTAGGTAGTTTCTCTTTGTGTTACGTAAAAAAACGCATATGTTATCCTCGGGTGTCATATGCAAGCAACCTAGTGGTGTGTCAGTGTAGGGAAATGCAGTGAAATATGCGTTATTTTGAAAAAAAAAGAATAAAGTAGTAACAAACATGGTACAGGATAAGGTGCTTTTTTTCAGCCATAGGGACCCGGGTTTGCGACCTCTATGAGAGAAGTGCTGGTACTCGAGTTTGAGCTTTATTTCGTGAAAATATGTTAAATGGTTCTTAAGATATAGACCAAAACAGATTATAATACACGACAATTAGTAACAATTCAATATGCACATAATGACATATAATATATTGTTAGGCGGTTGCCAGCCAACATTTTTACGTGAAATAAGAAAATTAAAACAAAATTGAATAGCTCCGTGGTAATTGGAATCAATTTTTGACAGAAGGTGTGCGTCATGTGATCTCATTGAAAAGGTAAGGGTTAAAGTCGTTCATGTAGAATATATGTTTCTAACTTCATTATTTTATTTTTATTCTGCTAATTTGTGCTCTTCGTACACATCCTGATGTGTAGAATATGAAAACAACATATTTTGTTCTGACATCGAAAGCATATATACAGGGTGCATCAAAATATAGCGCTGCAGAAGACAAAATAACACTTCGATTTCAGAAAAATATATAAGTTTGATAGAATTAGGTAGTTTCTCTTTGTGTTACGTAAAAATACGCATATGTGATCCTCGGGTGTCATATGCAAGCAACCTAGTGGTGTGTCAGTGTAGGGAAATGCAGTGAAATATGCGTTATTTTGAAAAAAAGAATAAAGTAGTAACAAACATGGTACAGGATAAGGTACTTTTTTTCAGCCATAGGGACCCGGGTTTGCGACCGCTATGAGAGAAGTGCTGGTACTCGAGTTTGAGCTTTATTTCGTGAAAATATGTTAAATGGTTCTTAAGATATAGACCAAAACAGATTATAATACACGACAATTAGTAACAATTCAATATGCACATAATGACATATAATATATTGTTAGGTGGTTGCCAGCCAACATTTTTACGTGAAATAAGAAAATTAAAACAAAATTGAATAGCTCCGTGGTAATTGGAATCAATTTTTGACAGAAGGTGTGCGTCATGTGATCTCATTGAAAAGGTAAGGGTTAAAGTCGTTCATGTAGAATATATGTTTCTAACTTCATTATTTTATTTTTATTCTGCTAATTTGTGCTTTTCCTACCTATCCTGATGTGTAGAATATGAAAACAACATATTTTGTTCTGACATCGAAAATATATATACAGGGTGCATCAAAATATAGCGCTGCAGAAGACAAAATAACACTTCGATTTCAGAAAAATATATAAGTTTGATAGAATTAGGTAGTTTCTCTTTGTGTTAAGTAAAAATACGCATATGAGATCCTCGGGTGTCATATGCAAGCAACCTAGTGGTGTGTCAGTGTAGGGAAATGCAGTGAAATATGCGTTATTTTGAAAAAAAGAATAAAGTAGTAACAAACATGGTACAGGATAAGATACTTTTTTTCAGCCATAGGGACCCGGGTTTGCGACCGCTATGAGAGAAGTGCTGGTACTCGAGTTTGAGCTTTATTTCGTGAAAATATGTTAAATGGTTCTTAAGATATAGACCAAAACAGATTATAATACACGACAATTAGTAACAATTCAATATGCACATAATGACATATAATATATTGTTAGGCGGTTGCCAGCCAACATTTTTACGTGAAATAAGAAAATTAAAACAAAATTGAATAGCTCCGTGGTAATTGGAATCAATTTTTGACAGAAGGTGTGCGTCATGTGATCTCATTGAAAAGGTAAGGGTTAAAGTCGTTCATGTAGAATATATGTTTCTAACTTCATTATTTTATTTTTATTCTGCTAATTTGTGCTTTTCGTACATATCCTGATGTGTAGAATATGAAAACAACATACTTTGTTCTGACATCGAAAATATATATACAGGGTGCATCAAAATATAGCGCTGCAGAAGACAAAATAACACTTCGATTTCAGAAAAATATATAAGTTTGATAGAATTAGGTAGTTTCTCTTTGTGTTACGTAAAAATACGCATATGAGATCCTCGGGTGTCATATGCAAGCAACCTAGTGGTGTGTCAGTGTAGGGAAATGCAGTGAAATATGCGTTATTTTGAAAAAAAGAATAAAGTAGTAACAAACATGGTACAGGATAAGGTACTTTTTTTCAGCCATAGGGACCCGGGTTTGCGACCTCTATGAGAGAAGTGCTGGTACTCGAGTTTGAGCTTTATTTCGTGAAAATATGTTAAATGGTTCTTAAGATATAGACCAAAACAGATTATAATACACGACAATTAGTAACAATTCAATATGCACATAATGACATATAATATATTGTTAGGCGGTTGCCAGCCAACATTTTTACGTGAAATAAGAAAATTAAAACAAAATTGAATAGCTCCGTGGTAATTGGAATCAATTTTTGACAGAAGGTGTGCGTCATGTGATCTCATTGAAAAGGTAAGGGTTAAAGTCGTTCATGTAGAATATATGTTTCTAACTTCATTATTTTATTTTTATTCTGCTAATTTGTGCCTTTCGTACCTATCCTGATGTGTAGAATATGAAAACATTTTTTTTGTTCTAACATTGAAAATATATATACAGGGTGCATCAAAATATAGCGCTGCAGAAGACAAAATAACACTTCGATTTCAGAAAAATATATAAGTTTGATATAATTAGGTAGTTTCTCTTTGTGTTACGTAAAAAAACGCATATGTTATCCTCGGGTGTCATATGCAAGCAACCTAGTGGTGTGTCAGTGTAGGGAAATGCAGTGAAATATGCGTTATTTTGAAAAAAAGAATAAAGTAGTAACAAACATGGTACAGGATAAGGTACTTTTTTTCAGCCATAGGGACCCGGGTTTGCGACCGCTATGAGAGAAGTGCTGGTACTCGAGTTTGAGCTTTATTTCGTGAAAATATGTTAAATGGTTCTTAAGATATAGACCAAAACAGATTATAATACACGACAATTAGTAACAATTCAATATGCACATAATGACAGATAATATATTGTTAGGTGGTTGCCAGCCAACATTTTTACGTGAAATAAGAAAATTAAAACAAAATTGAATAGCTCCGTGGTAATTGGAATCAATTTTTGACAGAAGGTGTGCGTCATGTGATCTCATTGAAAAGGTAAGGGTTAAAGTCGTTCATGTAGAATATATGTTTCTAACTTCATTATTTTATTTTTATTCTGCTAATTTGTGCTTTTCCTACCTATCCTGATGTGTAGAATATGAAAACAACATATTTTGTTCTGACATCGAAAATATATATACAGGGTGCATCAAAATATAGCGCTGCAGAAGACAAAATAACACTTCGATTTCAGAAAAATATATAAGTTTGATAGAATTAGGTAGTTTCTCTTTGTGTTAAGTAAAAATACGCATATGAGATCCTCGGGTGTCATATGCAAGCAACCTAGTGGTGTGTCAGTGTAGGGAAATGCAGTGAAATATGCGTTATTTTGAAAAAAAGAATAAAGTAGTAACAAACATGGTACAGGATAAGATACTTTTTTTCAGCCATAGGGACCCGGGTTTGCGACCTCTATGAGAGAAGTGCTGGTACTCGAGTTTGAGCTTTATTTCGTGAAAATATGTTAAATGGTTCTTAAGATATAGACCAAAACAGATTATAATACACGACAATTAGTAACAATTCAATATGCACATAATGACATATAATATATTGTTAGGCGGTTGCCAGCCAACATTTTTACGTGAAATAAGAAAATTAAAACAAAATTGAATAGCTCCGTGGTAATTGGAATCAATTTTTGACAGAAGGTGTGCGTCATGTGATCTCATTGAAAAGGTAAGGGTTAAAGTCGTTCATGTAGAATATATGTTTCTAACTTCATTATTTTATTTTTATTCTGCTAATTTGTGCTTTTCGTACATATCCTGATGTGTAGAATATGAAAACAACATACTATGTTCTGACATCGAAAATATATATACAGGGTGCATCAAAATATAGCGCTGCAGAAGACAAAATAACACTTCGATTTCAGAAAAATATATAAGTTTGATAGAATTAGGTAGTTTCTCTTTGTGTTACGTAAAAATACGCATATGAGATCCTCGGGTGTCATATGCAAGCAACCTAGTGGTGTGTCAGTGTAGGGAAATGCAGTGAAATATGCGTTATTTTGAAAAAAAGAATAAAGTAGTAACAAACATGGTACAGGATAAGGTACTTTTTTTCAGCCATAGGGACCCGGGTTTGCGACCTCTATGAGAGAAGTGCTGGTACTCGAGTTTGAGCTTTATTTCGTGAAAATATGTTAAATGGTTCTTAAGATATAGACCAAAACAGATTATAATACACGACAATTAGTAACAATTCAATATGCACATAATGACATATAATATATTGTTAGGCGGTTGCCAGCCAACATTTTTACGTGAAATAAGAAAATTAAAACAAAATTGAATAGCTCCGTGGTAATTGGAATCAATTTTTGACAGAAGGTGTGCGTCATGAGATCTCATTGAAAAGGTAAGGGTTAAAGTCGTTCATGTAGAATATATGTTTCTAACTTCATTATTTTATTTTTATTCTGCTAATTTGTGCCTTTCGTACCTATCCTGATGTGTAGAATATGAAAACATTTTTTTTGTTCTAACATTGAAAATATATATACAGGGTGCATCAAAATATAGCGCTGCAGAAGACAAAATAACACTTCGATTTCAGAAAAATATATAAGTTTGATATAATTAGGTAGTTTCTCTTTGTGTTACGTAAAAAAACGCATATGTTATCCTCGGGTGTCATATGCAAGCAACCTAGTGGTGTGTCAGTGTAGGGAAATGCAGTGAAATATGCGTTATTTTGAAAAAAAAAGAATAAAGTAGTAACAAACATGGTACAGGATAAGGTGCTTTTTTTCAGCCATAGGGACCCGGGTTTGCGACCTCTATGAGAGAAGTGCTGGTACTCGAGTTTGAGCTTTATTTCGTGAAAATATGTTAAATGGTTCTTAAGATATAGACCAAAACAGATTATAATACACGACAATTAGTAACAATTCAATATGCACATAATGACATATAATATATTGTTAGGCGGTTGCCAGCCAACATTTTTACGTGAAATAAGAAAATTAAAACAAAATTGAATAGCTCCGTGGTAATTGGAATCAATTTTTGACAGAAGGTGTGCGTCATGTGATCTCATTGAAAAGGTAAGGGTTAAAGTCGTTCATGTAGAATATATGTTTCTAACTTCATTATTTTATTTTTATTCTGCTAATTTGTGCTCTTCGTACACATCCTGATGTGTAGAATATGAAAACAACATATTTTGTTCTGACATCGAAAGCATATATACAGGGTGCATCAAAATATAGCGCTGCAGAAGACAAAATAACACTTCGATTTCAGAAAAATATATAAGTTTGATAGAATTAGGTAGTTTCTCTTTGTGTTACGTAAAAATACGCATATGTGATCCTCGGGTGTCATATGCAAGCAACCTAGTGGTGTGTCAGTGTAGGGAAATGCAGTGAAATATGCGTTATTTTGAAAAAAAGAATAAAGTAGTAACAAACATGGTACAGGATAAGGTACTTTTTTTCAGCCATAGGGACCCGGGTTTGCGACCGCTATGAGAGAAGTGCTGGTACTCGAGTTTGAGCTTTATTTCGTGAAAATATGTTAAATGGTTCTTAAGATATAGACCAAAACAGATTATAATACACGACAATTAGTAACAATTCAATATGCACATAATGACATATAATATATTGTTAGGTGGTTGCCAGCCAACATTTTTACGTGAAATAAGAAAATTAAAACAAAATTGAATAGCTCCGTGGTAATTGGAATCAATTTTTGACAGAAGGTGTGCGTCATGTGATCTCATTGAAAAGGTAAGGGTTAAAGTCGTTCATGTAGAATATATGTTTCTAACTTCATTATTTTATTTTTATTCTGCTAATTTGTGCTTTTCCTACCTATCCTGATGTGTAGAATATGAAAACAACATATTTTGTTCTGACATCGAAAATATATATACAGGGTGCATCAAAATATAGCGCTGCAGAAGACAAAATAACACTTCGATTTCAGAAAAATATATAAGTTTGATAGAATTAGGTAGTTTCTCTTTGTGTTAAGTAAAAATACGCATATGAGATCCTCGGGTGTCATATGCAAGCAACCTAGTGGTGTGTCAGTGTAGGGAAATGCAGTGAAATATGCGTTATTTTGAAAAAAAGAATAAAGTAGTAACAAACATGGTACAGGATAAGATACTTTTTTTCAGCCATAGGGACCCGGGTTTGCGACCGCTATGAGAGAAGTGCTGGTACTCGAGTTTGAGCTTTATTTCGTGAAAATATGTTAAATGGTTCTTAAGATATAGACCAAAACAGATTATAATACACGACAATTAGTAACAATTCAATATGCACATAATGACATATAATATATTGTTAGGCGGTTGCCAGCCAACATTTTTACGTGAAATAAGAAAATTAAAACAAAATTGAATAGCTCCGTGGTAATTGGAATCAATTTTTGACAGAAGGTGTGCGTCATGTGATCTCATTGAAAAGGTAAGGGTTAAAGTCGTTCATGTAGAATATATGTTTCTAACTTCATTATTTTATTTTTATTCTGCTAATTTGTGCTTTTCGTACATATCCTGATGTGTAGAATATGAAAACAACATACTTTGTTCTGACATCGAAAATATATATACAGGGTGCATCAAAATATAGCGCTGCAGAAGACAAAATAACACTTCGATTTCAGAAAAATATATAAGTTTGATAGAATTAGGTAGTTTCTCTTTGTGTTACGTAAAAATACGCATATGAGATCCTCGGGTGTCATATGCAAGCAACCTAGTGGTGTGTCAGTGTAGGGAAATGCAGTGAAATATGCGTTATTTTGAAAAAAAGAATAAAGTAGTAACAAACATGGTACAGGATAAGGTACTTTTTTTCAGCCATAGGGACCCGGGTTTGCGACCTCTATGAGAGAAGTGCTGGTACTCGAGTTTGAGCTTTATTTCGTGAAAATATGTTAAATGGTTCTTAAGATATAGACCAAAACAGATTATAATACACGACAATTAGTAACAATTCAATATGCACATAATGACATATAATATATTGTTAGGCGGTTGCCAGCCAACATTTTTACGTGAAATAAGAAAATTAAAACAAAATTGAATAGCTCCGTGGTAATTGGAATCAATTTTTGACAGAAGGTGTGCGTCATGTGATCTCATTGAAAAGGTAAGGGTTAAAGTCGTTCATGTAGAATATATGTTTCTAACTTCATTATTTTATTTTTATTCTGCTAATTTGTGCCTTTCGTACCTATCCTGATGTGTAGAATATGAAAACATTTTTTTTGTTCTAACATTGAAAATATATATACAGGGTGCATCAAAATATAGCGCTGCAGAAGACAAAATAACACTTCGATTTCAGAAAAATATATAAGTTTGATATAATTAGGTAGTTTCTCTTTGTGTTACGTAAAAAAACGCATATGTTATCCTCGGGTGTCATATGCAAGCAACCTAGTGGTGTGTCAGTGTAGGGAAATGCAGTGAAATATGCGTTATTTTGAAAAAAAAAGAATAAAGTAGTAACAAACATGGTACAGGATAAGGTGCTTTTTTTCAGCCATAGGGACCCGGGTTTGCGACCTCTATGAGAGAAATGCTGGTACTCGAGTTTGAGCTTTATTTCGTGAAAATATGTTAAATGGTTCTTAAGATATAGACCAAAACAGATTATAATACACGACAATTAGTAACAATTCAATATGCACATAATGACATATAATATATTGTTAGGCGGTTGCCAGCCAACATTTTTACGTGAAATAAGAAAATTAAAACAAAATTGAATAGCTCCGTGGTAATTGGAATCAATTTTTGACAGAAGGTGTGCGTCATGTGATCTCATTGAAAAGGTAAGGGTTAAAGTCGTTCATGTAGAATATATGTTTCTAACTTCATTATTTTATTTTTATTCTGCTAATTTGTGCTTTTCGTACATATCCTGATGTGTAGAATATGAAAACAACATACTTTGTTCTGACATCGAAAATATATATACAGGGTGCATCAAAATATAGCGCTGCAGAAGACAAAATAACACTTCGATTTCAGAAAAATATATAAGTTTGATAGAATTAGGTAGTTTCTCTTTGTGTTACGTAAAAATACGCATATGAGATCCTCGGGTGTCATATGCAAGCAACCTAGTGGTGTGTCAGTGTAGGGAAATGCAGTGAAATATGCGTTATTTTGAAAAAAAAGAATAAAGTAGTAACAAACATGGTACAGGATAAGGTACTTTTTTTCAGCCATAGGGACCCGGGTTTGCGACCTCTATGAGAGAAGTGCTGGTACTCGAGTTTGAGCTTTATTTCGTGAAAATATGTTAAATGGTTCTTAAGATATAGACCAAAACAGATTATAATACACGACAATTAGTAACAATTCAATATGCACATAATGACATATAATATATTGTTAGGCGGTTGCCAGCCAACATTTTTACGTGAAATAAGAAAATTAAAACAAAATTGAATAGCTCCGTGGTAATTGGAATCAATTTTTGACAGAAGGTGTGCGTCATGTGATCTCATTGAAAAGGTAAGGGTTAAAGTCGTTCATGTAGAATATATGTTTCTAACTTCATTATTTTATTTTTATTCTGCTAATTTGTGCTTTTCGTACATATCCTGATGTGTAGAATATGAAAACAACATACTTTGTTCTGACATCGAAAATATATATACAGGGTGCATCAAAATATAGCGCTGCAGAAGACAAAATAACACTTCGATTTCAGAAAAATATATAAGTTTGATAGAATTAGGTAGTTTCTCTTTGTGTTACGTAAAAATACGCATATGAGATCCTCGGGTGTCATATGCAAGCAACCTAGTGGTGTGTCAGTGTAGGGAAATGCAGTGAAATATGCGTTATTTTGAAAAAAAGAATAAAGTAGTAACAAACATGGTACAGGATAAGGTACTTTTTTTCAGCCATAGGGACCCGGGTTTGCGACCTCTATGAGAGAAGTGCTGGTACTCGAGTTTGAGCTTTATTTCGTGAAAATATGTTAAATGGTTCTTAAGATATAGACCAAAACAGATTATAATACACGACAATTAGTAACAATTCAATATGCACATAATGACATATAATATATTGTTAGGCGGTTGCCAGCCAACATTTTTACGTGAAATAAGAAAATTAAAACAAAATTGAATAGCTCCGTGGTAATTGGAATCAATTTTTGACAGAAGGTGTGCGTCATGTGATCTCATTGAAAAGGTAAGGGTTAAAGTCGTTCATGTAGAATATATGTTTCTAACTTCATTATTTTATTTTTATTCTGCTAATTTGTGCTCTTCGTACATATCCTGATGTGTAGAATATGAAAACAACATATTTTGTTCTGACATCGAAAGCATATATACAGGGTGCATCAAAATATAGCGCTGCAGAAGACAAAATAACACTTCGATTTCAGAAAAATATATAAGTTTGATAGAATTAGGTAGTTTCTCTTTGTGTTACGTAAAAATACGCATATGTGATCCTCGGGTGTCATATGCAAGCAACCTAGTGGTGTGTCAGTGTAGGGAAATGCAGTGAAATATGCGTTATTTTGAAAAAAAGAATAAAGTAGTAACAAACATGGTACAGGATAAGGTACTTTTTTTCAGCCATAGGGACCCGGGTTTGCGACCGCTATGAGAGAAGTGCTGGTACTCGAGTTTGAGCTTTATTTCGTGAAAATATGTTAAATGGTTCTTAAGATATAGACCAAAACAGATTATAATACACGACAATTAGTAACAATTCAATATGCACATAATGACATATAATATATTGTTAGGTGGTTGCCAGCCAACATTTTTACGTGAAATAAGAAAATTAAAACAAAATTGAATAGCTCCGTGGTAATTGGAATCAATTTTTGACAGAAGGTGTGCGTCATGTGATCTCATTGAAAAGGTAAGGGTTAAAGTCGTTCATGTAGAATATATGTTTCTAACTTCATTATTTTATTTTTATTCTGCTAATTTGTGCTTTTCCTACCTATCCTGATGTGTAGAATATGAAAACAACATATTTTGTTCTGACATCGAAAATATATATACAGGGTGCAACAAAATATAGCGCTGCAGAAGACAAAATAACACTTCGATTTCAGAAAAATATATAAGTTTGATAGAATTAGGTAGTTTCTCTTTGTGTTAAGTAAAAATACGCATATGAGATCCTCGGGTGTCATATGCAAGCAACCTAGTGGTGTGTCAGTGTAGGGAAATGCAGTGAAATATGCGTTATTTTGAAAAAAAGAATAAAGTAGTAACAAACATGGTACAGGATAAGATACTTTCTTTCAGCCATAGGGACCCGGGTTTGCGACCTCTATGAGAGAAGTGCTGGTACTCGAGTTTGAGCTTTATTTCGTGAAAATATGTTAAATGGTTCTTAAGATATAGACCAAAACAGATTATAATACACGACAATTAGTAACAATTCAATATGCACATAATGACATATAATATATTGTTAGGCGGTTGCCAGCCAACATTTTTACGTGAAATAAGAAAATTAAAACAAAATTGAATAGCTCCGTGGTAATTGGAATCAATTTTTGACAGAAGGTGTGCGTCATGTGATCTCATTGAAAAGGTAAGGGTTAAAGTCGTTCATGTAGAATATATGTTTCTAACTTCATTATTTTATTTTTATTCTGCTAATTTGTGCTTTTCGTACATATCCTGATGTGTAGAATATGAAAACAACATACTTTGTTCTGACATCGAAAATATATATACAGGGTGCATCAAAATATAGCGCTGCAGAAGACAAAATAACACTTCGATTTCAGAAAAATATATAAGTTTGATAGAATTAGGTAGTTTCTCTTTGTGTTACGTAAAAATACGCATATGAGATCCTCGGGTGTCATATGCAAGCAACCTAGTGGTGTGTCAGTGTAGGGAAATGCAGTGAAATATGCGTTATTTTGAAAAAAAGAATAAAGTAGTAACAAACATGGTACAGGATAAGGTACTTTTTTTCAGCCATAGGGACCCGGGTTTGCGACCTCTATGAGAGAAGTGCTGGTACTCGAGTTTGAGCTTTATTTCGTGAAAATATGTTAAATGGTTCTTAAGATATAGACCAAAACAGATTATAATACACGACAATTAGTAACAATTCAATATGCACATAATGACATATAATATATTGTTAGGCGGTTGCCAGCCAACATTTTTACGTGAAATAAGAAAATTAAAACAAAATTGAATAGCTCCGTGGTAATTGGAATCAATTTTTGACAGAAGGTGTGCGTCATGTGATCTCATTGAAAAGGTAAGGGTTAAAGTCGTTCATGTAGAATATATGTTTCTAACTTCATTATTTTATTTTTATTCTGCTAATTTGTGCCTTTCGTACCTATCCTGATGTGTAGAATATGAAAACATTTTTTTTGTTCTAACATTGAAAATATATATACAGGGTGCATCAAAATATAGCGCTGCAGAAGACAAAATAACACTTCGATTTCAGAAAAATATATAAGTTTGATATAATTAGGTAGTTTCTCTTTGTGTTACGTAAAAAGACGCATATGTGATCCTCGGGTGTCATATGCAAGCAACCTAGTGGTGTGTCAGTGTAGGGAAATGCAGTGAAATATGCGTTATTTTGAAAAAAAAGAATAAAGTAGTAACAAACATGGTACAGGATAAGGTGCTTTTTTTCAGCCATAGGGACCCGGGTTTGCGACCTCTATGAGAGAAGTGCTGGTACTCGAGTTTGAGCTTTATTTCGTGAAAATATGTTAAATGGTTCTTAAGATATAGACCAAAACAGATTATAATACACGACAATTAGTAACAATTCAATATGCACATAATGACATATAATATATTGTTAGGCGGTTGCCAGCCAACATTTTTACGTGAAATAAGAAAATTAAAACAAAATTGAATAGCTCCGTGGTAATTGGAATCAATTTTTGACAGAAGGTGTGCGTCATGTGATCTCATTGAAAAGGTAAGGGTTAAAGTCGTTCATGTAGAATATATGTTTCTAACTTCATTATTTTATTTTTATTCTGCTAATTTGTGCTTTTCGTACATATCCTGATGTGTAGAATATGAAAACAACATACTTTGTTCTGACATCGAAAATATATATACAGGGTGCATCAAAATATAGCGCTGCAGAAGACAAAATAACACTTCGATTTCAGAAAAATATATAAGTTTGATAGAATTAGGTAGTTTCTCTTTGTGTTACGTAAAAATACGCATATGAGATCCTCGGGTGTCATATGCAAGCAACCTAGTGGTGTGTCAGTGTAGGGAAATGCAGTGAAATATGCGTTATTTTGAAAAAAAGAATAAAGTAGTAACAAACATGGTACAGGATAAGGTACTTTTTTTCAGCCATAGGGACCCGGGTTTGCGACCTCTATGAGAGAAGTGCTGGTACTCGAGTTTGAGCTTTATTTCGTGAAAATATGTTAAATGGTTCTTAAGATATAGACCAAAACAGATTATAATACACGACAATTAGTAACAATTCAATATGCACATAATGACATATAATATATTGTTAGGCGGTTGCCAGCCAACATTTTTACGTGAAATAAGAAAATTAAAACAAAATTGAATAGCTCCGTGGTAATTGGAATCAATTTTTGACAGAAGGTGTGCGTCATGTGATCTCATTGAAAAGGTAAGGGTTAAAGTCGTTCATGTAGAATATATGTTTCTAACTTCATTATTTTTTTTTTATTCTGCTAATTTGTGCTCTTCGTACATATCCTGATGTGTAGAATATGAAAACAACATATTTTGTTCTGACATCGAAAGCATATATACAGGGTGCATCAAAATATAGCGCTGCAGAAGACAAAATAACACTTCGATTTCAGAAAAATATATAAGTTTGATAGAATTAGGTAGTTTCTCTTTGTGTTACGTAAAAATACGCATATGTGATCCTCGGGTGTCATATGCAAGCAACCTAGTGGTGTGTCAGTGTAGGGAAATGCAGTGAAATATGCGTTATTTTGAAAAAAAGAATAAAGTAGTAACAAACATGGTACAGGATAAGGTACTTTTTTTCAGCCATAGGGACCCGGGTTTGCGACCGCTATGAGAGAAGTGCTGGTACTCGAGTTTGAGCTTTATTTCGTGAAAATATGTTAAATGGTTCTTAAGATATAGACCAAAACAGATTATAATACACGACAATTAGTAACAATTCAATATGCACATAATGACATATAATATATTGTTAGGTGGTTGCCAGCCAACATTTTTACGTGAAATAAGAAAATTAAAACAAAATTGAATAGCTCCGTGGTAATTGGAATCAATTTTTGACAGAAGGTGTGCGTCATGTGATCTCATTGAAAAGGTAAGGGTTAAAGTCGTTCATGTAGAATATATGTTTCTAACTTCATTATTTTATTTTTATTCTGCTAATTTGTGCTTTTCCTACCTATCCTGATGTGTAGAATATGAAAACAACATATTCTGTTCTGACATCGAAAATATATATACAGGGTGCATCAAAATATAGCGCTGCAGAAGACAAAATAACACTTCGATTTCAGAAAAATATATAAGTTTGATAGAATTAGGTAGTTTCTCTTTGTGTTAAGTAAAAATACGCATATGAGATCCTCGGGTGTCATATGCAAGCAACCTAGTGGTGTGTCAGTGTAGGGAAATGCAGTGAAATATGCGTTATTTTGAAAAAAAGAATAAAGTAGTAACAAACATGGTACAGGATAAGATACTTTTTTTCAGCCATAGGGACCCGGGTTTGCGACCTCTATGAGAGAAGTGCTGGTACTCGAGTTTGAGCTTTATTTCGTGAAAATATGTTAAATGGTTCTTAAGATATAGACCAAAACAGATTATAATACACGACAATTAGTAACAATTCAATATGCACATAATGACATATAATATATTGTTAGGCGGTTGCCAGCCAACATTTTTACGTGAAATAAGAAAATTAAAACAAAATTGAATAGCTCCGTGGTAATTGGAATCAATTTTTGACAGAAGGTGTGCGTCATGTGATCTCATTGAAAAGGTAAGGGTTAAAGTCGTTCATGTAGAATATATGTTTCTAACTTCATTATTTTATTTTTATTCTGCTAATTTGTGCTTTTCGTACATATCCTGATGTGTAGAATATGAAAACAACATACTTTGTTCTGACATCGAAAATATATATACAGGGTGCATCAAAATATAGCGCTGCAGAAGACAAAATAACACTTCGATTTCAGAAAAATATATAAGTTTGATATAATTAGGTAGTTTCTCTTTGTGTTACGTAAAAAAACGCATATGTTATCCTCGGGTGTCATATGCAAGCAACCTAGTGGTGTGTCAGTGTAGGGAAATGCAGTGAAATATGCGTTATTTTGAAAAAAAAGAATAAAGTAGTAACAAACATGGTACAGGATAAGGTGCTTTTTTTCAGCCATAGGGACCCGGGTTTGCGACCTCTATGAGAGAAGTGCTGGTACTCGAGTTTGAGCTTTATTTCGTGAAAATATGTTAAATGGTTCTTAAGATATAGACCAAAACAGATTATAATACACGACAATTAGTAACAATTCAATATGCACATAATGACATATAATATATTGTTAGGCGGTTGCCAGCCAACATTTTTACGTGAAATAAGAAAATTAAAACAAAATTGAATAGCTCCGTGGTAATTGGAATCAATTTTTGACAGAAGGTGTGCGTCATGTGATCTCATTGAAAAGGTAAGGGTTAAAGTCGTTCATGTAGAATATATGTTTCTAACTTCATTATTTTATTTTTATTCTGCTAATTTGTGCTTTTCGTACATATCCTGATGTGTAGAATATGAAAACAACATACTTTGTTCTGACATCGAAAATATATATACAGGGTGCATCAAAATATAGCGCTGCAGAAGACAAAATAACACTTCGATTTCAGAAAAATATATAAGTTTGATAGAATTAGGTAGTTTCTCTTTGTGTTACGTAAAAATACGCATATGAGATCCTCGGGTGTCATATGCAAGCAACCTAGTGGTGTGTCAGTGTAGGGAAATGCAGTGAAATATGCGTTATTTTGAAAAAAAGAATAAAGTAGTAACAAACATGGTACAGGATAAGGTACTTTTTTCAGCCATAGGGACCCGGGTTTGCGACCTCTATGAGAGAAGTGCTGGTACTCGAGTTTGAGCTTTATTTCGTGAAAATATGTTAAATGGTTCTTAAGATATAGACCAAAACAGATTATAATACACGACAATTAGTAACAATTCAATATGCACATAATGACATATAATATATTGTTAGGCGGTTGCCAGCCAACATTTTTACGTGAAATAAGAAAATTAAAACAAAATTGAATAGCTCCGTGGTAATTGGAATCAATTTTTGACAGAAGGTGTGCGTCATGTGATCTCATTGAAAAGGTAAGGGTTAAAGTCGTTCATGTAGAATATATGTTTCTAACTTCATTATTTTATTTTTATTCTGCTAATTTGTGCCTTTCGTACCTATCCTGATGTGTAGAATATGAAAACATTTTTTTGTTCTAACATTGAAAATATATATACAGGGTGCATCAAAATATAGCGCTGCAGAAGACAAAATAACACTTCGATTTCAGAAAAATATATAAGTTTGATATAATTAGGTAGTTTCTCTTTGTGTTACGTAAAAAAACGCATATGTGATCCTCGGGTGTCATATGCAAGCAACCTAGTGGTGTGTCAGTGTAGGGAAATGCAGTGAAATATGCGTTATTTTGAAAAAAAAAGAATAAAGTAGTAACAAACATGGTACAGGATAAGGTGCTTTTTTTCAGCCATAGGGACCCGGGTTTGCGACCTCTATGAGAGAAGTGCTGGTACTCGAGTTTGAGCTTTATTTCGTGAAAATATGTTAAATGGTTCTTAAGATATAGACCAAAACAGATTATAATACACGACAATTAGTAACAATTCAATATGCACATAATGACATATAATATATTGTTAGGCGGTTGCCAGCCAACATTTTTACGTGAAATAAGAAAATTAAAACAAAATTGAATAGCTCCGTGGTAATTGGAATCAATTTTTGACAGAAGGTGTGCGTCATGTGATCTCATTGAAAAGGTAAGGGTTAAAGTCGTTCATGTAGAATATATGTTTCTAACTTCATTATTTTATTTTTATTCTGCTAGTTTGTGCTTTTCGTACATATCCTGATGTGTAGAATATGAAAACAACATACTTTGTTCTGACATCGAAAATATATATACAGGGTGCATCAAAATATAGCGCTGCAGAAGACAAAATAACACTTCGATTTCAGAAAAATATATAAGTTTGATAGAATTAGGTAGTTTCTCTTTGTGTTACGTAAAAATACGCATATGAGATCCTCGGGTGTCATATGCAAGCAACCTAGTGGTGTGTCAGTGTAGGGAAATGCAGTGAAATATGCGTTATTTTGAAAAAAAGAATAAAGTAGTAACAAACATGGTACAGGATAAGGTACTTTTTTTCAGCCATAGGGACCCGGGTTTGCGACCTCTATGAGAGAAGTGCTGGTACTCGAGTTTGAGCTTTATTTCGTGAAAATATGTTAAATGGTTCTTAAGATATAGACCAAAACAGATTATAATACACGACAATTAGTAACAATTCAATATGCACATAATGACATATAATATATTGTTAGGCGGTTGCCAGCCAACATTTTTACGTGAAATAAGAAAATTAAAACAAAATTGAATAGCTCCGTGGTAATTGGAATCAATTTTTGACAGAAGGTGTGCGTCATGTGATCTCATTGAAAAGGTAAGGGTTAAAGTCGTTCATGTAGAATATATGTTTCTAACTTCATTATTTTATTTTTATTCTGCTAATTTGTGCTCTTCGTACATATCCTGATGTGTAGAATATGAAAACAACATATTTTGTTCTGACATCGAAAGCATATATACAGGGTGCATCAAAATATAGCGCTGCAGAAGACAAAATAACACTTCGATTTCAGAAAAATATATAAGTTTGATAGAATTAGGTAGTTTCTCTTTGTGTTACGTAAAAATACGCATATGTGATCCTCGGGTGTCATATGCAAGCAACCTAGTGGTGTGTCAGTGTAGGGAAATGCAGTGAAATATGCGTTATTTTGAAAAAAAGAATAAAGTAGTAACAAACATGGTACAGGATAAGGTACTTTTTTTCAGCCATAGGGACCCGGGTTTGCGACCGCTATGAGAGAAGTGCTGGTACTCGAGTTTGAGCTTTATTTCGTGAAAATATGTTAAATGGTTCTTAAGATATAGACCAAAACAGATTATAATACACGACAATTAGTAACAATTCAATATGCACATAATGACATATAATATATTGTTAGGTGGTTGCCAGCCAACATTTTTACGTGAAATAAGAAAATTAAAACAAAATTGAATAGCTCCGTGGTAATTGGAATCAATTTTTGACAGAAGGTGTGCGTCATGTGATCTCATTGAAAAGGTAAGGGTTAAAGTCGTTCATGTAGAATATATGTTTCTAACTTCATTATTTTATTTTTATTCTGCTAATTTGTGCTTTTCCTACCTATCCTGATGTGTAGAATATGAAAACAACATATTTTGTTCTGACATCGAAAATATATATACAGGGTGCATCAAAATATAGCGCTGCAGAAGACAAAATAACACTTCGATTTCAGAAAAATATATAAGTTTGATAGAATTAGGTAGTTTCTCTTTGTGTTACGTAAAAATACGCATATGAGATCCTCGGGTGTCATATGCAAGCAACCTAGTGGTGTGTCAGTGTAGGGAAATGCAGTGAAATATGCGTTATTTTGAAAAAAAGAATAAAGTAGTAACAAACATGGTACAGGATAAGGTACTTTTTTTCAGCCATAGGGACCCGGGTTTGCGACCTCTATGAGAGAAGTGCTGGTACTCGAGTTTGAGCTTTATTTCGTGAAAATATGTTAAATGGTTCTTAAGATATAGACCAAAACAGATTATAATACACGACAATTAGTAACAATTCAATATGCACATAATGACATATAATATATTGTTAGGCGGTTGCCAGCCAACATTTTTACGTGAAATAAGAAAATTAAAACAAAATTGAATAGCTCCGTGGTAATTGGAATCAATTTTTGACAGAAGGTGTGCGTCATGTGATCTCATTGAAAAGGTAAGGGTTAAAGTCGTTCATGTAGAATATATGTTTCTAACTTCATTATTTTACTTTTATTCTGCTAATTTGTGCCTTTCGTACCTATCCTGATGTGTAGAATATGAAAACATTTTTTTTGTTCTAACATTGAAAATATATATACAGGGTGCATCAAAATATAGCGCTGCAGAAGACAAAATAACACTTCGATTTCAGAAAAATATATAAGTTTGATATAATTAGGTAGTTTCTCTTTGTGTTACGTAAAAAAACGCATATGTTATCCTCGGGTGTCATATGCAAGCAACCTAGTGGTGTGTCAGTGTAGGGAAATGCAGTGAAATATGCGTTATTTTGAAAAAAAAGAATAAAGTAGTAACAAACATGGTACAGGATAAGGTGCTTTTTTTCAGCCATAGGGACCCGGGTTTGCGACCTCTATGAGAGAAGTGCTGGTACTCGAGTTTGAGCTTTATTTCGTGAAAATATGTTAAATGGTTCTTAAGATATAGACCAAAACAGATTATAATACACGACAATTAGTAACAATTCAATATGCACATAATGACATATAATATATTGTTAGGCGGTTGCCAGCCAACATTTTTACGTGAAATAAGAAAATTAAAACAAAATTGAATAGCTCCGTGGTAATTGGAATCAATTTTTGACAGAAGGTGTGCGTCATGTGATCTCATTGAAAAGGTAAGGGTTAAAGTCGTTCATGTAGAATATATGTTTCTAACTTCATTATTTTATTTTTATTCTGCTAATTTGTGCTTTTCGTACATATCCTGATGTGTAGAATATGAAAACAACATACTTTGTTCTGACATCGAAAATATATATACAGGGTGCATCAAAATATAGCGCTGCAGAAGACAAAATAACACTTCGATTTCAGAAAAATATATAAGTTTGATAGAATTAGGTAGTTTCTCTTTGTGTTACGTAAAAATACGCATATGAGATCCTCGGGTGTCATATGCAAGCAACCTAGTGGTGTGTCAGTGTAGGGAAATGCAGTGAAATATGCGTTATTTTGAAAAAAAGAATAAAGTAGTAACAAACATGGTACAGGATAAGGTACTTTTTTTCAGCCATAGGGACCCGGGTTTGCGACCTCTATGAGAGAAGTGCTGGTACTCGAGTTTGAGCTTTATTTCGTGAAAATATGTTAAATGGTTCTTAAGATATAGACCAAAACAGATTATAATACACGACAATTAGTAACAATTCAATATGCACATAATGACATATAATATATTGTTAGGCGGTTGCCAGCCAACATTTTTACGTGAAATAAGAAAATTAAAACAAAATTGAATAGCTCCGTGGTAATTGGAATCAATTTTTGACAGAAGGTGTGCGTCATGTGATCTCATTGAAAAGGTAAGGGTTAAAGTCGTTCATGTAGAATATATGTTTCTAACTTCATTATTTTATTTTTATTCTGCTAATTTGTGCCTTTCGTACCTATCCTGATGTGTAGAATATGAAAACATTTTTTTGTTCTAACATTGAAAATATATATACAGGGTGCATCAAAATATAGCGCTGCAGAAGACAAAATAACACTTCGATTTCAGAAAAATATATAAGTTTGATATAATTAGGTAGTTTCTCTTTGTGTTACGTAAAAAAACGCATATGTGATCCTCGGGTGTCATATGCAAGCAACCTAGTGGTGTGTCAGTGTAGGGAAATGCAGTGAAATATGCGTTATTTTGAAAAAAAAGAATAAAGTAGTAACAAACATGGTACAGGATAAGGTGCTTTTTTTCAGCCATAGGGACCCGGGTTTGCGACCTCTATGAGAGAAGTGCTGGTACTCGAGTTTGAGCTTTATTTCGTGAAAATATGTTAAATGGTTCTTAAGATATAGACCAAAACAGATTATAATACACGACAATTAGTAACAATTCAATATGCACATAATGACATATAATATATTGTTAGGCGGTTGCCAGCCAACATTTTTACGTGAAATAAGAAAATTAAAACAAAATTGAATAGCTCCGTGGTAATTGGAATCAATTTTTGACAGAAGGTGTGCGTCATGTGATCTCATTGAAAAGGTAAGGGTTAAAGTCGTTCATGTAGAATATATGTTTCTAACTTCATTATTTTATTTTTATTCTGCTAATTTGTGCTTTTCGTACATATCCTGATGTGTAGAATATGAAAACAACATACTTTGTTCTGACATCGAAAATATATATACAAGGTGCATCAAAATATAGCGCTGCAGAAGACAAAATAACACTTCGATTTCAGAAAAATATATAAGTTTGATAGAATTAGGTAGTTTCTCTTTGTGTTACGTAAAAATACGCATATGAGATCCTCGGGTGTCATATGCAAGCAACCTAGTGGTGTGTCAGTGTAGGGAAATGCAGTGAAATATGCGTTATTTTGAAAAAAAGAATAAAGTAGTAACAAACATGGTACAGGATAAGGTACTTTTTTTCAGCCATAGGGACCCGGGTTTGCGACCTCTATGAGAGAAGTGCTGGTACTCGAGTTTGAGCTTTATTTCGTGAAAATATGTTAAATGGTTCTTAAGATATAGACCAAAACAGATTATAATACACGACAATTAGTAACAATTCAATATGCACATAATGACATATAATATATTGTTAGGCGGTTGCCAGCCAACATTTTTACGTGAAATAAGAAAATTAAAACAAAATTGAATAGCTCCGTGGTAATTGGAATCAATTTTTGACAGAAGGTGTGCGTCATGTGATCTCATTGAAAAGGTAAGGGTTAAAGTCGTTCATGTAGAATATATGTTTCTAACTTCATTATTTTATTTTTATTCTGCTAATTTGTGCTCTTCGTACATATCCTGATGTGTAGAATATGAAAACAACATATTTTGTTCAGACATCGAAAGCATATATACAGGGTGCATCAAAATATAGCGCTGCAGAAGACAAAATAACACTTCGATTTCAGAAAAATATATATGTTTGATAGAATTAGGTAGTTTCTCTTTGTGTTACGTAAAAATACGCATATGTGATCCTCGGGTGTCATATGCAAGCAACCTAGTGGTGTGTCAGTGTAGGGAAATGCAGTGAAATATGCGTTATTTTGAAAAAAAGAATAAAGTAGTAACAAACATGGTACAGGATAAGGTACTTTTTTTCAGCCATAGGGACCCGGGTTTGCGACCGCTATGAGAGAAGTGCTGGTACTCGAGTTTGAGCTTTATTTCGTGAAAATATGTTAAATGGTTCTTAAGATATAGACCAAAACAGATTATAATACACGACAATTAGTAACAATTCAATATGCACATAATGACAGATAATATATTGTTAGGTGGTTGCCAGCCAACATTTTTACGTGAAATAAGAAAATTAAAACAAAATTGAATAGCTCCGTGGTAATTGGAATCAATTTTTGACAGAAGGTGTGCGTCATGTGATCTCATTGAAAAGGTAAGGGTTAAAGTCGTTCATGTAGAATATATGTTTCTAACTTCATTATTTTATTTTTATTCTGCTAATTTGTGCTTTTCTTACCTATCCTGATGTGTAGAATATGAAAACAACATATTTTGTTCTGACATCGAAAATATATATACAGGGTGCATCAAAATATAGCGCTGCAGAAGACAAAATAACACTTCGATTTCAGAAAAATATATAAGTTTGATAGAATTAGGTAGTTTCTCTTTGTGTTACGTAAAAATACGCATATGTGATCCTCGGGTGTCATATGCAAGCAACCTAGTGGTGTGTCAGTGTAGGGAAATGCAGTGAAATATGCGTTATTTTGAAAAAAAGAATAAAGTAGTAACAAACATGGTACAGGATAAGGTACTTTTTTTCAGCCATAGGGACCCGGGTTTGCGACCGCTATGAGAGAAGTGCTGGTACTCGAGTTTGAGCTTTATTTCGTGAAAAAATGTTAAATGGTTCTTAAGATATAGACCAAAACAGATTATAATACACGACAATTAGTAACAATTCAATATGCACATAATGACATATAATATATTGTTAGGTGGTTGCCAGCCAACATTTTTACGTGAAATAAGAAAATTAAAACAAAATTGAATAGCTCCGTGGTAATTGGAATCAATTTTTGACAGAAGGTGTGCGTCATGTGATCTCATTGAAAAGGTAAGGGTTAAAGTCGTTCATGTAGAATATATGTTTCTAACTTCATTATTTTATTTTTATTCTGCTAATTTGTGCTTTTCCTACCTATCCTGATGTGTAGAATATGAAAACAACATATTCTGTTCTGACATCGAAAATATATATACAGGGTGCATCAAAATATAGCGCTGCAGAAGACAAAATAACACTTCGATTTCAGAAAAATATATAAGTTTGATAGAATTAGGTAGTTTCTCTTTGTGTTAAGTAAAAATACGCATATGAGATCCTCGGGTGTCATATGCAAGCAACCTAGTGGTGTGTCAGTGTAGGGAAATGCAGTGAAATATGCGTTATTTTGAAAAAAAGAATAAAGTAGTAACAAACATGGTACAGGATAAGATACTTTTTTTCAGCCATAGGGACCCGGGTTTGCGACCTCTATGAGAGAAGTGCTGGTACTCGAGTTTGAGCTTTATTTCGTGAAAATATGTTAAATGGTTCTTAAGATATAGACCAAAACAGATTATAATACACGACAATTAGTAACAATTCAATATGCACATAATGACATATAATATATTGTTAGGCGGTTGCCAGCCAACATTTTTACGTGAAATAAGAAAATTAAAACAAAATTGAATAGCTCCGTGGTAATTGGAATCAATTTTTGACAGAAGGTGTGCGTCATGTGATCTCATTGAAAAGGTAAGGGTTAAAGTCGTTCATGTAGAATATATGTTTCTAACTTCATTATTTTATTTTTATTCTGCTAATTTGTGCTTTTCGTACATATCCTGATGTGTAGAATATGAAAACAACATACTTTGTTCTGACATCGAAAATATATATACAGGGTGCATCAAAATATAGCGCTGCAGAAGACAAAATAACACTTCGATTTCAGAAAAATATATAAGTTTGATATAATTAGGTAGTTTCTCTTTGTGTTACGTAAAAAAACGCATATGTTATCCTCGGGTGTCATATGCAAGCAACCTAGTGGTGTGTCAGTGTAGGGAAATGCAGTGAAATATGCGTTATTTTGAAAAAAAAGAATAAAGTAGTAACAAACATGGTACAGGATAAGGTGCTTTTTTTCAGCCATAGGGACCCGGGTTTGCGACCTCTATGAGAGAAGTGCTGGTACTCGAGTTTGAGCTTTATTTCGTGAAAATATGTTAAATGGTTCTTAAGATATAGACCAAAACAGATTATAATACACGACAATTAGTAACAATTCAATATGCACATAATGACATATAATATATTGTTAGGCGGTTGCCAGCCAACATTTTTACGTGAAATAAGAAAATTAAAACAAAATTGAATAGCTCCGTGGTAATTGGAATCAATTTTTGACAGAAGGTGTGCGTCATGTGATCTCATTGAAAAGGTAAGGGTTAAAGTCGTTCATGTAGAATATATGTTTCTAACTTCATTATTTTATTTTTATTCTGCTAATTTGTGCTTTTCGTACATATCCTGATGTGTAGAATATGAAAACAACATACTTTGTTCTGACATCGAAAATATATATACAGGGTGCATCAAAATATAGCGCTGCAGAAGACAAAATAACACTTCGATTTCAGAAAAATATATAAGTTTGATAGAATTAGGTAGTTTCTCTTTGTGTTACGTAAAAATACGCATATGAGATCCTCGGGTGTCATATGCAAGCAACCTAGTGGTGTGTCAGTGTAGGGAAATGCAGTGAAATATGCGTTATTTTGAAAAAAAGAATAAAGTAGTAACAAACATGGTACAGGATAAGGTACTTTTTTCAGCCATAGGGACCCGGGTTTGCGACCTCTATGAGAGAAGTGCTGGTACTCGAGTTTGAGCTTTATTTCGTGAAAATATGTTAAATGGTTCTTAAGATATAGACCAAAACAGATTATAATACACGACAATTAGTAACAATTCAATATGCACATAATGACATATAATATATTGTTAGGCGGTTGCCAGCCAACATTTTTACGTGAAATAAGAAAATTAAAACAAAATTGAATAGCTCCGTGGTAATTGGAATCAATTTTTGACAGAAGGTGTGCGTCATGTGATCTCATTGAAAAGGTAAGGGTTAAAGTCGTTCATGTAGAATATATGTTTCTAACTTCATTATTTTATTTTTATTCTGCTAATTTGTGCCTTTCGTACCTATCCTGATGTGTAGAATATGAAAACATTTTTTTGTTCTAACATTGAAAATATATATACAGGGTGCATCAAAATATAGCGCTGCAGAAGACAAAATAACACTTCGATTTCAGAAAAATATATAAGTTTGATATAATTAGGTAGTTTCTCTTTGTGTTACGTAAAAAAACGCATATGTGATCCTCGGGTGTCATATGCAAGCAACCTAGTGGTGTGTCAGTGTAGGGAAATGCAGTGAAATATGCGTTATTTTGAAAAAAAAAGAATAAAGTAGTAACAAACATGGTACAGGATAAGGTGCTTTTTTTCAGCCATAGGGACCCGGGTTTGCGACCTCTATGAGAGAAGTGCTGGTACTCGAGTTTGAGCTTTATTTCGTGAAAATATGTTAAATGGTTCTTAAGATATAGACCAAAACAGATTATAATACACGACAATTAGTAACAATTCAATATGCACATAATGACATATAATATATTGTTAGGCGGTTGCCAGCCAACATTTTTACGTGAAATAAGAAAATTAAAACAAAATTGAATAGCTCCGTGGTAATTGGAATCAATTTTTGACAGAAGGTGTGCGTCATGTGATCTCATTGAAAAGGTAAGGGTTAAAGTCGTTCATGTAGAATATATGTTTCTAACTTCATTATTTTATTTTTATTCTGCTAGTTTGTGCTTTTCGTACATATCCTGATGTGTAGAATATGAAAACAACATACTTTGTTCTGACATCGAAAATATATATACAGGGTGCATCAAAATATAGCGCTGCAGAAGACAAAATAACACTTCGATTTCAGAAAAATATATAAGTTTGATAGAATTAGGTAGTTTCTCTTTGTGTTACGTAAAAATACGCATATGAGATCCTCGGGTGTCATATGCAAGCAACCTAGTGGTGTGTCAGTGTAGGGAAATGCAGTGAAATATGCGTTATTTTGAAAAAAAGAATAAAGTAGTAACAAACATGGTACAGGATAAGGTACTTTTTTTCAGCCATAGGGACCCGGGTTTGCGACCTCTATGAGAGAAGTGCTGGTACTCGAGTTTGAGCTTTATTTCGTGAAAATATGTTAAATGGTTCTTAAGATATAGACCAAAACAGATTATAATACACGACAATTAGTAACAATTCAATATGCACATAATGACATATAATATATTGTTAGGCGGTTGCCAGCCAACATTTTTACGTGAAATAAGAAAATTAAAACAAAATTGAATAGCTCCGTGGTAATTGGAATCAATTTTTGACAGAAGGTGTGCGTCATGTGATCTCATTGAAAAGGTAAGGGTTAAAGTCGTTCATGTAGAATATATGTTTCTAACTTCATTATTTTATTTTTATTCTGCTAATTTGTGCTCTTCGTACATATCCTGATGTGTAGAATATGAAAACAACATATTTTGTTCTGACATCGAAAGCATATATACAGGGTGCATCAAAATATAGCGCTGCAGAAGACAAAATAACACTTCGATTTCAGAAAAATATATAAGTTTGATAGAATTAGGTAGTTTCTCTTTGTGTTACGTAAAAATACGCATATGTGATCCTCGGGTGTCATATGCAAGCAACCTAGTGGTGTGTCAGTGTAGGGAAATGCAGTGAAATATGCGTTATTTTGAAAAAAAGAATAAAGTAGTAACAAACATGGTACAGGATAAGGTACTTTTTTTCAGCCATAGGGACCCGGGTTTGCGACCGCTATGAGAGAAGTGCTGGTACTCGAGTTTGAGCTTTATTTCGTGAAAATATGTTAAATGGTTCTTAAGATATAGACCAAAACAGATTATAATACACGACAATTAGTAACAATTCAATATGCACATAATGACATATAATATATTGTTAGGTGGTTGCCAGCCAACATTTTTACGTGAAATAAGAAAATTAAAACAAAATTGAATAGCTCCGTGGTAATTGGAATCAATTTTTGACAGAAGGTGTGCGTCATGTGATCTCATTGAAAAGGTAAGGGTTAAAGTCGTTCATGTAGAATATATGTTTCTAACTTCATTATTTTATTTTTATTCTGCTAATTTGTGCTTTTCCTACCTATCCTGATGTGTAGAATATGAAAACAACATATTTTGTTCTGACATCGAAAATATATATACAGGGTGCATCAAAATATAGCGCTGCAGAAGACAAAATAACACTTCGATTTCAGAAAAATATATAAGTTTGATAGAATTAGGTAGTTTCTCTTTGTGTTACGTAAAAATACGCATATGAGATCCTCGGGTGTCATATGCAAGCAACCTAGTGGTGTGTCAGTGTAGGGAAATGCAGTGAAATATGCGTTATTTTGAAAAAAAGAATAAAGTAGTAACAAACATGGTACAGGATAAGGTACTTTTTTTCAGCCATAGGGACCCGGGTTTGCGACCTCTATGAGAGAAGTGCTGGTACTCGAGTTTGAGCTTTATTTCGTGAAAATATGTTAAATGGTTCTTAAGATATAGACCAAAACAGATTATAATACACGACAATTAGTAACAATTCAATATGCACATAATGACATATAATATATTGTTAGGCGGTTGCCAGCCAACATTTTTACGTGAAATAAGAAAATTAAAACAAAATTGAATAGCTCCGTGGTAATTGGAATCAATTTTTGACAGAAGGTGTGCGTCATGTGATCTCATTGAAAAGGTAAGGGTTAAAGTCGTTCATGTAGAATATATGTTTCTAACTTCATTATTTTACTTTTATTCTGCTAATTTGTGCCTTTCGTACCTATCCTGATGTGTAGAATATGAAAACATTTTTTTTGTTCTAACATTGAAAATATATATACAGGGTGCATCAAAATATAGCGCTGCAGAAGACAAAATAACACTTCGATTTCAGAAAAATATATAAGTTTGATATAATTAGGTAGTTTCTCTTTGTGTTACGTAAAAAAACGCATATGTTATCCTCGGGTGTCATATGCAAGCAACCTAGTGGTGTGTCAGTGTAGGGAAATGCAGTGAAATATGCGTTATTTTGAAAAAAAAGAATAAAGTAGTAACAAACATGGTACAGGATAAGGTGCTTTTTTTCAGCCATAGGGACCCGGGTTTGCGACCTCTATGAGAGAAGTGCTGGTACTCGAGTTTGAGCTTTATTTCGTGAAAATATGTTAAATGGTTCTTAAGATATAGACCAAAACAGATTATAATACACGACAATTAGTAACAATTCAATATGCACATAATGACATATAATATATTGTTAGGCGGTTGCCAGCCAACATTTTTACGTGAAATAAGAAAATTAAAACAAAATTGAATAGCTCCGTGGTAATTGGAATCAATTTTTGACAGAAGGTGTGCGTCATGTGATCTCATTGAAAAGGTAAGGGTTAAAGTCGTTCATGTAGAATATATGTTTCTAACTTCATTATTTTATTTTTATTCTGCTAATTTGTGCTTTTCGTACATATCCTGATGTGTAGAATATGAAAACAACATACTTTGTTCTGACATCGAAAATATATATACAGGGTGCATCAAAATATAGCGCTGCAGAAGACAAAATAACACTTCGATTTCAGAAAAATATATAAGTTTGATAGAATTAGGTAGTTTCTCTTTGTGTTACGTAAAAATACGCATATGAGATCCTCGGGTGTCATATGCAAGCAACCTAGTGGTGTGTCAGTGTAGGGAAATGCAGTGAAATATGCGTTATTTTGAAAAAAAGAATAAAGTAGTAACAAACATGGTACAGGATAAGGTACTTTTTTTCAGCCATAGGGACCCGGGTTTGCGACCTCTATGAGAGAAGTGCTGGTACTCGAGTTTGAGCTTTATTTCGTGAAAATATGTTAAATGGTTCTTAAGATATAGACCAAAACAGATTATAATACACGACAATTAGTAACAATTCAATATGCACATAATGACATATAATATATTGTTAGGCGGTTGCCAGCCAACATTTTTACGTGAAATAAGAAAATTAAAACAAAATTGAATAGCTCCGTGGTAATTGGAATCAATTTTTGACAGAAGGTGTGCGTCATGTGATCTCATTGAAAAGGTAAGGGTTAAAGTCGTTCATGTAGAATATATGTTTCTAACTTCATTATTTTATTTTTATTCTGCTAATTTGTGCCTTTCGTACCTATCCTGATGTGTAGAATATGAAAACATTTTTTTGTTCTAACATTGAAAATATATATACAGGGTGCATCAAAATATAGCGCTGCAGAAGACAAAATAACACTTCGATTTCAGAAAAATATATAAGTTTGATATAATTAGGTAGTTTCTCTTTGTGTTACGTAAAAAAACGCATATGTGATCCTCGGGTGTCATATGCAAGCAACCTAGTGGTGTGTCAGTGTAGGGAAATGCAGTGAAATATGCGTTATTTTGAAAAAAAAGAATAAAGTAGTAACAAACATGGTACAGGATAAGGTGCTTTTTTTCAGCCATAGGGACCCGGGTTTGCGACCTCTATGAGAGAAGTGCTGGTACTCGAGTTTGAGCTTTATTTCGTGAAAATATGTTAAATGGTTCTTAAGATATAGACCAAAACAGATTATAATACACGACAATTAGTAACAATTCAATATGCACATAATGACATATAATATATTGTTAGGCGGTTGCCAGCCAACATTTTTACGTGAAATAAGAAAATTAAAACAAAATTGAATAGCTCCGTGGTAATTGGAATCAATTTTTGACAGAAGGTGTGCGTCATGTGATCTCATTGAAAAGGTAAGGGTTAAAGTCGTTCATGTAGAATATATGTTTCTAACTTCATTATTTTATTTTTATTCTGCTAATTTGTGCTTTTCGTACATATCCTGATGTGTAGAATATGAAAACAACATACTTTGTTCTGACATCGAAAATATATATACAAGGTGCATCAAAATATAGCGCTGCAGAAGACAAAATAACACTTCGATTTCAGAAAAATATATAAGTTTGATAGAATTAGGTAGTTTCTCTTTGTGTTACGTAAAAATACGCATATGAGATCCTCGGGTGTCATATGCAAGCAACCTAGTGGTGTGTCAGTGTAGGGAAATGCAGTGAAATATGCGTTATTTTGAAAAAAAGAATAAAGTAGTAACAAACATGGTACAGGATAAGGTACTTTTTTTCAGCCATAGGGACCCGGGTTTGCGACCTCTATGAGAGAAGTGCTGGTACTCGAGTTTGAGCTTTATTTCGTGAAAATATGTTAAATGGTTCTTAAGATATAGACCAAAACAGATTATAATACACGACAATTAGTAACAATTCAATATGCACATAATGACATATAATATATTGTTAGGCGGTTGCCAGCCAACATTTTTACGTGAAATAAGAAAATTAAAACAAAATTGAATAGCTCCGTGGTAATTGGAATCAATTTTTGACAGAAGGTGTGCGTCATGTGATCTCATTGAAAAGGTAAGGGTTAAAGTCGTTCATGTAGAATATATGTTTCTAACTTCATTATTTTATTTTTATTCTGCTAATTTGTGCTCTTCGTACATATCCTGATGTGTAGAATATGAAAACAACATATTTTGTTCAGACATCGAAAGCATATATACAGGGTGCATCAAAATATAGCGCTGCAGAAGACAAAATAACACTTCGATTTCAGAAAAATATATATGTTTGATAGAATTAGGTAGTTTCTCTTTGTGTTACGTAAAAATACGCATATGTGATCCTCGGGTGTCATATGCAAGCAACCTAGTGGTGTGTCAGTGTAGGGAAATGCAGTGAAATATGCGTTATTTTGAAAAAAAGAATAAAGTAGTAACAAACATGGTACAGGATAAGGTACTTTTTTTCAGCCATAGGGACCCGGGTTTGCGACCGCTATGAGAGAAGTGCTGGTACTCGAGTTTGAGCTTTATTTCGTGAAAATATGTTAAATGGTTCTTAAGATATAGACCAAAACAGATTATAATACACGACAATTAGTAACAATTCAATATGCACATAATGACAGATAATATATTGTTAGGTGGTTGCCAGCCAACATTTTTACGTGAAATAAGAAAATTAAAACAAAATTGAATAGCTCCGTGGTAATTGGAATCAATTTTTGACAGAAGGTGTGCGTCATGTGATCTCATTGAAAAGGTAAGGGTTAAAGTCGTTCATGTAGAATATATGTTTCTAACTTCATTATTTTATTTTTATTCTGCTAATTTGTGCTTTTCTTACCTATCCTGATGTGTAGAATATGAAAACAACATATTTTGTTCTGACATCGAAAATATATATACAGGGTGCATCAAAATATAGCGCTGCAGAAGACAAAATAACACTTCGATTTCAGAAAAATATATAAGTTTGATAGAATTAGGTAGTTTCTCTTTGTGTTAAGTAAAAATACGCATATGAGATCCTCGGGTGTCATATGCAAGCAACCTAGTGGTGTGTCAGAGTAGGGAAATGCAGTGAAATATGCGTTATTTTGAAAAAAAGAATAAAGTAGTAACAAACATGGTACAGGATAAGATACTTTTTTTCAGCCATAGGGACCCGGGTTTGCGACCTCTATGAGAGAAGTGCTGGTACTCGAGTTTGAGCTTTATTTCGTGAAAATATGTTAAATGGTTCTTAAGATATAGACCAAAACAGATTATAATACACGACAATTAGTAACAATTCAATATGCACATAATGACATATAATATATTGTTAGGCGGTTGCCAGCCAACATTTTTACGTGAAATAAGAAAATTAAAACAAAATTGAATAGCTCCGTGGTAATTGGAATCAATTTTTGACAGAAGGTGTGCGTCATGTGATCTCATTGAAAAGGTAAGGGTTAAAGTCGTTCATGTAGAATATATGTTTCTAACTTCATTATTTTACTTTTATTCTGCTAATTTGTGCCTTTCGTACCTATCCTGATGTGTAGAATATGAAAACATTTTTTTTGTTCTAACATTGAAAATATATATACAGGGTGCATCAAAATATAGCGCTGCAGAAGACAAAATAACACTTCGATTTCAGAAAAATATATAAGTTTGATATAATTAGGTAGTTTCTCTTTGTGTTACGTAAAAAAACGCATATGTTATCCTCGGGTGTCATATGCAAGCAACCTAGTGGTGTGTCAGTGTAGGGAAATGCAGTGAAATATGCGTTATTTTGAAAAAAAAGAATAAAGTAGTAACAAACATGGTACAGGATAAGGTGCTTTTTTTCAGCCATAGGGACCCGGGTTTGCGACCTCTATGAGAGAAGTGCTGGTACTCGAGTTTGAGCTTTATTTCGTGAAAATATGTTAAATGGTTCTTAAGATATAGACCAAAACAGATTATAATACACGACAATTAGTAACAATTCAATATGCACATAATGACATATAATATATTGTTAGGCGGTTGCCAGCCAACATTTTTACGTGAAATAAGAAAATTAAAACAAAATTGAATAGCTCCGTGGTAATTGGAATCAATTTTTGAAAGAAGGTGTGCGTCATGTGATCTCATTGAAAAGGTAAGGGTTAAAGTCGTTCATGTAGAATATATGTTTCTAACTTCATTATTTTATTTTTATTCTGCTAATTTGTGCTTTTCGTACATATCCTGATGTGTAGAATATGAAAACAACATACTTTGTTCTGACATCGAAAATATATATACAGGGTGCATCAAAATATAGCGCTGCAGAAGACAAAATAACACTTCGATTTCAGAAAAATATATAAGTTTGATAGAATTAGGTAGTTTCTCTTTGTGTTACGTAAAAATACGCATATGAGATCCTCGGGTGTCATATGCAAGCAACCTAGTGGTGTGTCAGTGTAGGGAAATGCAGTGAAATATGCGTTATTTTGAAAAAAAGAATAAAGTAGTAACAAACATGGTACAGGATAAGGTACTTTTTTTCAGCCATAGGGACCCGGGTTTGCGACCTCTATGAGAGAAGTGCTGGTACTCGAGTTTGAGCTTTATTTCGTGAAAATATGTTAAATGGTTCTTAAGATATAGACCAAAACAGATTATAATACACGACAATTAGTAACAATTCAATATGCACATAATGACATATAATATATTGTTAGGCGGTTGCCAGCCAACATTTTTACGTGAAATAAGAAAATTAAAACAAAATTGAATAGCTCCGTGGTAATTGGAATCAATTTTTGACAGAAGGTGTGCGTCATGTGATCTCATTGAAAAGGTAAGGGTTAAAGTCGTTCATGTAGAATATATGTTTCTAACTTCATTATTTTATTTTTATTCTGCTAATTTGTGCCTTTCGTACCTATCCTGATGTGTAGAATATGAAAACATTTTTTTGTTCTAACATTGAAAATATATATACAGGGTGCATCAAAATATAGCGCTGCAGAAGACAAAATAACACTTCGATTTCAGAAAAATATATAAGTTTGATATAATTAGGTAGTTTCTCTTTGTGTTACGTAAAAAAACGCATATGTGATCCTCGGGTGTCATATGCAAGCAACCTAGTGGTGTGTCAGTGTAGGGAAATGCAGTGAAATATGCGTTATTTTGAAAAAAAAGAATAAAGTAGTAACAAACATGGTACAGGATAAGGTGCTTTTTTTCAGCCATAGGGACCCGGGTTTGCGACCTCTATGAGAGAAGTGCTGGTACTCGAGTTTGAGCTTTATTTCGTGAAAATATGTTAAATGGTTCTTAAGATATAGACCAAAACAGATTATAATACACGACAATTAGTAACAATTCAATATGCACATAATGACATATAATATATTGTTAGGCGGTTGCCAGCCAACATTTTTACGTGAAATAAGAAAATTAAAACAAAATTGAATAGCTCCGTGGTAATTGGAATCAATTTTTGACAGAAGGTGTGCGTCATGTGATCTCATTGAAAAGGTAAGGGTTAAAGTCGTTCATGTAGAATATATGTTTCTAACTTCATTATTTTATTTTTATTCTGCTAATTTGTGCTTTTCGTACATATCCTGATGTGTAGAATATGAAAACAACATACTTTGTTCTGACATCGAAAATATATATACAGGGTGCATCAAAATATAGCGCTGCAGAAGACAAAATAACACTTCGATTTCAGAAAAATATATAAGTTTGATAGAATTAGGTAGTTTCTCTTTGTGTTACGTAAAAATACGCATATGAGATCCTCGGGTGTCATATGCAAGCAACCTAGTGGTGTGTCAGTGTAGGGAAATGCAGTGAAATATGCGTTATTTTGAAAAAAAGAATAAAGTAGTAACAAACATGGTACAGGATAAGGTACTTTTTTTCAGCCATAGGGACCCGGGTTTGCGACCTCTATGAGAGAAGTGCTGGTACTCGAGTTTGAGCTTTATTTCGTGAAAATATGTTAAATGGTTCTTAAGATATAGACCAAAACAGATTATAATACACGACAATTAGTAACAATTCAATATGCACATAATGACATATAATATATTGTTAGGCGGTTGCCAGCCAACATTTTTACGTGAAATAAGAAAATTAAAACAAAATTGAATAGCTCCGTGGTAATTGGAATCAATTTTTGACAGAAGGTGTGCGTCATGTGATCTCATTGAAAAGGTAAGGGTTAAAGTCGTTCATGTAGAATATATGTTTCTAACTTCATTATTTTATTTTTATTCTGCTAATTTGTGCTCTTCGTACATATCCTGATGTGTAGAATATGAAAACAACATATTTTGTTCTGACATCGAAAGCATATATACAGGGTGCATCAAAATATAGCGCTGCAGAAGACAAAATAACACTTCGATTTCAGAAAAATATATATGTTTGATAGAATTAGGTAGTTTCTCTTTGTGTTACGTAAAAATACGCATATGTGATCCTCGGGTGTCATATGCAAGCAACCTAGTGGTGTGTCAGTGTAGGGAAATGCAGTGAAATATGCGTTATTTTGAAAAAAAGAATAAAGTAGTAACAAACATGGTACAGGATAAGGTACTTTTTTTCAGCCATAGGGACCCGGGTTTGCGACCGCTATGAGAGAAGTGCTGGTACTCGAGTTTGAGCTTTATTTCGTGAAAATATGTTAAATGGTTCTTAAGATATAGACCAAAACAGATTATAATACACGACAATTAGTAACAATTCAATATGCACATAATGACAGATAATATATTGTTAGGTGGTTGCCAGCCAACATTTTTACGTGAAATAAGAAAATTAAAACAAAATTGAATAGCTCCGTGGTAATTGGAATCAATTTTTGACAGAAGGTGTGCGTCATGTGATCTCATTGAAAAGGTAAGGGTTAAAGTCGTTCATGTAGAATATATGTTTCTAACTTCATTATTTTATTTTTATTCTGCTAATTTGTGCTTTTCCTACCTATCCTGATGTGTAGAATATGAAAACAACATATTTTGTTCTGACATCGAAAATATATATACAGGGTGCATCAAAATATAGCGCTGCAGAAGACAAAATAACACTTCGATTTCAGAAAAATATATAAGTTTGATAGAATTAGGTAGTTTCTCTTTGTGTTAAGTAAAAATACGCATATGAGATCCTCGGGTGTCATATGCAAGCAACCTAGTGGTGTGTCAGAGTAGGGAAATGCAGTGAAATATGCGTTATTTTGAAAAAAAGAATAAAGTAGTAACAAACATGGTACAGGATAAGATACTTTTTTTCAGCCATAGGGACCCGGGTTTGCGACCTCTATGAGAGAAGTGCTGGTACTCGAGTTTGAGCTTTATTTCGTGAAAATATGTTAAATGGTTCTTAAGATATAGACCAAAACAGATTATAATACACGACAATTAGTAACAATTCAATATGCACATAATGACATATAATATATTGTTAGGCGGTTGCCAGCCAACATTTTTACGTGAAATAAGAAAATTAAAACAAAATTGAATAGCTCCGTGGTAATTGGAATCAATTTTTGACAGAAGGTGTGCGTCATGTGATCTCATTGAAAAGGTAAGGGTTAAAGTCGTTCATGTAGAATATATGTTTCTAACTTCATTATTTTATTTTTATTCTGCTAATTTGTGCTTTTCGTACATATCCTGATGTGTAGAATATGAAAACAACATACTTTGTTCTGACATCGAAAATATATATACAGGGTGCATCAAAATATAGCGCTGCAGAAGACAAAATAACACTTCGATTTCAGAAAAATATATAAGTTTGATAGAATTAGGTAGTTTCTCTTTGTGTTACGTAAAAATACGCATATGAGATCCTCGGGTGTCATATGCAAGCAACCTAGTGGTGTGTCAGTGTAGGGAAATGCAGTGAAATATGCGTTATTTTGAAAAAAAGAATAAAGTAGTAACAAACATGGTACAGGATAAGGTACTTTTTTTCAGCCATAGGGACCCGGGTTTGCGACCTCTATGAGAGAAGTGCTGGTACTCGAGTTTGAGCTTTATTTCGTGAAAATATGTTAAATGGTTCTTAAGATATAGACCAAAACAGATTATAATACACGACAATTAGTAACAATTCAATATGCACATAATGACATATAATATATTGTTAGGCGGTTGCCAGCCAACATTTTTACGTGAAATAAGAAAATTAAAACAAAATTGAATAGCTCCGTGGTAATTGGAATCAATTTTTGACAGAAGGTGTGCGTCATGTGATCTCATTGAAAAGGTAAGGGTTAAAGTCGTTCATGTAGAATATATGTTTCTAACTTCATTATTTTATTTTTATTCTGCTAATTTGTGCCTTTCGTACCTATCCTGATGTGTAGAATATGAAAACATTTTTTTTGTTCTAACATTGAAAATATATATACAGGGTGCATCAAAATATAGCGCTGCAGAAGACAAAATAACACTTCGATTTCAGAAAAATATATAAGTTTGATATAATTAGGTAGTTTCTCTTTGTGTTACGTAAAAAAACGCATATGTTATCCTCGGGTGTCATATGCAAGCAACCTAGTGGTGTGTCAGTGTAGGGAAATGCAGTGAAATATGCGTTATTTTGAAAAAAAAGAATAAAGTAGTAACAAACATGGTACAGGATAAGGTGCTTTTTTTCAGCCATAGGGACCCGGGTTTGCGACCTCTATGAGAGAAGTGCTGGTACTCGAGTTTGAGCTTTATTTCGTGAAAATATGTTAAATGGTTCTTAAGATATAGACCAAAACAGATTATAATACACGACAATTAGTAACAATTCAATATGCACATAATGACATATAATATATTGTTAGGCGGTTGCCAGCCAACATTTTTACGTGAAATAAGAAAATTAAAACAAAATTGAATAGCTCCGTGGTAATTGGAATCAATTTTTGACAGAAGGTGTGCGTCATGTGATCTCATTGAAAAGGTAAGGGTTAAAGTCGTTCATGTAGAATATATGTTTCTAACTTCATTATTTTATTTTTATTCTGCTAATTTGTGCTTTTCGTACATATCCTGATGTGTAGAATATGAAAACAACATACTTTGTTCTGACATCGAAAATATATATACAGGGTGCATCAAAATATAGCGCTGCAGAAGACAAAATAACACTTCGATTTCAGAAAAATATATAAGTTTGATAGAATTAGGTAGTTTCTCTTTGTGTTACGTAAAAATACGCATATGAGATCCTCGGGTGTCATATGCAAGCAACCTAGTGGTGTGTCAGTGTAGGGAAATGCAGTGAAATATGCGTTATTTTGAAAAAAAGAATAAAGTAGTAACAAACATGGTACAGGATAAGGTACTTTTTTCAGCCATAGGGACCCGGGTTTGCGACCTCTATGAGAGAAGTGCTGGTACTCGAGTTTGAGCTTTATTTCGTGAAAATATGTTAAATGGTTCTTAAGATATAGACCAAAACAGATTATAATACACGACAATTAGTAACAATTCAATATGCACATAATGACATATAATATATTGTTAGGCGGTTGCCAGCCAACATTTTTACGTGAAATAAGAAAATTAAAACAAAATTGAATAGCTCCGTGGTAATTGGAATCAATTTTTGACAGAAGGTGTGCGTCATGTGATCTCATTGAAAAGGTAAGGGTTAAAGTCGTTCATGTAGAATATATGTTTCTAACTTCATTATTTTATTTTTATTCTGCTAATTTGTGCCTTTCGTACCTATCCTGATGTGTAGAATATGAAAACATTTTTTTGTTCTAACATTGAAAATATATATACAGGGTGCATCAAAATATAGCGCTGCAGAAGACAAAATAACACTTCGATTTCAGAAAAATATATAAGTTTGATATAATTAGGTAGTTTCTCTTTGTGTTACGTAAAAAAACGCATATGTGATCCTCGGGTGTCATATGCAAGCAACCTAGTGGTGTGTCAGTGTAGGGAAATGCAGTGAAATATGCGTTATTTTGAAAAAAAAGAATAAAGTAGTAACAAACATGGTACAGGATAAGGTGCTTCTTTTCAGCCATAGGGACCCGGGTTTGCGACCTCTATGAGAGAAGTGCTGGTACTCGAGTTTGAGCTTTATTTCGTGAAAATATGTTAAATGGTTCTTAAGATATAGACCAAAACAGATTATAATACACGACAATTAGTAACAATTCAATATGCACATAATGACATATAATATATTGTTAGGCGGTTGCCAGCCAACATTTTTACGTGAAATAAGAAAATTAAAACAAAATTGAATAGCTCCGTGGTAATTGGAATCAATTTTTGACAGAAGGTGTGCGTCATGTGATCTCATTGAAAAGGTAAGGGTTAAAGTCGTTCATGTAGAATATATGTTTCTAACTTCATTATTTTATTTTTATTCTGCTAGTTTGTGCTTTTCGTACATATCCTGATGTGTAGAATATGAAAACAACATACTTTGTTCTGACATCGAAAATATATATACAGGGTGCATCAAAATATAGCGCTGCAGAAGACAAAATAACACTTCGATTTCAGAAAAATATATAAGTTTGATAGAATTAGGTAGTTTCTCTTTGTGTTACGTAAAAATACGCATATGAGATCCTCGGGTGTCATATGCAAGCAACCTAGTGGTGTGTCAGTGTAGGGAAATGCAGTGAAATATGCGTTATTTTGAAAAAAAGAATAAAGTAGTAACAAACATGGTACAGGATAAGATACTTTTTTTCAGCCATAGGGACCCGGGTTTGCGACCTCTATGAGAGAAGTGCTGGTACTCGAGTTTGAGCTTTATTTCGTGAAAATATGTTAAATGGTTCTTAAGATATAGACCAAAACAGATTATAATACACGACAATTAGTAACAATTCAATATGCACATAATGACATATAATATATTGTTAGGCGGTTGCCAGCCAACATTTTTACGTGAAATAAGAAAATTAAAACAAAATTGAATAGCTCCGTGGTAATTGGAATCAATTTTTGACAGAAGGTGTGCGTCATGTGATCTCATTGAAAAGGTAAGGGTTAAAGTCGTTCATGTAGAATATATGTTTCTAACTTCATTATTTTATTTTTATTCTGCTAATTTGTGCTCTTCGTACATATCCTGATGTGTAGAATATGAAAACAACATATTTTGTTCTGACATCGAAAGCATATATACAGGGTGCATCAAAATATAGCGCTGCAGAAGACAAAATAACACTTCGATTTCAGAAAAATATATAAGTTTGATAGAATTAGGTAGTTTCTCTTTGTGTTACGTAAAAATACGCATATGTGATCCTCGGGTGTCATATGCAAGCAACCTAGTGGTGTGTCAGTGTAGGGAAATGCAGTGAAATATGCGTTATTTTGAAAAAAAGAATAAAGTAGTAACAAACATGGTACAGGATAAGGTACTTTTTTTCAGCCATAGGGACCCGGGTTTGCGACCGCTATGAGAGAAGTGCTGGTACTCGAGTTTGAGCTTTATTTCGTGAAAATATGTTAAATGGTTCTTAAGATATAGACCAAAACAGATTATAATACACGACAATTAGTAACAATTCAATATGCACATAATGACATATAATATATTGTTAGGTGCTTGCCAGCCAACATTTTTACGTGAAATAAGAAAATTAAAACAAAATTGAATAGCTCCGTGGTAATTGGAATCAATTTTTGACAGAAGGTGTGCGTCATGTGATCTCATTGAAAAGGTAAGGGTTAAAGTCGTTCATGTAGAATATATGTTTCTAACTTCATTATTTTATTTTTATTCTGCTAATTTGTGCTTTTCCTACCTATCCTGATGTGTAGAATATGAAAACAACATATTTTGTTCTGACATCGAAAATATATATACAGGGTGCATCAAAATATAGCGCTGCAGAAGACAAAATAACACTTCGATTTCAGAAAAATATATAAGTTTGATATAATTAGGTAGTTTCTCTTTGTGTTAAGTAAAAATACGCATATGAGATCCTCGGGTGTCATATGCAAGCAACCTAGTGGTGTGTCAGTGTAGGGAAATGCAGTGAAATATGCGTTATTTTGAAAAAAAAGAATAAAGTAGTAACAAACATGGTACAGGATAAGGTGCTTTTTTTCAGCCATAGGGACCCGGGTTTGCGACCTCTATGAGAGAAGTGCTGGTACTCGAGTTTGAGCTTTATTTCGTGAAAATATGTTAAATGGTTCTTAAGATATAGACCAAAACAGATTATAATACACGACAATTAGTAACAATTCAATATGCACATAATGACATATAATATATTGTTAGGCGGTTGCCAGCCAACATTTTTACGTGAAATAAGAAAATTAAAACAAAATTGAATAGCTCCGTGGTAATTGGAATCAATTTTTGACAGAAGGTGTGCGTCATGTGATCTCATTGAAAAGGTAAGGGTTAAAGTCGTTCATGTAGAATATATGTTTCTAACTTCATTATTTTATTTTTATTCTGCTAATTTGTGCTTTTCGTACATATCCTGATGTGTAGAATATGAAAACAACATACTTTGTTCTGACATCGAAAATATATATACAGGGTGCATCAAAATATAGCGCTGCAGAAGACAAAATAACACTTCGATTTCAGAAAAATATATAAGTTTGATAGAATTAGGTAGTTTCTCTTTGTGTTACGTAAAAATACGCATATGAGATCCTCGGGTGTCATATGCAAGCAACCTAGTGGTGTGTCAGTGTAGGGAAATGCAGTGAAATATGCGTTATTTTGAAAAAAAGAATAAAGTAGTAACAAACATGGTACAGGATAAGGTACTTTTTTTCAGCCATAGGGACCCGGGTTTGCGACCTCTATGAGAGAAGTGCTGGTACTCGAGTTTGAGCTTTATTTCGTGAAAATATGTTAAATGGTTCTTAAGATATAGACCAAAACAGATTATAATACACGACAATTAGTAACAATTCAATATGCACATAATGACATATAATATATTGTTAGGCGGTTGCCAGCCAACATTTTTACGTGAAATAAGAAAATTAAAACAAAATTGAATAGCTCCGTGGTAATTGGAATCAATTTTTGACAGAAGGTGTGCGTCATGTGATCTCATTGAAAAGGTAAGGGTTAAAGTCGTTCATGTAGAATATATGTTTCTAACTTCATTATTTTATTTTTATTCTGCTAATTTGTGCCTTTCGTACCTATCCTGATGTGTAGAATATGAAAACATTTTTTTGTTCTAACATTGAAAATATATATACAGGGTGCATCAAAATATAGCGCTGCAGAAGACAAAATAACACTTCGATTTCAGAAAAATATATAAGTTTGATATAATTAGGTAGTTTCTCTTTGTGTTACGTAAAAAAACGCATATGTGATCCTCGGGTGTCATATGCAAGCAACCTAGTGGTGTGTCAGTGTAGGGAAATGCAGTGAAATATGCGTTATTTTGAAAAAAAAGAATAAAGTAGTAACAAACATGGTACAGGATAAGGTGCTTTTTTTCAGCCATAGGGACCCGGGTTTGCGACCTCTATGAGAGAAGTGCTGGTACTCGAGTTTGAGCTTTATTTCGTGAAAATATGTTAAATGGTTCTTAAGATATAGACCAAAACAGATTATAATACACGACAATTAGTAACAATTCAATATGCACATAATGACATATAATATATTGTTAGGCGGTTGCCAGCCAACATTTTTACGTGAAATAAGAAAATTAAAACAAAATTGAATAGCTCCGTGGTAATTGGAATCAATTTTTGACAGAAGGTGTGCGTCATGTGATCTCATTGAAAAGGTAAGGGTTAAAGTCGTTCATGTAGAATATATGTTTCTAACTTCATTATTTTATTTTTATTCTGCTAATTTGTGCTTTTCGTACATATCCTGATGTGTAGAATATGAAAACAACATACTTTGTTCTGACATCGAAAATATATATACAGGGTGCATCAAAATATAGCGCTGCAGAAGACAAAATAACACTTCGATTTCAGAAAAATATATAAGTTTGATAGAATTAGGTAGTTTCTCTTTGTGTTACGTAAAAATACGCATATGAGATCCTCGGGTGTCATATGCAAGCAACCTAGTGGTGTGTCAGTGTAGGGAAATGCAGTGAAATATGCGTTATTTTGAAAAAAAGAATAAAGTAGTAACAAACATGGTACAGGATAAGGTACTTTTTTTCAGCCATAGGGACCCGGGTTTGCGACCTCTATGAGAGAAGTGCTGGTACTCGAGTTTGAGCTTTATTTCGTGAAAATATGTTAAATGGTTCTTAAGATATAGACCAAAACAGATTATAATACACGACAATTAGTAACAATTCAATATGCACATAATGACATATAATATATTGTTAGGCGGTTGCCAGCCAACATTTTTACGTGAAATAAGAAAATTAAAACAAAATTGAATAGCTCCGTGGTAATTGGAATCAATTTTTGACAGAAGGTGTGCGTCATGTGATCTCATTGAAAAGGTAAGGGTTAAAGTCGTTCATGTAGAATATATGTTTCTAACTTCATTATTTTATTTTTATTCTGCTAATTTGTGCCTTTCGTACCTATCCTGATGTGTAGAATATGAAAACATTTTTTTTGTTCTAACATTGAAAATATATATACAGGGTGCATCAAAATATAGCGCTGCAGAAGACAAAATAACACTTCGATTTCAGAAAAATATATAAGTTTGATATAATTAGGTAGTTTCTCTTTGTGTTACGTAAAAAAACGCATATGTTATCCTCGGGTGTCATATGCAAGCAACCTAGTGGTGTGTCAGTGTAGGGAAATGCAGTGAAATATGCGTTATTTTGAAAAAAAAGAATAAAGTAGTAACAAACATGGTACAGGATAAGGTGCTTTTTTTCAGCCATAGGGACCCGGGTTTGCGACCTCTATGAGAGAAGTGCTGGTACTCGAGTTTGAGCTTTATTTCGTGAAAATATGTTAAATGGTTCTTAAGATATAGACCAAAACAGATTATAATACACGACAATTAGTAACAATTCAATATGCACATAATGACATATAATATATTGTTAGGCGGTTGCCAGCCAACATTTTTACGTGAAATAAGAAAATTAAAACAAAATTGAATAGCTCCGTGGTAATTGGAATCAATTTTTGACAGAAGGTGTGCGTCATGTGATCTCATTGAAAAGGTAAGGGTTAAAGTCGTTCATGTAGAATATATGTTTCTAACTTCATTATTTTATTTTTATTCTGCTAATTTGTGCTTTTCGTACATATCCTGATGTGTAGAATATGAAAACAACATACTTTGTTCTGACATCGAAAATATATATACAGGGTGCATCAAAATATAGCGCTGCAGAAGACAAAATAACACTTCGATTTCAGAAAAATATATAAGTTTGATAGAATTAGGTAGTTTCTCTTTGTGTTACGTAAAAATACGCATATGAGATCCTCGGGTGTCATATGCAAGCAACCTAGTGGTGTGTCAGTGTAGGGAAATGCAGTGAAATATGCGTTATTTTGAAAAAAAGAATAAAGTAGTAACAAACATGGTACAGGATAAGGTACTTTTTTCAGCCATAGGGACCCGGGTTTGCGACCTCTATGAGAGAAGTGCTGGTACTCGAGTTTGAGCTTTATTTCGTGAAAATATGTTAAATGGTTCTTAAGATATAGACCAAAACAGATTATAATACACGACAATTAGTAACAATTCAATATGCACATAATGACATATAATATATTGTTAGGCGGTTGCCAGCCAACATTTTTACGTGAAATAAGAAAATTAAAACAAAATTGAATAGCTCCGTGGTAATTGGAATCAATTTTTGACAGAAGGTGTGCGTCATGTGATCTCATTGAAAAGGTAAGGGTTAAAGTCGTTCATGTAGAATATATGTTTCTAACTTCATTATTTTATTTTTATTCTGCTAATTTGTGCCTTTCGTACCTATCCTGATGTGTAGAATATGAAAACATTTTTTTGTTCTAACATTGAAAATATATATACAGGGTGCATCAAAATATAGCGCTGCAGAAGACAAAATAACACTTCGATTTCAGAAAAATATATAAGTTTGATATAATTAGGTAGTTTCTCTTTGTGTTACGTAAAAAAACGCATATGTGATCCTCGGGTGTCATATGCAAGCAACCTAGTGGTGTGTCAGTGTAGGGAAATGCAGTGAAATATGCGTTATTTTGAAAAAAAAGAATAAAGTAGTAACAAACATGGTACAGGATAAGGTGCTTTTTTTCAGCCATAGGGACCCGGGTTTGCGACCTCTATGAGAGAAGTGCTGGTACTCGAGTTTGAGCTTTATTTCGTGAAAATATGTTAAATGGTTCTTAAGATATAGACCAAAACAGATTATAATACACGACAATTAGTAACAATTCAATATGCACATAATGACATATAATATATTGTTAGGCGGTTGCCAGCCAACATTTTTACGTGAAATAAGAAAATTAAAACAAAATTGAATAGCTCCGTGGTAATTGGAATCAATTTTTGACAGAAGGTGTGCGTCATGTGATCTCATTGAAAAGGTAAGGGTTAAAGTCGTTCATGTAGAATATATGTTTCTAACTTCATTATTTTATTTTTATTCTGCTAGTTTGTGCTTTTCGTACATATCCTGATGTGTAGAATATGAAAACAACATACTTTGTTCTGACATCGAAAATATATATACAGGGTGCATCAAAATATAGCGCTGCAGAAGACAAAATAACACTTCGATTTCAGAAAAATATATAAGTTTGATAGAATTAGGTAGTTTCTCTTTGTGTTACGTAAAAATACGCATATGAGATCCTCGGGTGTCATATGCAAGCAACCTAGTGGTGTGTCAGTGTAGGGAAATGCAGTGAAATATGCGTTATTTTGAAAAAAAGAATAAAGTAGTAACAAACATGGTACAGGATAAGGTACTTTTTTTCAGCCATAGGGACCCGGGTTTGCGACCTCTATGAGAGAAGTGCTGGTACTCGAGTTTGAGCTTTATTTCGTGAAAATATGTTAAATGGTTCTTAAGATATAGACCAAAACAGATTATAATACACGACAATTAGTAACAATTCAATATGCACATAATGACATATAATATATTGTTAGGCGGTTGCCAGCCAACATTTTTACGTGAAATAAGAAAATTAAAACAAAATTGAATAGCTCCGTGGTAATTGGAATCAATTTTTGACAGAAGGTGTGCGTCATGTGATCTCATTGAAAAGGTAAGGGTTAAAGTCGTTCATGTAGAATATATGTTTCTAACTTCATTATTTTATTTTTATTCTGCTAATTTGTGCCTTTCGTACCTATCCTGATGTGTAGAATATGAAAACATTTTTTTTGTTCTAACATTGAAAATATATATACAGGGTGCATCAAAATATAGCGCTGCAGAAGACAAAATAACACTTCGATTTCAGAAAAATATATAAGTTTGATATAATTAGGTAGTTTCTCTTTGTGTTACGTAAAAAAACGCATATGTTATCCTCGGGTGTCATATGCAAGCAACCTAGTGGTGTGTCAGTGTAGGGAAATGCAGTGAAATATGCGTTATTTTGAAAAAAAAGAATAAAGTAGTAACAAACATGGTACAGGATAAGGTGCTTTTTTTCAGCCATAGGGACCCGGGTTTGCGACCTCTATGAGAGAAGTGCTGGTACTCGAGTTTGAGCTTTATTTCGTGAAAATATGTTAAATGGTTCTTAAGATATAGACCAAAACAGATTATAATACACGACAATTAGTAACAATTCAATATGCACATAATGACATATAATATATTGTTAGGCGGTTGCCAGCCAACATTTTTACGTGAAATAAGAAAATTAAAACAAAATTGAATAGCTCCGTGGTAATTGGAATCAATTTTTGACAGAAGGTGTGCGTCATGTGATCTCATTGAAAAGGTAAGGGTTAAAGTCGTTCATGTAGAATATATGTTTCTAACTTCATTATTTTATTTTTATTCTGCTAATTTGTGCTTTTCGTACATATCCTGATGTGTAGAATATGAAAACAACATACTTTGTTCTGACATCGAAAATATATATACAGGGTGCATCAAAATATAGCGCTGCAGAAGACAAAATAACACTTCGATTTCAGAAAAATATATAAGTTTGATAGAATTAGGTAGTTTCTCTTTGTGTTACGTAAAAATACGCATATGAGATCCTCGGGTGTCATATGCAAGCAACCTAGTGGTGTGTCAGTGTAGGGAAATGCAGTGAAATATGCGTTATTTTGAAAAAAAGAATAAAGTAGTAACAAACATGGTACAGGATAAGGTACTTTTTTCAGCCATAGGGACCCGGGTTTGCGACCTCTATGAGAGAAGTGCTGGTACTCGAGTTTGAGCTTTATTTCGTGAAAATATGTTAAATGGTTCTTAAGATATAGACCAAAACAGATTATAATACACGACAATTAGTAACAATTCAATATGCACATAATGACATATAATATATTGTTAGGCGGTTGCCAGCCAACATTTTTACGTGAAATAAGAAAATTAAAACAAAATTGAATAGCTCCGTGGTAATTGGAATCAATTTTTGACAGAAGGTGTGCGTCATGTGATCTCATTGAAAAGGTAAGGGTTAAAGTCGTTCATGTAGAATATATGTTTCTAACTTCATTATTTTATTTTTATTCTGCTAATTTGTGCCTTTCGTACCTATCCTGATGTGTAGAATATGAAAACATTTTTTTGTTCTAACATTGAAAATATATATACAGGGTGCATCAAAATATAGCGCTGCAGAAGACAAAATAACACTTCGATTTCAGAAAAATATATAAGTTTGATATAATTAGGTAGTTTCTCTTTGTGTTACGTAAAAAAACGCATATGTGATCCTCGGGTGTCATATGCAAGCAACCTAGTGGTGTGTCAGTGTAGGGAAATGCAGTGAAATATGCGTTATTTTGAAAAAAAAGAATAAAGTAGTAACAAACATGGTACAGGATAAGGTGCTTTTTTTCAGCCATAGGGACCCGGGTTTGCGACCTCTATGAGAGAAGTGCTGGTACTCGAGTTTGAGCTTTATTTCGTGAAAATATGTTAAATGGTTCTTAAGATATAGACCAAAACAGATTATAATACACGACAATTAGTAACAATTCAATATGCACATAATGACATATAATATATTGTTAGGCGGTTGCCAGCCAACATTTTTACGTGAAATAAGAAAATTAAAACAAAATTGAATAGCTCCGTGGTAATTGGAATCAATTTTTGACAGAAGGTGTGCGTCATGTGATCTCATTGAAAAGGTAAGGGTTAAAGTCGTTCATGTAGAATATATGTTTCTAACTTCATTATTTTATTTTTATTCTGCTAGTTTGTGCTTTTCGTACATATCCTGATGTGTAGAATATGAAAACAACATACTTTGTTCTGACATCGAAAATATATATACAGGGTGCATCAAAATATAGCGCTGCAGAAGACAAAATAACACTTCGATTTCAGAAAAATATATAAGTTTGATAGAATTAGGTAGTTTCTCTTTGTGTTACGTAAAAATACGCATATGAGATCCTCGGGTGTCATATGCAAGCAACCTAGTGGTGTGTCAGTGTAGGGAAATGCAGTGAAATATGCGTTATTTTGAAAAAAAGAATAAAGTAGTAACAAACATGGTACAGGATAAGGTACTTTTTTTCAGCCATAGGGACCCGGGTTTGCGACCTCTATGAGAGAAGTGCTGGTACTCGAGTTTGAGCTTTATTTCGTGAAAATATGTTAAATGGTTCTTAAGATATAGACCAAAACAGATTATAATACACGACAATTAGTAACAATTCAATATGCACATAATGACATATAATATATTGTTAGGCGGTTGCCAGCCAACATTTTTACGTGAAATAAGAAAATTAAAACAAAATTGAATAGCTCCGTGGTAATTGGAATCAATTTTTGACAGAAGGTGTGCGTCATGTGATCTCATTGAAAAGGTAAGGGTTAAAGTCGTTCATGTAGAATATATGTTTCTAACTTCATTATTTTATTTTTATTCTGCTAATTTGTGCCTTTCGTACCTATCCTGATGTGTAGAATATGAAAACATTTTTTTTGTTCTAACATTGAAAATATATATACAGGGTGCATCAAAATATAGCGCTGCAGAAGACAAAATAACACTTCGATTTCAGAAAAATATATAAGTTTGATATAATTAGGTAGTTTCTCTTTGTGTTACGTAAAAAAACGCATATGTTATCCTCGGGTGTCATATGCAAGCAACCTAGTGGTGTGTCAGTGTAGGGAAATGCAGTGAAATATGCGTTATTTTGAAAAAAAAGAATAAAGTAGTAACAAACATGGTACAGGATAAGGTGCTTTTTTTCAGCCATAGGGACCCGGGTTTGCGACCTCTATGAGAGAAGTGCTGGTACTCGAGTTTGAGCTTTATTTCGTGAAAATATGTTAAATGGTTCTTAAGATATAGACCAAAACAGATTATAATACACGACAATTAGTAACAATTCAATATGCACATAATGACATATAATATATTGTTAGGCGGTTGCCAGCCAACATTTTTACGTGAAATAAGAAAATTAAAACAAAATTGAATAGCTCCGTGGTAATTGGAATCAATTTTTGACAGAAGGTGTGCGTCATGTGATCTCATTGAAAAGGTAAGGGTTAAAGTCGTTCATGTAGAATATATGTTTCTAACTTCATTATTTTATTTTTATTCTGCTAATTTGTGCTTTTCGTACATATCCTGATGTGTAGAATATGAAAACAACATACTTTGTTCTGACATCGAAAATATATATACAGGGTGCATCAAAATATAGCGCTGCAGAAGACAAAATAACACTTCGATTTCAGAAAAATATATAAGTTTGATAGAATTAGGTAGTTTCTCTTTGTGTTACGTAAAAATACGCATATGAGATCCTCGGGTGTCATATGCAAGCAACCTAGTGGTGTGTCAGTGTAGGGAAATGCAGTGAAATATGCGTTATTTTGAAAAAAAGAATAAAGTAGTAACAAACATGGTACAGGATAAGGTACTTTTTTCAGCCATAGGGACCCGGGTTTGCGACCTCTATGAGAGAAGTGCTGGTACTCGAGTTTGAGCTTTATTTCGTGAAAATATGTTAAATGGTTCTTAAGATATAGACCAAAACAGATTATAATACACGACAATTAGTAACAATTCAATATGCACATAATGACATATAATATATTGTTAGGCGGTTGCCAGCCAACATTTTTACGTGAAATAAGAAAATTAAAACAAAATTGAATAGCTCCGTGGTAATTGGAATCAATTTTTGACAGAAGGTGTGCGTCATGTGATCTCATTGAAAAGGTAAGGGTTAAAGTCGTTCATGTAGAATATATGTTTCTAACTTCATTATTTTATTTTTATTCTGCTAATTTGTGCCTTTCGTACCTATCCTGATGTGTAGAATATGAAAACATTTTTTTGTTCTAACATTGAAAATATATATACAGGGTGCATCAAAATATAGCGCTGCAGAAGACAAAATAACACTTCGATTTCAGAAAAATATATAAGTTTGATATAATTAGGTAGTTTCTCTTTGTGTTACGTAAAAAAACGCATATGTGATCCTCGGGTGTCATATGCAAGCAACCTAGTGGTGTGTCAGTGTAGGGAAATGCAGTGAAATATGCGTTATTTTGAAAAAAAAGAATAAAGTAGTAACAAACATGGTACAGGATAAGGTGCTTTTTTTCAGCCATAGGGACCCGGGTTTGCGACCTCTATGAGAGAAGTGCTGGTACTCGAGTTTGAGCTTTATTTCGTGAAAATATGTTAAATGGTTCTTAAGATATAGACCAAAACAGATTATAATACACGACAATTAGTAACAATTCAATATGCACATAATGACATATAATATATTGTTAGGCGGTTGCCAGCCAACATTTTTACGTGAAATAAGAAAATTAAAACAAAATTGAATAGCTCCGTGGTAATTGGAATCAATTTTTGACAGAAGGTGTGCGTCATGTGATCTCATTGAAAAGGTAAGGGTTAAAGTCGTTCATGTAGAATATATGTTTCTAACTTCATTATTTTATTTTTATTCTGCTAGTTTGTGCTTTTCGTACATATCCTGATGTGTAGAATATGAAAACAACATACTTTGTTCTGACATCGAAAATATATATACAGGGTGCATCAAAATATAGCGCTGCAGAAGACAAAATAACACTTCGATTTCAGAAAAATATATAAGTTTGATAGAATTAGGTAGTTTCTCTTTGTGTTACGTAAAAATACGCATATGAGATCCTCGGGTGTCATATGCAAGCAACCTAGTGGTGTGTCAGTGTAGGGAAATGCAGTGAAATATGCGTTATTTTGAAAAAAAGAATAAAGTAGTAACAAACATGGTACAGGATAAGGTACTTTTTTTCAGCCATAGGGACCCGGGTTTGCGACCTCTATGAGAGAAGTGCTGGTACTCGAGTTTGAGCTTTATTTCGTGAAAATATGTTAAATGGTTCTTAAGATATAGACCAAAACAGATTATAATACACGACAATTAGTAACAATTCAATATGCACATAATGACATATAATATATTGTTAGGCGGTTGCCAGCCAACATTTTTACGTGAAATAAGAAAATTAAAACAAAATTGAATAGCTCCGTGGTAATTGGAATCAATTTTTGACAGAAGGTGTGCGTCATGTGATCTCATTGAAAAGGTAAGGGTTAAAGTCGTTCATGTAGAATATATGTTTCTAACTTCATTATTTTATTTTTATTCTGCTAATTTGTGCTCTTCGTACATATCCTGATGTGTAGAATATGAAAACAACATATTTTGTTCTGACATCGAAAGCATATATACAGGGTGCATCAAAATATAGCGCTGCAGAAGACAAAATAACACTTCGATTTCAGAAAAATATATAAGTTTGATAGAATTAGGTAGTTTCTCTTTGTGTTACGTAAAAATACGCATATGTGATCCTCGGGTGTCATATGCAAGCAACCTAGTGGTGTGTCAGTGTAGGGAAATGCAGTGAAATATGCGTTATTTTGAAAAAAAGAATAAAGTAGTAACAAACATGGTACAGGATAAGGTACTTTTTTTCAGCCATAGGGACCCGGGTTTGCGACCGCTATGAGAGAAGTGCTGGTACTCGAGTTTGAGCTTTATTTCGTGAAAATATGTTAAATGGTTCTTAAGATATAGACCAAAACAGATTATAATACACGACAATTAGTAACAATTCAATATGCACATAATGACATATAATATATTGTTAGGTGGTTGCCAGCCAACATTTTTACGTGAAATAAGAAAATTAAAACAAAATTGAATAGCTCCGTGGTAATTGGAATCAATTTTTGACAGAAGGTGTGCGTCATGTGATCTCATTGAAAAGGTAAGGGTTAAAGTCGTTCATGTAGAATATATGTTTCTAACTTCATTATTTTATTTTTATTCTGCTAATTTGTGCTTTTCCTACCTATCCTGATGTGTAGAATATGAAAACAACATATTTTGTTCTGACATCGAAAATATATATACAGGGTGCATCAAAATATAGCGCTGCAGAAGACAAAATAACACTTCGATTTCAGAAAAATATATAAGTTTGATATAATTAGGTAGTTTCTCTTTGTGTTAAGTAAAAATACGCATATGAGATCCTCGGGTGTCATATGCAAGCAACCTAGTGGTGTGTCAGTGTAGGGAAATGCAGTGAAATATGCGTTATTTTGAAAAAAAAGAATAAAGTAGTAACAAACATGGTACAGGATAAGGTGCTTTTTTTCAGCCATAGGGACCCGGGTTTGCGACCTCTATGAGAGAAGTGCTGGTACTCGAGTTTGAGCTTTATTTCGTGAAAATATGTTAAATGGTTCTTAAGATATAGACCAAAACAGATTATAATACACGACAATTAGTAACAATTCAATATGCACATAATGACATATAATATATTGTTAGGCGGTTGCCAGCCAACATTTTTACGTGAAATAAGAAAATTAAAACAAAATTGAATAGCTCCGTGGTAATTGGAATCAATTTTTGACAGAAGGTGTGCGTCATGTGATCTCATTGAAAAGGTAAGGGTTAAAGTCGTTCATGTAGAATATATGTTTCTAACTTCATTATTTTATTTTTATTCTGCTAATTTGTGCCTTTCGTACCTATCCTGATGTGTAGAATATGAAAACATTTTTTTTGTTCTAACATTGAAAATATATATACAGGGTGCATCAAAATATAGCGCTGCAGAAGACAAAATAACACTTCGATTTCAGAAAAATATATAAGTTTGATATAATTAGGTAGTTTCTCTTTGTGTTACGTAAAAAAACGCATATGTTATCCTCGGGTGTCATATGCAAGCAACCTAGTGGTGTGTCAGTGTAGGGAAATGCAGTGAAATATGCGTTATTTTGAAAAAAAAGAATAAAGTAGTAACAAACATGGTACAGGATAAGGTGCTTTTTTTCAGCCATAGGGACCCGGGTTTGCGACCTCTATGAGAGAAGTGCTGGTACTCGAGTTTGAGCTTTATTTCGTGAAAATATGTTAAATGGTTCTTAAGATATAGACCAAAACAGATTATAATACACGACAATTAGTAACAATTCAATATGCACATAATGACATATAATATATTGTTAGGCGGTTGCCAGCCAACATTTTTACGTGAAATAAGAAAATTAAAACAAAATTGAATAGCTCCGTGGTAATTGGAATCAATTTTTGACAGAAGGTGTGCGTCATGTGATCTCATTGAAAAGGTAAGGGTTAAAGTCGTTCATGTAGAATATATGTTTCTAACTTCATTATTTTATTTTTATTCTGCTAATTTGTGCTTTTCGTACATATCCTGATGTGTAGAATATGAAAACAACATACTTTGTTCTGACATCGAAAATATATATACAGGGTGCATCAAAATATAGCGCTGCAGAAGACAAAATAACACTTCGATTTCAGAAAAATATATAAGTTTGATAGAATTAGGTAGTTTCTCTTTGTGTTACGTAAAAATACGCATATGAGATCCTCGGGTGTCATATGCAAGCAACCTAGTGGTGTGTCAGTGTAGGGAAATGCAGTGAAATATGCGTTATTTTGAAAAAAAGAATAAAGTAGTAACAAACATGGTACAGGATAAGGTACTTTTTTCAGCCATAGGGACCCGGGTTTGCGACCTCTATGAGAGAAGTGCTGGTACTCGAGTTTGAGCTTTATTTCGTGAAAATATGTTAAATGGTTCTTAAGATATAGACCAAAACAGATTATAATACACGACAATTAGTAACAATTCAATATGCACATAATGACATATAATATATTGTTAGGCGGTTGCCAGCCAACATTTTTACGTGAAATAAGAAAATTAAAACAAAATTGAATAGCTCCGTGGTAATTGGAATCAATTTTTGACAGAAGGTGTGCGTCATGTGATCTCATTGAAAAGGTAAGGGTTAAAGTCGTTCATGTAGAATATATGTTTCTAACTTCATTATTTTATTTTTATTCTGCTAATTTGTGCCTTTCGTACCTATCCTGATGTGTAGAATATGAAAACATTTTTTTGTTCTAACATTGAAAATATATATACAGGGTGCATCAAAATATAGCGCTGCAGAAGACAAAATAACACTTCGATTTCAGAAAAATATATAAGTTTGATATAATTAGGTAGTTTCTCTTTGTGTTACGTAAAAAAACGCATATGTGATCCTCGGGTGTCATATGCAAGCAACCTAGTGGTGTGTCAGTGTAGGGAAATGCAGTGAAATATGCGTTATTTTGAAAAAAAAGAATAAAGTAGTAACAAACATGGTACAGGATAAGGTGCTTTTTTTCAGCCATAGGGACCCGGGTTTGCGACCTCTATGAGAGAAGTGCTGGTACTCGAGTTTGAGCTTTATTTCGTGAAAATATGTTAAATGGTTCTTAAGATATAGACCAAAACAGATTATAATACACGACAATTAGTAACAATTCAATATGCACATAATGACATATAATATATTGTTAGGCGGTTGCCAGCCAACATTTTTACGTGAAATAAGAAAATTAAAACAAAATTGAATAGCTCCGTGGTAATTGGAATCAATTTTTGACAGAAGGTGTGCGTCATGTGATCTCATTGAAAAGGTAAGGGTTAAAGTCGTTCATGTAGAATATATGTTTCTAACTTCATTATTTTATTTTTATTCTGCTAGTTTGTGCTTTTCGTACATATCCTGATGTGTAGAATATGAAAACAACATACTTTGTTCTGACATCGAAAATATATATACAGGGTGCATCAAAATATAGCGCTGCAGAAGACAAAATAACACTTCGATTTCAGAAAAATATATAAGTTTGATAGAATTAGGTAGTTTCTCTTTGTGTTACGTAAAAATACGCATATGAGATCCTCGGGTGTCATATGCAAGCAACCTAGTGGTGTGTCAGTGTAGGGAAATGCAGTGAAATATGCGTTATTTTGAAAAAAAGAATAAAGTAGTAACAAACATGGTACAGGATAAGGTACTTTTTTTCAGCCATAGGGACCCGGGTTTGCGACCTCTATGAGAGAAGTGCTGGTACTCGAGTTTGAGCTTTATTTCGTGAAAATATGTTAAATGGTTCTTAAGATATAGACCAAAACAGATTATAATACACGACAATTAGTAACAATTCAATATGCACATAATGACATATAATATATTGTTAGGCGGTTGCCAGCCAACATTTTTACGTGAAATAAGAAAATTAAAACAAAATTGAATAGCTCCGTGGTAATTGGAATCAATTTTTGACAGAAGGTGTGCGTCATGTGATCTCATTGAAAAGGTAAGGGTTAAAGTCGTTCATGTAGAATATATGTTTCTAACTTCATTATTTTATTTTTATTCTGCTAATTTGTGCTCTTCGTACATATCCTGATGTGTAGAATATGAAAACAACATATTTTGTTCTGACATCGAAAGCATATATACAGGGTGCATCAAAATATAGCGCTGCAGAAGACAAAATAACACTTCGATTTCAGAAAAATATATAAGTTTGATAGAATTAGGTAGTTTCTCTTTGTGTTACGTAAAAATACGCATATGTGATCCTCGGGTGTCATATGCAAGCAACCTAGTGGTGTGTCAGTGTAGGGAAATGCAGTGAAATATGCGTTATTTTGAAAAAAAGAATAAAGTAGTAACAAACATGGTACAGGATAAGGTACTTTTTTTCAGCCATAGGGACCCGGGTTTGCGACCGCTATGAGAGAAGTGCTGGTACTCGAGTTTGAGCTTTATTTCGTGAAAATATGTTAAATGGTTCTTAAGATATAGACCAAAACAGATTATAATACACGACAATTAGTAACAATTCAATATGCACATAATGACATATAATATATTGTTAGGTGGTTGCCAGCCAACATTTTTACGTGAAATAAGAAAATTAAAACAAAATTGAATAGCTCCGTGGTAATTGGAATCAATTTTTGACAGAAGGTGTGCGTCATGTGATCTCATTGAAAAGGTAAGGGTTAAAGTCGTTCATGTAGAATATATGTTTCTAACTTCATTATTTTATTTTTATTCTGCTAATTTGTGCTTTTCCTACCTATCCTGATGTGTAGAATATGAAAACAACATATTTTGTTCTGACATCGAAAATATATATACAGGGTGCATCAAAATATAGCGCTGCAGAAGACAAAATAACACTTCGATTTCAGAAAAATATATAAGTTTGATATAATTAGGTAGTTTCTCTTTGTGTTAAGTAAAAATACGCATATGAGATCCTCGGGTGTCATATGCAAGCAACCTAGTGGTGTGTCAGTGTAGGGAAATGCAGTGAAATATGCGTTATTTTGAAAAAAAAGAATAAAGTAGTAACAAACATGGTACAGGATAAGGTGCTTTTTTTCAGCCATAGGGACCCGGGTTTGCGACCTCTATGAGAGAAGTGCTGGTACTCGAGTTTGAGCTTTATTTCGTGAAAATATGTTAAATGGTTCTTAAGATATAGACCAAAACAGATTATAATACACGACAATTAGTAACAATTCAATATGCACATAATGACATATAATATATTGTTAGGCGGTTGCCAGCCAACATTTTTACGTGAAATAAGAAAATTAAAACAAAATTGAATAGCTCCGTGGTAATTGGAATCAATTTTTGACAGAAGGTGTGCGTCATGTGATCTCATTGAAAAGGTAAGGGTTAAAGTCGTTCATGTAGAATATATGTTTCTAACTTCATTATTTTATTTTTATTCTGCTAATTTGTGCCTTTCGTACCTATCCTGATGTGTAGAATATGAAAACATTTTTTTTGTTCTAACATTGAAAATATATATACAGGGTGCATCAAAATATAGCGCTGCAGAAGACAAAATAACACTTCGATTTCAGAAAAATATATAAGTTTGATATAATTAGGTAGTTTCTCTTTGTGTTACGTAAAAAAACGCATATGTTATCCTCGGGTGTCATATGCAAGCAACCTAGTGGTGTGTCAGTGTAGGGAAATGCAGTGAAATATGCGTTATTTTGAAAAAAAAGAATAAAGTAGTAACAAACATGGTACAGGATAAGGTGCTTTTTTTCAGCCATAGGGACCCGGGTTTGCGACCTCTATGAGAGAAGTGCTGGTACTCGAGTTTGAGCTTTATTTCGTGAAAATATGTTAAATGGTTCTTAAGATATAGACCAAAACAGATTATAATACACGACAATTAGTAACAATTCAATATGCACATAATGACATATAATATATTGTTAGGCGGTTGCCAGCCAACATTTTTACGTGAAATAAGAAAATTAAAACAAAATTGAATAGCTCCGTGGTAATTGGAATCAATTTTTGACAGAAGGTGTGCGTCATGTGATCTCATTGAAAAGGTAAGGGTTAAAGTCGTTCATGTAGAATATATGTTTCTAACTTCATTATTTTATTTTTATTCTGCTAATTTGTGCTTTTCGTACATATCCTGATGTGTAGAATATGAAAACAACATACTTTGTTCTGACATCGAAAATATATATACAGGGTGCATCAAAATATAGCGCTGCAGAAGACAAAATAACACTTCGATTTCAGAAAAATATATAAGTTTGATAGAATTAGGTAGTTTCTCTTTGTGTTACGTAAAAATACGCATATGAGATCCTCGGGTGTCATATGCAAGCAACCTAGTGGTGTGTCAGTGTAGGGAAATGCAGTGAAATATGCGTTATTTTGAAAAAAAGAATAAAGTAGTAACAAACATGGTACAGGATAAGGTACTTTTTTCAGCCATAGGGACCCGGGTTTGCGACCTCTATGAGAGAAGTGCTGGTACTCGAGTTTGAGCTTTATTTCGTGAAAATATGTTAAATGGTTCTTAAGATATAGACCAAAACAGATTATAATACACGACAATTAGTAACAATTCAATATGCACATAATGACATATAATATATTGTTAGGCGGTTGCCAGCCAACATTTTTACGTGAAATAAGAAAATTAAAACAAAATTGAATAGCTCCGTGGTAATTGGAATCAATTTTTGACAGAAGGTGTGCGTCATGTGATCTCATTGAAAAGGTAAGGGTTAAAGTCGTTCATGTAGAATATATGTTTCTAACTTCATTATTTTATTTTTATTCTGCTAATTTGTGCCTTTCGTACCTATCCTGATGTGTAGAATATGAAAACATTTTTTTGTTCTAACATTGAAAATATATATACAGGGTGCATCAAAATATAGCGCTGCAGAAGACAAAATAACACTTCGATTTCAGAAAAATATATAAGTTTGATATAATTAGGTAGTTTCTCTTTGTGTTACGTAAAAAAACGCATATGTGATCCTCGGGTGTCATATGCAAGCAACCTAGTGGTGTGTCAGTGTAGGGAAATGCAGTGAAATATGCGTTATTTTGAAAAAAAAGAATAAAGTAGTAACAAACATGGTACAGGATAAGGTGCTTTTTTTCAGCCATAGGGACCCGGGTTTGCGACCTCTATGAGAGAAGTGCTGGTACTCGAGTTTGAGCTTTATTTCGTGAAAATATGTTAAATGGTTCTTAAGATATAGACCAAAACAGATTATAATACACGACAATTAGTAACAATTCAATATGCACATAATGACATATAATATATTGTTAGGCGGTTGCCAGCCAACATTTTTACGTGAAATAAGAAAATTAAAACAAAATTGAATAGCTCCGTGGTAATTGGAATCAATTTTTGACAGAAGGTGTGCGTCATGTGATCTCATTGAAAAGGTAAGGGTTAAAGTCGTTCATGTAGAATATATGTTTCTAACTTCATTATTTTATTTTTATTCTGCTAGTTTGTGCTTTTCGTACATATCCTGATGTGTAGAATATGAAAACAACATACTTTGTTCTGACATCGAAAATATATATACAGGGTGCATCAAAATATAGCGCTGCAGAAGACAAAATAACACTTCGATTTCAGAAAAATATATAAGTTTGATAGAATTAGGTAGTTTCTCTTTGTGTTACGTAAAAATACGCATATGAGATCCTCGGGTGTCATATGCAAGCAACCTAGTGGTGTGTCAGTGTAGGGAAATGCAGTGAAATATGCGTTATTTTGAAAAAAAGAATAAAGTAGTAACAAACATGGTACAGGATAAGGTACTTTTTTTCAGCCATAGGGACCCGGGTTTGCGACCTCTATGAGAGAAGTGCTGGTACTCGAGTTTGAGCTTTATTTCGTGAAAATATGTTAAATGGTTCTTAAGATATAGACCAAAACAGATTATAATACACGACAATTAGTAACAATTCAATATGCACATAATGACATATAATATATTGTTAGGCGGTTGCCAGCCAACATTTTTACGTGAAATAAGAAAATTAAAACAAAATTGAATAGCTCCGTGGTAATTGGAATCAATTTTTGACAGAAGGTGTGCGTCATGTGATCTCATTGAAAAGGTAAGGGTTAAAGTCGTTCATGTAGAATATATGTTTCTAACTTCATTATTTTATTTTTATTCTGCTAATTTGTGCTCTTCGTACATATCCTGATGTGTAGAATATGAAAACAACATATTTTGTTCTGACATCGAAAGCATATATACAGGGTGCATCAAAATATAGCGCTGCAGAAGACAAAATAACACTTCGATTTCAGAAAAATATATAAGTTTGATAGAATTAGGTAGTTTCTCTTTGTGTTACGTAAAAATACGCATATGTGATCCTCGGGTGTCATATGCAAGCAACCTAGTGGTGTGTCAGTGTAGGGAAATGCAGTGAAATATGCGTTATTTTGAAAAAAAGAATAAAGTAGTAACAAACATGGTACAGGATAAGGTACTTTTTTTCAGCCATAGGGACCCGGGTTTGCGACCGCTATGAGAGAAGTGCTGGTACTCGAGTTTGAGCTTTATTTCGTGAAAATATGTTAAATGGTTCTTAAGATATAGACCAAAACAGATTATAATACACGACAATTAGTAACAATTCAATATGCACATAATGACATATAATATATTGTTAGGTGGTTGCCAGCCAACATTTTTACGTGAAATAAGAAAATTAAAACAAAATTGAATAGCTCCGTGGTAATTGGAATCAATTTTTGACAGAAGGTGTGCGTCATGTGATCTCATTGAAAAGGTAAGGGTTAAAGTCGTTCATGTAGAATATATGTTTCTAACTTCATTATTTTATTTTTATTCTGCTAATTTGTGCTTTTCCTACCTATCCTGATGTGTAGAATATGAAAACAACATATTTTGTTCTGACATCGAAAATATATATACAGGGTGCATCAAAATATAGCGCTGCAGAAGACAAAATAACACTTCGATTTCAGAAAAATATATAAGTTTGATATAATTAGGTAGTTTCTCTTTGTGTTAAGTAAAAATACGCATATGAGATCCTCGGGTGTCATATGCAAGCAACCTAGTGGTGTGTCAGTGTAGGGAAATGCAGTGAAATATGCGTTATTTTGAAAAAAAAGAATAAAGTAGTAACAAACATGGTACAGGATAAGGTGCTTTTTTTCAGCCATAGGGACCCGGGTTTGCGACCTCTATGAGAGAAGTGCTGGTACTCGAGTTTGAGCTTTATTTCGTGAAAATATGTTAAATGGTTCTTAAGATATAGACCAAAACAGATTATAATACACGACAATTAGTAACAATTCAATATGCACATAATGACATATAATATATTGTTAGGCGGTTGCCAGCCAACATTTTTACGTGAAATAAGAAAATTAAAACAAAATTGAATAGCTCCGTGGTAATTGGAATCAATTTTTGACAGAAGGTGTGCGTCATGTGATCTCATTGAAAAGGTAAGGGTTAAAGTCGTTCATGTAGAATATATGTTTCTAACTTCATTATTTTATTTTTATTCTGCTAATTTGTGCTTTTCGTACATATCCTGATGTGTAGAATATGAAAACAACATACTTTGTTCTGACATCGAAAATATATATACAGTTTGCATCAAAATATAGCGCTGCAGAAGACAAAATAACACTTCGATTTCAGAAAAATATATAAGTTTGATAGAATTAGGTAGTTTCTCTTTGTGTTACGTAAAAATACGCATATGAGATCCTCGGGTGTCATATGCAAGCAACCTAGTGGTGTGTCAGTGTAGGGAAATGCAGTGAAATATGCGTTATTTTGAAAAAAAGAATAAAGTAGTAACAAACATGGTACAGGATAAGGTACTTTTTTTCAGCCATAGGGACCCGGGTTTGCGACCTCTATGAGAGAAGTGCTGGTACTCGAGTTTGAGCTTTATTTCGTGAAAATATGTTAAATGGTTCTTAAGATATAGACCAAAACAGATTATAATACACGACAATTAGTAACAATTCAATATGCACATAATGACATATAATATATTGTTAGGCGGTTGCCAGCCAACATTTTTACGTGAAATAAGAAAATTAAAACAAAATTGAATAGCTCCGTGGTAATTGGAATCAATTTTTGACAGAAGGTGTGCGTCATGTGATCTCATTGAAAAGGTAAGGGTTAAAGTCGTTCATGTAGAATATATGTTTCTAACTTCATTATTTTATTTTTATTCTGCTAATTTGTGCCTTTCGTACCTATCCTGATGTGTAGAATATGAAAACATTTTTTTGTTCTAACATTGAAAATATATATACAGGGTGCATCAAAATATAGCGCTGCAGAAGACAAAATAACACTTCGATTTCAGAAAAATATATAAGTTTGATATAATTAGGTAGTTTCTCTTTGTGTTACGTAAAAAAACGCATATGTGATCCTCGGGTGTCATATGCAAGCAACCTAGTGGTGTGTCAGTGTAGGGAAATGCAGTGAAATATGCGTTATTTTGAAAAAAAAGAATAAAGTAGTAACAAACATGGTACAGGATAAGGTGCTTTTTTTCAGCCATAGGGACCCGGGTTTGCGACCTCTATGAGAGAAGTGCTGGTACTCGAGTTTGAGCTTTATTTCGTGAAAATATGTTAAATGGTTCTTAAGATATAGACCAAAACAGATTATAATACACGACAATTAGTAACAATTCAATATGCACATAATGACATATAATATATTGTTAGGCGGTTGCCAGCCAACATTTTTACGTGAAATAAGAAAATTAAAACAAAATTGAATAGCTCCGTGGTAATTGGAATCAATTTTTGACAGAAGGTGTGCGTCATGTGATCTCATTGAAAAGGTAAGGGTTAAAGTCGTTCATGTAGAATATATGTTTCTAACTTCATTATTTTATTTTTATTCTGCTAATTTGTGCTTTTCGTACATATCCTGATGTGTAGAATATGAAAACAACATACTTTGTTCTGACATCGAAAATATATATACAGGGTGCATCAAAATATAGCGCTGCAGAAGACAAAATAACACTTCGATTTCAGAAAAATATATAAGTTTGATAGAATTAGGTAGTTTCTCTTTGTGTTACGTAAAAATACGCATATGAGATCCTCGGGTGTCATATGCAAGCAACCTAGTGGTGTGTCAGTGTAGGGAAATGCAGTGAAATATGCGTTATTTTGAAAAAAAGAATAAAGTAGTAACAAACATGGTACAGGATAAGGTACTTTTTTTCAGCCATAGGGACCCGGGTTTGCGACCTCTATGAGAGAAGTGCTGGTACTCGAGTTTGAGCTTTATTTCGTGAAAATATGTTAAATGGTTCTTAAGATATAGACCAAAACAGATTATAATACACGACAATTAGTAACAATTCAATATGCACATAATGACATATAATATATTGTTAGGCGGTTGCCAGCCAACATTTTTACGTGAAATAAGAAAATTAAAACAAAATTGAATAGCTCCGTGGTAATTGGAATCAATTTTTGACAGAAGGTGTGCGTCATGTGATCTCATTGAAAAGGTAAGGGTTAAAGTCGTTCATGTAGAATATATGTTTCTAACTTCATTATTTTATTTTTATTCTGCTAATTTGTGCTTTTCCTACCTATCCTGATGTGTAGAATATGAAAACAACATATTTTGTTCTGACATCGAAAATATATATACAGGGTGCATCAAAATATAGCGCTGCAGAAGACAAAATAACACTTCGATTTCAGAAAAATATATAAGTTTGATATAATTAGGTAGTTTCTCTTTGTGTTAAGTAAAAATACGCATATGAGATCCTCGGGTGTCATATGCAAGCAACCTAGTGGTGTGTCAGTGTAGGGAAATGCAGTGAAATATGCGTTATTTTGAAAAAAAAGAATAAAGTAGTAACAAACATGGTACAGGATAAGGTGCTTTTTTTCAGCCATAGGGACCCGGGTTTGCGACCTCTATGAGAGAAGTGCTGGTACTCGAGTTTGAGCTTTATTTCGTGAAAATATGTTAAATGGTTCTTAAGATATAGACCAAAACAGATTATAATACACGACAATTAGTAACAATTCAATATGCACATAATGACATATAATATATTGTTAGGCGGTTGCCAGCCAACATTTTTACGTGAAATAAGAAAATTAAAACAAAATTGAATAGCTCCGTGGTAATTGGAATCAATTTTTGACAGAAGGTGTGCGTCATGTGATCTCATTGAAAAGGTAAGGGTTAAAGTCGTTCATGTAGAATATATGTTTCTAACTTCATTATTTTATTTTTATTCTGCTAATTTGTGCTTTTCGTACATATCCTGATGTGTAGAATATGAAAACAACATACTTTGTTCTGACATCGAAAATATATATACAGGGTGCATCAAAATATAGCGCTGCAGAAGACAAAATAACACTTCGATTTCAGAAAAATATATAAGTTTGATATAATTAGGTAGTTTCTCTTTGTGTTAAGTAAAAATACGCATATGAGATCCTCGGGTGTCATATGCAAGCAACCTAGTGGTGTGTCAGTGTAGGGAAATGCAGTGAAATATGCGTTATTTTGAAAAAAAAGAATAAAGTAGTAACAAACATGGTACAGGATAAGGTGCTTTTTTTCAGCCATAGGGACCCGGGTTTGCGACCTCTATGAGAGAAGTGCTGGTACTCGAGTTTGAGCTTTATTTCGTGAAAATATGTTAAATGGTTCTTAAGATATAGACCAAAACAGATTATAATACACGACAATTAGTAACAATTCAATATGCACATAATGACATATAATATATTGTTAGGCGGTTGCCAGCCAACATTTTTACGTGAAATAAGAAAATTAAAACAAAATTGAATAGCTCCGTGGTAATTGGAATCAATTTTTGACAGAAGGTGTGCGTCATGTGATCTCATTGAAAAGGTAAGGGTTAAAGTCGTTCATGTAGAATATATGTTTCTAACTTCATTATTTTATTTTTATTCTGCTAATTTGTGCTTTTCGTACATATCCTGATGTGTAGAATATGAAAACAACATACTTTGTTCTGACATCGAAAATATATATACAGTTTGCATCAAAATATAGCGCTGCAGAAGACAAAATAACACTTCGATTTCAGAAAAATATATAAGTTTGATAGAATTAGGTAGTTTCTCTTTGTGTTACGTAAAAATACGCATATGAGATCCTCGGGTGTCATATGCAAGCAACCTAGTGGTGTGTCAGTGTAGGGAAATGCAGTGAAATATGCGTTATTTTGAAAAAAAGAATAAAGTAGTAACAAACATGGTACAGGATAAGGTACTTTTTTTCAGCCATAGGGACCCGGGTTTGCGACCTCTATGAGAGAAGTGCTGGTACTCGAGTTTGAGCTTTATTTCGTGAAAATATGTTAAATGGTTCTTAAGATATAGACCAAAACAGATTATAATACACGACAATTAGTAACAATTCAATATGCACATAATGACATATAATATATTGTTAGGCGGTTGCCAGCCAACATTTTTACGTGAAATAAGAAAATTAAAACAAAATTGAATAGCTCCGTGGTAATTGGAATCAATTTTTGACAGAAGGTGTGCGTCATGTGATCTCATTGAAAAGGTAAGGGTTAAAGTCGTTCATGTAGAATATATGTTTCTAACTTCATTATTTTATTTTTATTCTGCTAATTTGTGCCTTTCGTACCTATCCTGATGTGTAGAATATGAAAACATTTTTTTGTTCTAACATTGAAAATATATATACAGGGTGCATCAAAATATAGCGCTGCAGAAGACAAAATAACACTTCGATTTCAGAAAAATATATAAGTTTGATATAATTAGGTAGTTTCTCTTTGTGTTACGTAAAAAAACGCATATGTGATCCTCGGGTGTCATATGCAAGCAACCTAGTGGTGTGTCAGTGTAGGGAAATGCAGTGAAATATGCGTTATTTTGAAAAAAAAGAATAAAGTAGTAACAAACATGGTACAGGATAAGGTGCTTTTTTTCAGCCATAGGGACCCGGGTTTGCGACCTCTATGAGAGAAGTGCTGGTACTCGAGTTTGAGCTTTATTTCGTGAAAATATGTTAAATGGTTCTTAAGATATAGACCAAAACAGATTATAATACACGACAATTAGTAACAATTCAATATGCACATAATGACATATAATATATTGTTAGGCGGTTGCCAGCCAACATTTTTACGTGAAATAAGAAAATTAAAACAAAATTGAATAGCTCCGTGGTAATTGGAATCAATTTTTGACAGAAGGTGTGCGTCATGTGATCTCATTGAAAAGGTAAGGGTTAAAGTCGTTCATGTAGAATATATGTTTCTAACTTCATTATTTTATTTTTATTCTGCTAATTTGTGCTTTTCGTACATATCCTGATGTGTAGAATATGAAAACAACATACTTTGTTCTGACATCGAAAATATATATACAGGGTGCATCAAAATATAGCGCTGCAGAAGACAAAATAACACTTCGATTTCAGAAAAATATATAAGTTTGATAGAATTAGGTAGTTTCTCTTTGTGTTACGTAAAAATACGCATATGAGATCCTCGGGTGTCATATGCAAGCAACCTAGTGGTGTGTCAGTGTAGGGAAATGCAGTGAAATATGCGTTATTTTGAAAAAAAGAATAAAGTAGTAACAAACATGGTACAGGATAAGGTACTTTTTTTCAGCCATAGGGACCCGGGTTTGCGACCTCTATGAGAGAAGTGCTGGTACTCGAGTTTGAGCTTTATTTCGTGAAAATATGTTAAATGGTTCTTAAGATATAGACCAAAACAGATTATAATACACGACAATTAGTAACAATTCAATATGCACATAATGACATATAATATATTGTTAGGCGGTTGCCAGCCAACATTTTTACGTGAAATAAGAAAATTAAAACAAAATTGAATAGCTCCGTGGTAATTGGAATCAATTTTTGACAGAAGGTGTGCGTCATGTGATCTCATTGAAAAGGTAAGGGTTAAAGTCGTTCATGTAGAATATATGTTTCTAACTTCATTATTTTATTTTTATTCTGCTAATTTGTGCTTTTCCTACCTATCCTGATGTGTAGAATATGAAAACAACATATTTTGTTCTGACATCGAAAATATATATACAGGGTGCATCAAAATATAGCGCTGCAGAAGACAAAATAACACTTCGATTTCAGAAAAATATATAAGTTTGATATAATTAGGTAGTTTCTCTTTGTGTTAAGTAAAAATACGCATATGAGATCCTCGGGTGTCATATGCAAGCAACCTAGTGGTGTGTCAGTGTAGGGAAATGCAGTGAAATATGCGTTATTTTGAAAAAAAAGAATAAAGTAGTAACAAACATGGTACAGGATAAGGTGCTTTTTTTCAGCCATAGGGACCCGGGTTTGCGACCTCTATGAGAGAAGTGCTGGTACTCGAGTTTGAGCTTTATTTCGTGAAAATATGTTAAATGGTTCTTAAGATATAGACCAAAACAGATTATAATACACGACAATTAGTAACAATTCAATATGCACATAATGACATATAATATATTGTTAGGCGGTTGCCAGCCAACATTTTTACGTGAAATAAGAAAATTAAAACAAAATTGAATAGCTCCGTGGTAATTGGAATCAATTTTTGACAGAAGGTGTGCGTCATGTGATCTCATTGAAAAGGTAAGGGTTAAAGTCGTTCATGTAGAATATATGTTTCTAACTTCATTATTTTATTTTTATTCTGCTAATTTGTGCTTTTCGTACATATCCTGATGTGTAGAATATGAAAACAACATACTTTGTTCTGACATCGAAAATATATATACAGGGTGCATCAAAATATAGCGCTGCAGAAGACAAAATAACACTTCGATTTCAGAAAAATATATAAGTTTGATAGAATTAGGTAGTTTCTCTTTGTGTTACGTAAAAATACGCATATGAGATCCTCGGGTGTCATATGCAAGCAACCTAGTGGTGTGTCAGTGTAGGGAAATGCAGTGAAATATGCGTTATTTTGAAAAAAAGAATAAAGTAGTAACAAACATGGTACAGGATAAGGTACTTTTTTTCAGCCATAGGGACCCGGGTTTGCGACCTCTATGAGAGAAGTGCTGGTACTCGAGTTTGAGCTTTATTTCGTGAAAATATGTTAAATGGTTCTTAAGATATAGACCAAAACAGATTATAATACACGACAATTAGTAACAATTCAATATGCACATAATGACATATAATATATTGTTAGGCGGTTGCCAGCCAACATTTTTACGTGAAATAAGAAAATTAAAACAAAATTGAATAGCTCCGTGGTAATTGGAATCAATTTTTGACAGAAGGTGTGCGTCATGTGATCTCATTGAAAAGGTAAGGGTTAAAGTCGTTCATGTAGAATATATGTTTCTAACTTCATTATTTTATTTTTATTCTGCTAATTTGTGCCTTTCGTACCTATCCTGATGTGTAGAATATGAAAACATTTTTTTGTTCTAACATTGAAAATATATATACAGGGTGCATCAAAATATAGCGCTGCAGAAGACAAAATAACACTTCGATTTCAGAAAAATATATAAGTTTGATATAATTAGGTAGTTTCTCTTTGTGTTACGTAAAAAAACGCATATGTGATCCTCGGGTGTCATATGCAAGCAACCTAGTGGTGTGTCAGTGTAGGGAAATGCAGTGAAATATGCGTTATTTTGAAAAAAAAGAATAAAGTAGTAACAAACATGGTACAGGATAAGGTGCTTTTTTTCAGCCATAGGGACCCGGGTTTGCGACCTCTATGAGAGAAGTGCTGGTACTCGAGTTTGAGCTTTATTTCGTGAAAATATGTTAAATGGTTCTTAAGATATAGACCAAAACAGATTATAATACACGACAATTAGTAACAATTCAATATGCACATAATGACATATAATATATTGTTAGGCGGTTGCCAGCCAACATTTTTACGTGAAATAAGAAAATTAAAACAAAATTGAATATCTCCGTGGTAATTGGAATCAATTTTTGACAGAAGGTGTGCGTCATGTGATCTCATTGAAAAGGTAAGGGTTAAAGTCGTTCATGTAGAATATATGTTTCTAACTTCATTATTTTATTTTTATTCTGCTAATTTGTGCTTTTCGTACATATCCTGATGTGTAGAATATGAAAACAACATACTTTGTTCTGACATCGAAAATATATATACAGGGTGCATCAAAATATAGCGCTGCAGAAGACAAAATAACACTTCGATTTCAGAAAAATATATAAGTTTGATAGAATTAGGTAGTTTCTCTTTGTGTTACGTAAAAATACGCATATGAGATCCTCGGGTGTCATATGCAAGCAACCTAGTGGTGTGTCAGTGTAGGGAAATGCAGTGAAATATGCGTTATTTTGAAAAAAAGAATAAAGTAGTAACAAACATGGTACAGGATAAGGTACTTTTTTTCAGCCATAGGGACCCGGGTTTGCGACCTCTATGAGAGAAGTGCTGGTACTCGAGTTTGAGCTTTATTTCGTGAAAATATGTTAAATGGTTCTTAAGATATAGACCAAAACAGATTATAATACACGACAATTAGTAACAATTCAATATGCACATAATGACATATAATATATTGTTAGGCGGTTGCCAGCCAACATTTTTACGTGAAATAAGAAAATTAAAACAAAATTGAATAGCTCCGTGGTAATTGGAATCAATTTTTGACAGAAGGTGTGCGTCATGTGATCTCATTGAAAAGGTAAGGGTTAAAGTCGTTCATGTAGAATATATGTTTCTAACTTCATTATTTTATTTTTATTCTGCTAATTTGTGCTCTTCGTACATATCCTGATGTGTAGAATATGAAAACAACATATTTTGTTCTGACATCGAAAGCATATATACAGGGTGCATCAAAATATAGCGCTGCAGAAGACAAAATAACACTTCGATTTCAGAAAAATATATAAGTTTGATAGAATTAGGTAGTTTCTCTTTGTGTTACGTAAAAATACGCATATGTGATCCTCGGGTGTCATATGCAAGCAACCTAGTGGTGTGTCAGTGTAGGGAAATGCAGTGAAATATGCGTTATTTTGAAAAAAAGAATAAAGTAGTAACAAACATGGTACAGGATAAGGTACTTTTTTTCAGCCATAGGGACCCGGGTTTGCGACCGCTATGAGAGAAGTGCTGGTACTCGAGTTTGAGCTTTATTTCGTGAAAATATGTTAAATGGTTCTTAAGATATAGACCAAAACAGATTATAATACACGACAATTAGTAACAATTCAATATGCACATAATGACAGATAATATATTGTTAGGTGGTTGCCAGCCAACATTTTTACGTGAAATAAGAAAATTAAAACAAAATTGAATAGCTCCGTGGTAATTGGAATCAATTTTTGACAGAAGGTGTGCGTCATGTGATCTCATTGAAAAGGTAAGGGTTAAAGTCGTTCATGTAGAATATATGTTTCTAACTTCATTATTTTATTTTTATTCTGCTAATTTGTGCTTTTCCTACCTATCCTGATGTGTAGAATATGAAAACAACATATTTTGTTCTGACATCGAAAATATATATACAGGGTGCATCAAAATATAGCGCTGCAGAAGACAAAATAACACTTCGATTTCAGAAAAATATATAAGTTTGATAGAATTAGGTAGTTTCTCTTTGTGTTAAGTAAAAATACGCATATGAGATCCTCGGGTGTCATATGCAAGCAACCTAGTGGTGTGTCAGAGTAGGGAAATGCAGTGAAATATGCGTTATTTTGAAAAAAAGAATAAAGTAGTAACAAACATGGTACAGGATAAGATACTTTTTTTCAGCCATAGGGACCCGGGTTTGCGACCTCTATGAGAGAAGTGCTGGTACTCGAGTTTGAGCTTTATTTCGTGAAAATATGTTAAATGGTTCTTAAGATATAGACCAAAACAGATTATAATACACGACAATTAGTAACAATTCAATATGCACATAATGACATATAATATATTGTTAGGCGGTTGCCAGCCAACATTTTTACGTGAAATAAGAAAATTAAAACAAAATTGAATAGCTCCGTGGTAATTGGAATCAATTTTTGACAGAAGGTGTGCGTCATGTGATCTCATTGAAAAGGTAAGGGTTAAAGTCGTTCATGTAGAATATATGTTTCTAACTTCATTATTTTATTTTTATTCTGCTAATTTGTGCTTTTCGTACATATCCTGATGTGTAGAATATGAAAACAACATACTTTGTTCTGACATCGAAAATATATATACAGGGTGCATCAAAATATAGCGCTGCAGAAGACAAAATAACACTTCGATTTCAGAAAAATATATAAGTTTGATAGAATTAGGTAGTTTCTCTTTGTGTTACGTAAAAATACGCATATGAGATCCTCGGGTGTCATATGCAAGCAACCTAGTGGTGTGTCAGTGTAGGGAAATGCAGTGAAATATGCGTTATTTTGAAAAAAAGAATAAAGTAGTAACAAACATGGTACAGGATAAGGTACTTTTTTTCAGCCATAGGGACCCGGGTTTGCGACCTCTATGAGAGAAGTGCTGGTACTCGAGTTTGAGCTTTATTTCGTGAAAATATGTTAAATGGTTCTTAAGATATAGACCAAAACAGATTATAATACACGACAATTAGTAACAATTCAATATGCACATAATGACATATAATATATTGTTAGGCGGTTGCCAGCCAACATTTTTACGTGAAATAAGAAAATTAAAACAAAATTGAATAGCTCCGTGGTAATTGGAATCAATTTTTGACAGAAGGTGTGCGTCATGTGATCTCATTGAAAAGGTAAGGGTTAAAGTCGTTCATGTAGAATATATGTTTCTAACTTCATTATTTTATTTTTATTCTGCTAATTTGTGCCTTTCGTACCTATCCTGATGTGTAGAATATGAAAACATTTTTTTTGTTCTAACATTGAAAATATATATACAGGGTGCATCAAAATATAGCGCTGCAGAAGACAAAATAACACTTCGATTTCAGAAAAATATATAAGTTTGATATAATTAGGTAGTTTCTCTTTGTGTTACGTAAAAAAACGCATATGTTATCCTCGGGTGTCATATGCAAGCAACCTAGTGGTGTGTCAGTGTAGGGAAATGCAGTGAAATATGCGTTATTTTGAAAAAAAAGAATAAAGTAGTAACAAACATGGTACAGGATAAGGTGCTTTTTTTCAGCCATAGGGACCCGGGTTTGCGACCTCTATGAGAGAAGTGCTGGTACTCGAGTTTGAGCTTTATTTCGTGAAAATATGTTAAATGGTTCTTAAGATATAGACCAAAACAGATTATAATACACGACAATTAGTAACAATTCAATATGCACATAATGACATATAATATATTGTTAGGCGGTTGCCAGCCAACATTTTTACGTGAAATAAGAAAATTAAAACAAAATTGAATAGCTCCGTGGTAATTGGAATCAATTTTTGACAGAAGGTGTGCGTCATGTGATCTCATTGAAAAGGTAAGGGTTAAAGTCGTTCATGTAGAATATATGTTTCTAACTTCATTATTTTATTTTTATTCTGCTAATTTGTGCCTTTCGTACCTATCCTGATGTGTAGAATATGAAAACATTTTTTTTTGTTCTAACATTGAAAATATATATACAGGGTGCATCAAAATATAGCGCTGCAGAAGACAAAATAACACTTCGATTTCAGAAAAATATATAAGTTTGATATAATTAGGTAGTTTCTCTTTGTGTTACGTAAAAAAACGCATATGTTATCCTCGGGTGTCATATGCAAGCAACCTAGTGGTGTGTCAGTGTAGGGAAATGCAGTGAAATATGCGTTATTTTGAAAAAAAAGAATAAAGTAGTAACAAACATGGTACAGGATAAGGTGCTTTTTTTCAGCCATAGGGACCCGGGTTTGCGACCTCTATGAGAGAAGTGCTGGTACTCGAGTTTGAGCTTTATTTCGTGAAAATATGTTAAATGGTTCTTAAGATATAGACCAAAACAGATTATAATACACGACAATTAGTAACAATTCAATATGCACATAATGACATATAATATATTGTTAGGCGGTTGCCAGCCAACATTTTTACGTGAAATAAGAAAATTAAAACAAAATTGAATAGCTCCGTGGTAATTGGAATCAATTTTTGACAGAAGGTGTGCGTCATGTGATCTCATTGAAAAGGTAAGGGTTAAAGTCGTTCATGTAGAATATATGTTTCTAACTTCATTATTTTATTTTTATTCTGCTAATTTGTGCTTTTCCTACCTATCCTGATGTGTAGAATATGAAAACAACATATTTTGTTCTGACATCGAAAATATATATACAGGGTGCATCAAAATATAGCGCTGCAGAAGACAAAATAACACTTCGATTTCAGAAAAATATATAAGTTTGATAGAATTAGGTAGTTTCTCTTTGTGTTAAGTAAAAATACGCATATGAGATCCTCGGGTGTCATATGCAAGCAACCTAGTGGTGTGTCAGTGTAGGGAAATGCAGTGAAATATGCGTTATTTTGAAAAAAAGAATAAAGTAGTAACAAACATGGTACAGGATAAGATACTTTTTTTCAGCCATAGGGACCCGGGTTTGCGACCTCTATGAGAGAAGTGCTGGTACTCGAGTTTGAGCTTTATTTCGTGAAAATATGTTAAATGGTTCTTAAGATATAGACCAAAACAGATTATAATACACGACAATTAGTAACAATTCAATATGCACATAATGACATATAATATATTGTTAGGCGGTTGCCAGCCAACATTTTTACGTGAAATAAGAAAATTAAAACAAAATTGAATAGCTCCGTGGTAATTGGAATCAATTTTTGACAGAAGGTGTGCGTCATGTGATCTCATTGAAAAGGTAAGGGTTAAAGTCGTTCATGTAGAATATATGTTTCTAACTTCATTATTTTATTTTTATTCTGCTAATTTGTGCTTTTCGTACATATCCTGATGTGTAGAATATGAAAACAACATACTTTGTTCTGACATCGAAAATATATATACAGGGTGCATCAAAATATAGCGCTGCAGAAGACAAAATAACACTTCGATTTCAGAAAAATATATAAGTTTGATAGAATTAGGTAGTTTCTCTTTGTGTTACGTAAAAATACGCATATGAGATCCTCGGGTGTCATATGCAAGCAACCTAGTGGTGTGTCAGTGTAGGGAAATGCAGTGAAATATGCGTTATTTTGAAAAAAAGAATAAAGTAGTAACAAACATGGTACAGGATAAGGTACTTTTTTTCAGCCATAGGGACCCGGGTTTGCGACCTCTATGAGAGAAGTGCTGGTACTCGAGTTTGAGCTTTATTTCGTGAAAATATGTTAAATGGTCCTTAAGATATAGACCAAAACAGATTATAATACACGACAATTAGTAACAATTCAATATGCACATAATGACATATAATATATTGTTAGGCGGTTGCCAGCCAACATTTTTACGTGAAATAAGAAAATTAAAACAAAATTGAATAGCTCCGTGGTAATTGGAATCAATTTTTGACAGAAGGTGTGCGTCATGTGATCTCATTGAAAAGGTAAGGGTTAAAGTCGTTCATGTAGAATATATGTTTCTAACTTCATTATTTTATTTTTATTCTGCTAATTTGTGCCTTTCGTACCTATCCTGATGTGTAGAATATGAAAACATTTTTTTTGTTCTAACATTGAAAATATATATACAGGGTGCATCAAAATATAGCGCTGCAGAAGACAAAATAACACTTCGATTTCAGAAAAATATATAAGTTTGATATAATTAGGTAGTTTCTCTTTGTGTTACGTAAAAAAACGCATATGTTATCCTCGGGTGTCATATGCAAGCAACCTAGTGGTGTGTCAGTGTAGGGAAATGCAGTGAAATATGCGTTATTTTGAAAAAAAAGAATAAAGTAGTAACAAACATGGTACAGGATAAGGTGCTTTTTTTCAGCCATAGGGACCCGGGTTTGCGACCTCTATGAGAGAAGTGCTGGTACTCGAGTTTGAGCTTTATTTCGTGAAAATATGTTAAATGGTTCTTAAGATATAGACCAAAACAGATTATAATACACGACAATTAGTAACAATTCAATATGCACATAATGACATATAATATATTGTTAGGCGGTTGCCAGCCAACATTTTTACGTGAAATAAGAAAATTAAAACAAAATTGAATAGCTCCGTGGTAATTGGAATCAATTTTTGACAGAAGGTGTGCGTCATGTGATCTCATTGAAAAGGTAAGGGTTAAAGTCGTTCATGTAGAATATATGTTTCTAACTTCATTATTTTATTTTTATTCTGCTAATTTGTGCTTTTCGTACATATCCTGATGTGTAGAATATGAAAACAACATACTTTGTTCTGACATCGAAAATATATATACAGGGTGCATCAAAATATAGCGCTGCAGAAGACAAAATAACACTTCGATTTCAGAAAAATATATAAGTTTGATAGAATTAGGTAGTTTCTCTTTGTGTTACGTAAAAATACGCATATGAGATCCTCGGGTGTCATATGCAAGCAACTTAGTGGTGTGTCAGTGTAGGGAAATGCAGTGAAATATGCGTTATTTTGAAAAAAAGAATAAAGTAGTAACAAACATGGTACAGGATAAGGTACTTTTTTTCAGCCATAGGGACCCGGGTTTGCGACCTCTATGAGAGAAGTGCTGGTACTCGAGTTTGAGCTTTATTTCGTGAAAATATGTTAAATGGTTCTTAAGATATAGACCAAAACAGATTATAATACACGACAATTAGTAACAATTCAATATGCACATAATGACATATAATATATTGTTAGGCGGTTGCCAGCCAACATTTTTACGTGAAATAAGAAAATTAAAACAAAATTGAATAGCTCCGTGGTAATTGGAATCAATTTTTGACAGAAGGTGTGCGTCATGTGATCTCATTGAAAAGGTAAGGGTTAAAGTCGTTCATGTAGAATATATGTTTCTAACTTCATTATTTTATTTTTATTCTGCTAATTTGTGCCTTTCGTACCTATCCTGATGTGTAGAATATGAAAACATTTTTTTTTGTTCTAACATTGAAAATATATATACAGGGTGCATCAAAATATAGCGCTGCAGAAGACAAAATAACACTTCGATTTCAGAAAAATATATAAGTTTGATATAATTAGGTAGTTTCTCTTTGTGTTACGTAAAAAAACGCATATGTGATCCTCGGGTGTCATATGCAAGCAACCTAGTGGTGTGTCAGTGTAGGGAAATGCAGTGAAATATGCGTTATTTTGAAAAAAAAGAATAAAGTAGTAACAAACATGGTACAGGATAAGGTGCTTTTTTTCAGCCATAGGGACCCGGGTTTGCGACCTCTATGAGAGAAGTGCTGGTACTCGAGTTTGAGCTTTATTTCGTGAAAATATGTTAAATGGTTCTTAAGATATAGACCAAAACAGATTATAATACACGACAATTAGTAACAATTCAATATGCACATAATGACATATAATATATTGTTAGGCGGTTGCCAGCCAACATTTTTACGTGAAATAAGAAAATTAAAACAAAATTGAATAGCTCCGTGGTAATTGGAATCAATTTTTGACAGAAGGTGTGCGTCATGTGATCTCATTGAAAAGGTAAGGGTTAAAGTCGTTCATGTAGAATATATGTTTCTAACTTCATTATTTTATTTTTATTCTGCTAATTTGTGCTTTTCGTACATATCCTGATGTGTAGAATATGAAAACAACATACTTTGTTCTGACATCGAAAATATATATACAGGGTGCATCAAAATATAGCGCTGCAGAAGACAAAATAACACTTCGATTTCAGAAAAATATATAAGTTTGATAGAATTAGGTAGTTTCTCTTTGTGTTACGTAAAAATACGCATATGAGATCCTCGGGTGTCATATGCAAGCAACCTAGTGGTGTGTCAGTGTAGGGAAATGCAGTGAAATATGCGTTATTTTGAAAAAAAGAATAAAGTAGTAACAAACATGGTACAGGATAAGGTACTTTTTTTCAGCCATAGGGACCCGGGTTTGCGACCTCTATGAGAGAAGTGCTGGTACTCGAGTTTGAGCTTTATTTCGTGAAAATATGTTAAATGGTCCTTAAGATATAGACCAAAACAGATTATAATACACGACAATTAGTAACAATTCAATATGCACATAATGACATATAATATATTGTTAGGCGGTTGCCAGCCAACATTTTTACGTGAAATAAGAAAATTAAAACAAAATTGAATAGCTCCGTGGTAATTGGAATCAATTTTTGACAGAAGGTGTGCGTCATGTGATCTCATTGAAAAGGTAAGGGTTAAAGTCGTTCATGTAGAATATATGTTTCTAACTTCATTATTTTATTTTTATTCTGCTAATTTGTGCCTTTCGTACCTATCCTGATGTGTAGAATATGAAAACATTTTTTTTGTTCTAACATTGAAAATATATATACAGGGTGCATCAAAATATAGCGCTGCAGAAGACAAAATAACACTTCGATTTCAGAAAAATATATAAGTTTGATATAATTAGGTAGTTTCTCTTTGTGTTACGTAAAAAAACGCATATGTTATCCTCGGGTGTCATATGCAAGCAACCTAGTGGTGTGTCAGTGTAGGGAAATGCAGTGAAATATGCGTTATTTTGAAAAAAAAGAATAAAGTAGTAACAAACATGGTACAGGATAAGGTGCTTTTTTTCAGCCATAGGGACCCGGGTTTGCGACCTCTATGAGAGAAGTGCTGGTACTCGAGTTTGAGCTTTATTTCGTGAAAATATGTTAAATGGTTCTTAAGATATAGACCAAAACAGATTATAATACACGACAATTAGTAACAATTCAATATGCACATAATGACATATAATATATTGTTAGGCGGTTGCCAGCCAACATTTTTACGTGAAATAAGAAAATTAAAACAAAATTGAATAGCTCCGTGGTAATTGGAATCAATTTTTGACAGAAGGTGTGCGTCATGTGATCTCATTGAAAAGGTAAGGGTTAAAGTCGTTCATGTAGAATATATGTTTCTAACTTCATTATTTTATTTTTATTCTGCTAATTTGTGCTTTTCGTACATATCCTGATGTGTAGAATATGAAAACAACATACTTTGTTCTGACATCGAAAATATATATACAGGGTGCATCAAAATATAGCGCTGCAGAAGACAAAATAACACTTCGATTTCAGAAAAATATATAAGTTTGATAGAATTAGGTAGTTTCTCTTTGTGTTACGTAAAAATACGCATATGAGATCCTCGGGTGTCATATGCAAGCAACTTAGTGGTGTGTCAGTGTAGGGAAATGCAGTGAAATATGCGTTATTTTGAAAAAAAGAATAAAGTAGTAACAAACATGGTACAGGATAAGGTACTTTTTTTCAGCCATAGGGACCCGGGTTTGCGACCTCTATGAGAGAAGTGCTGGTACTCGAGTTTGAGCTTTATTTCGTGAAAATATGTTAAATGGTTCTTAAGATATAGACCAAAACAGATTATAATACACGACAATTAGTAACAATTCAATATGCACATAATGACATATAATATATTGTTAGGCGGTTGCCAGCCAACATTTTTACGTGAAATAAGAAAATTAAAACAAAATTGAATAGCTCCGTGGTAATTGGAATCAATTTTTGACAGAAGGTGTGCGTCATGTGATCTCATTGAAAAGGTAAGGGTTAAAGTCGTTCATGTAGAATATATGTTTCTAACTTCATTATTTTATTTTTATTCTGCTAATTTGTGCCTTTCGTACCTATCCTGATGTGTAGAATATGAAAACATTTTTTTTTGTTCTAACATTGAAAATATATATACAGGGTGCATCAAAATATAGCGCTGCAGAAGACAAAATAACACTTCGATTTCAGAAAAATATATAAGTTTGATATAATTAGGTAGTTTCTCTTTGTGTTACGTAAAAAAACGCATATGTGATCCTCGGGTGTCATATGCAAGCAACCTAGTGGTGTGTCAGTGTAGGGAAATGCAGTGAAATATGCGTTATTTTGAAAAAAAAGAATAAAGTAGTAACAAACATGGTACAGGATAAGGTGCTTTTTTTCAGCCATAGGGACCCGGGTTTGCGACCTCTATGAGAGAAGTGCTGGTACTCGAGTTTGAGCTTTATTTCGTGAAAATATGTTAAATGGTTCTTAAGATATAGACCAAAACAGATTATAATACACGACAATTAGTAACAATTCAATATGCACATAATGACATATAATATATTGTTAGGCGGTTGCCAGCCAACATTTTTACGTGAAATAAGAAAATTAAAACAAAATTGAATAGCTCCGTGGTAATTGGAATCAATTTTTGACAGAAGGTGTGCGTCATGTGATCTCATTGAAAAGGTAAGGGTTAAAGTCGTTCATGTAGAATATATGTTTCTAACTTCATTATTTTATTTTTATTCTGCTAATTTGTGCTTTTCGTACATATCCTGATGTGTAGAATATGAAAACAACATACTTTGTTCTGACATCGAAAATATATATACAGGGTGCATCAAAATATAGCGCTGCAGAAGACAAAATAACATTTCGATTTCAGAAAAATATATAAGTTTGATAGAATTAGGTATTTTCTCTTTGTGTTACGTAAAAATACGCATATGAGATCCTCGGGTGTCATATGCAAGCAACCTAGTGGTGTGTCAGTGTAGGGAAATGCAGTGAAATATGCGTTATTTTGAAAAAAAGAATAAAGTAGTAACAAACATGGTACAGGATAAGGTACTTTTTTTCAGCCATAGGGACCCGGGTTTGCGACCTCTATGAGAGAAGTGCTGGTACTCGAGTTTGAGCTTTATTTCGTGAAAATATGTTAAATGGTTCTTAAGATATAGACCAAAACAGATTATAATACACGACAATTAGTAACAATTCAATATGCACATAATGACATATAATATATTGTTAGGCGGTTGCCAGCCAACATTTTTACGTGAAATAAGAAAATTAAAACAAAATTGAATAGCTCCGTGGTAATTGGAATCAATTTTTGACAGAAGGTGTGCGTCATGTGATCTCATTGAAAAGGTAAGGGTTAAAGTCGTTCATGTAGAATATATGTTTCTAACTTCATTATTTTATTTTTATTCTGCTAATTTGTGCTTTTCGTACATATCCTGATGTGTAGAATATGAAAACAACATATTTTGTTCTGACATCGAAAGCATATACACAGGGTGCATCAAAATATAGCGCTGCAGAAGACAAAATAACACTTCGATTTCAGAAAAATATATAAGTTTGATAGAATTAGGTAGTTTCTCTTTGTGTTACGTAAAAATACGCATATGTGATCCTCGGGTGTCATATGCAAGCAACCTAGTGGTGTGTCAGTGTAGGGAAATGCAGTGAAATATGCGTTATTTTGAAAAAAAGAATAAAGTAGTAACAAACATGGTACAGGATAAGGTACTTTTTTTCAGCCATAGGGACCCGGGTTTGCGACCGCTATGAGAGAAGTGCTGGTACTCGAGTTTGAGCTTTATTTCGTGAAAATATGTTAAATGGTTCTTAAGATATAGACCAAAACAGATTATAATACACGACAATTAGTAACAATTCAATATGCACATAATGACATATAATATATTGTTAGGTGGTTGCCAGCCAACATTTTTACGTGAAATAAGAAAATTAAAACAAAATTGAATAGCTCCGTGGTAATTGGAATCAATTTTTGACAGAAGGTGTGCGTCATGTGATCTCATTGAAAAGGTAAGGGTTAAAGTCGTTCATGTAGAATATATGTTTCTAACTTCATTATTTTATTTTTATTCTGCTAATTTGTGCTTTTCCTACCTATCCTGATGTGTAGAATATGAAAACAACATATTTTGTTCTGACATCGAAAATATATATACAGGGTGCATCAAAATATAGCGCTGCAGAAGACAAAATAACACTTCGATTTCAGAAAAATATATAAGTTTGATAGAATTAGGTAGTTTCTCTTTGTGTTAAGTAAAAATACGCATATGAGATCCTCGGGTGTCATATGCATGCAACCTAGTGGTGTGTCAGTGTAGGGAAATGCAGTGAAATATGCGTTATTTTGAAAAAAAGAATAAAGTAGTAACAAACATGGTACAGGATAAGATACTTTTTTTCAGCCATAGGGACCCGGGTTTGCGACCTCTATGAGAGAAGTGCTGGTACTCGAGTTTGAGCTTTATTTCGTGAAAATATGTTAAATGGTTCTTAAGATATAGACCAAAACAGATTATAATACACGACAATTAGTAACAATTCAATATGCACATAATGACATATAATATATTGTTAGGCGGTTGCCAGCCAACATTTTTACGTGAAATAAGAAAATTAAAACAAAATTGAATAGCTCCGTGGTAATTGGAATCAATTTTTGACAGAAGGTGTGCGTCATGTGATCTCATTGAAAAGGTAAGGGTTAAAGTCGTTCATGTAGAATATATGTTTCTAACTTCATTATTTTATTTTTATTCTGCTAATTTGTGCTTTTCGTACATATCCTGATGTGTAGAATATGAAAACAACATACTTTGTTCTGACATCGAAAATATATATACAGGGTGCATCAAAATATAGCGCTGCAGAAGACAAAATAACACTTCGATTTCAGAAAAATATATAAGTTTGATAGAATTAGGTAGTTTCTCTTTGTGTTACGTAAAAATACGCATATGAGATCCTCGGGTGTCATATGCAAGCAACCTAGTGGTGTGTCAGTGTAGGGAAATGCAGTGAAATATGCGTTATTTTGAAAAAAAGAATAAAGTAGTAACAAACATGGTACAGGATAAGGTACTTTTTTTCAGCCATAGGGACCCGGGTTTGCGACCTCTATGAGAGAAGTGCTGGTACTCGAGTTTGAGCTTTATTTCGTGAAAATATGTTAAATGGTTCTTAAGATATAGACCAAAACAGATTATAATACACGACAATTAGTAACAATTCAATATGCACATAATGACATATAATATATTGTTAGGCGGTTGCCAGCCAACATTTTTACGTGAAATAAGAAAATTAAAACAAAATTGAATAGCTCCGTGGTAATTGGAATCAATTTTTGACAGAAGGTGTGCGTCATGTGATCTCATTGAAAAGGTAAGGGTTAAAGTCGTTCATGTAGAATATATGTTTCTAACTTCATTATTTTATTTTTATTCTGCTAATTTGTGCTTTTCGTACATATCCTGATGTGTAGAATATGAAAACAACATATTTTGTTCTGACATCGAAAGCATATATACAGGGTGCATCAAAATATAGCGCTGCAGAAGACAAAATAACATTTCGATTTCAGAAAAATATATAAGTTTGATAGAATTAGGTAGTTTCTCTTTGTGTTACGTAAAAATACGCATATGTGATCCTCGGGTGTCATATGCAAGCAACCTAGTGGTGTGTCAGTGTAGGGAAATGCAGTGAAATATGCGTTATTTTGAAAAAAAGAATAAAGTAGTAACAAACATGGTACAGGATAAGGTACTTTTTTTCAGCCATAGGGACCCGGGTTTGCGACCGCTATGAGAGAAGTGCTGGTACTCAAGTTTGAGCTTTATTTTGTGAAAATATGTTAAATGGTTCTTAAGATATAGACCAAAACAGATTATAATACACGACAATTAGTAACAATTCAATATGCACATAATGACATATAATATATTGTTAGGCGGTTGCCAGCCAACATTTTTACGTGAAATAAGAAAATTAAAACAAAATTGAATAGCTCCGTGGTAATTGGAATCAATTTTTGACAGAAGGTGTGCGTCATGTGATCTTATAGAAAAGGTAAGGGTTAAAGTCGTTCATGTAGAATATATGTTTCTAACTTCATTATTTTATTTTTATTCTGCTAATTTGTGCTTTTCCTACCTATCCTGATGTGTAGAATATGAAAACAACATATTTTGTTCTGACATCGAAAATATATATACAGGGTGCATCAAAATATAGCGCTGCAGAAGACAAAATAACACTTCGATTTCAGAAAAATATATAAGTTTTATTAGAATTAGGTAGTTTCTCTTTGTGTTACGTAAAAATACGCATATGAGATCCTCGGGTGTCATATGCAAGCAACCTAGTGGTGTGTCAGTGTAGGGAAATGCAGTGAAATATGCGTTATTTTGAAAAAAAGAATAAAGTAGTAACAAACATGGTACAGGATAAGATACTTTTTTTCAGCCATAGGGACCCGGGTTTGCGACCTCTATGAGAGAAGTGCTGGTACTCGAGTTTGAGCTTTATTTCGTGAAAATATGTTAAATGGTTCTTAAGATATAGACCAAAACAGATTATAATACACGACAATTAGTAACAATTCAATATGCACATAATGACATATAATATATTGTTAGGCGGTTGCCAGCCAACATTTTTACGTGAAATAAGAAAATTAAAACAAAATTGAATAGCTCCGTGGTAATTGGAATCAATTTTTGACAGAAGGTGTGCGTCATGTGATCTCATAGAAAAGGTAAAGGTTATAGTCGTTCATATAGAATATTTGTTTCTAACTTCATTATTTTATGCTTTTTCTGCTAATTTGTGCCTTTCGTACCTATCCCGATGTGTAGAATATGAAAACATTTTTTTGTTCTGACATTGAAAATATATATACAGGGTGCATCAAAATAACCCGTTGCAGAAGACAAGATAACACTTCGATTTCAGAAAAATATATAAGTTTGATAGAATTAGGTAGTTTCTCTTTGTGTTACGTAAAAATACGCATATGTGATCCTCGGGTGTCATATGCAAGCAACCTAGTGGTGTGTCAGTGTAGGGAAATGCAGTGAAATATGCGTTATTTTGAAAAAAAGAATAAAGTAGTAACAAACATGGTACAGGATAAGGTACTTTTTTTCAGCCATAGGGACCCGGGTTTGCGACCTCTATGAGAGAAGTGCTGGTACTCGAGTTTGAGCTTTATTTCGTGAAAATATGTTAAATGGTTCTTAAGATATAGACCAAAACAGATTATAATACACGACAATTAGTAACAATTCAATATGCACATAATGACATATAATATATTGTTAGGCGGTTGCCAGCCAACATTTTTACGTGAAATAAGAAAATTAAAACAAAATTGAATAGCTCCGTGGTAATTGGAATCAATTTTTGACAGAAGGTGTGCGTCATGTGATCTCATTGAAAAGGTAAGGGTTAAAGTCGTTCATGTAGAATATATGTTTCTAACTTCATTATTTTATTTTTATTCTGCTAATTTGTGCTTTTCGTACATATCCTGATGTGTAGAATATGAAAACAACATATTTTGTTCTGACATCGAAAGCATATATACAGGGTGCATCAAAATATAGCGCTGCAGAAGACAAAATAACACTTCGATTTCAGAAAAATATATAAGTTTGATAGAATTAGGTAGTTTCTCTTTGTGTTACGTAAAAATACGCATATGTGATCCTCGGGTGTCATATGCAAGCAACCTAGTGGTGTGTCAGTGTAGGGAAATGCAGTGAAATATGCGTTATTTTGAAAAAAAGAATAAAGTAGTAACAAACATGGTACAGGATAAGGTACTTTTTTTCAGCCATAGGGAACCGGGTTTGCGACCGCTATGAGAGAAGTGCTGGTACTCGAGTTTGAGCTTTATTTCGTGAAAATATGTTAAATGGTTCTTAAGATATAGACCAAAACAGATTATAATACACGACAATTAGTAACAATTCAATATGCACATAATGACATATAATATATTGTTAGGTGGTTGCCAGCCAACATTTTTACGTGAAATAAGAAAATTAAAACAAAATTGAATAGCTCCGTGGTAATTGGAATCAATTTTTGACAGAAGGTGTGCGTCATGTGATCTCATTGAAAAGGTAAGGGTTAAAGTCGTTCATGTAGAATATATGTTTCTAACTTCATTATTTTATTTTTATTCTGCTAATTTGTGCTTTTCCTACCTATCCTGATGTGTAGAATATGAAAACAACATATTTTGTTCTGACATCGAAAATATATATACAGGGTGCATCAAAATATAGCGCTGCAGAAGACAAAATAACACTTCGATTTCAGAAAAATATATAAGTTTTATTAGAATTAGGTAGTTTCTCTTTGTGTTACGTAAAAATACGCATATGAGATCCTCGGGTGTCATATGCAAGCAACCTAGTGGTGTGTCAGTGTAGGGAAATGCAGTGAAATATGCGTTATTTTGAAAAAAAGAATAAAGTAGTGACAAACATGGTACAGGATAAGATACTTTTTTTCAGCCATAGGGACCCGGGTTTGCGACCTCTATGAGAGAAGTGCTGGTACTCGAGTTTGAGCTTTATTTCGTGAAAATATGTTAAATGGTTCTTAAGATATAGACCAAAACAGATTATAATACACGACAATTAGTAACAATTCAATATGCACATAATGACATATAATATATTGTTAGGCGGTTGCCAGCCAACATTTTTACGTGAAATAAGAAAATTAAAACAAAATTGAATAGCTCCGTGGTAATTGGAATCAATTTTTGACAGAAGGTGTGCGTCATGTGATCTCATAGAAAAGGTAAAGGTTATAGTCGTTCATATAGAATATTTGTTTCTAACTTCATTATTTTATGCTTTTTCTGCTAATTTGTGCCTTTCGTACCTATCCCGATGTGTAGAATATGAAAACATTTTTTTGTTCTGACATTGAAAATATATATACAGGGTGCATCAAAATAACCCGTTGCAGAAGACAAGATAACACTTCGATTTCAGAAAAATATATAAGTTTGATAGAATTAGGTAGTTTCTCTTTGTGTTACGTAAAAATACGCATATGTGATCCTCGGGTGTCATATGCAAGCAACCTAGTGGTGTGTCAGTGTAGGGAAATGCAGTGAAATATGCGTTATTTTGAAAAAAAGAATAAAGTAGTAACAAACATGGTACAGGATAAGGTACTTTTTTTCAGCCATAGGGACCCGGGTTTGCGACCTCTATGAGAGAAGTGCTGGTACTCGAGTTTGAGCTTTATTTCGTGAAAATATGTTAAATGGTTCTTAAGATATAGACCAAAACAGATTATAATACACGACAATTAGTAACAATTCAATATGCACATAATGACATATAATATATTGTTAGGCGGTTGCCAGCCAACATTTTTACGTGAAATAAGAAAATTAAAACAAAATTGAATAGCTCCGTGGTAATTGGAATCAATTTTTGACAGAAGGTGTGCGTCATGTGATCTCATTGAAAAGGTAAGGGTTAAAGTCGTTCATGTAGAATATATGTTTCTAACTTCATTATTTTATTTTTATTCTGCTAATTTGTGCTTTTCGTACATATCCTGATGTGTAGAATATGAAAACAACATATTTTGTTCTGACATCGAAAGCATATATACAGGGTGCATCAAAATATAGCGCTGCAGAAGACAAAATAACACTTCGATTTCAGAAAAATATATAAGTTTGATAGAATTAGGTAGTTTCTCTTTGTGTTAAGTAAAAATACGCATATGAGATCCTCGGGTGTCATATGCATGCAACCTAGTGGTGTGTCAGTGTAGGGAAATGCAGTGAAATATGCGTTATTTTGAAAAAAAGAATAAAGTAGTAACAAACATGGTACAGGATAAGATACTTTTTTTCAGCCATAGGGACCCGGGTTTGCGACCTCTATGAGAGAAGTGCTGGTACTCGAGTTTGAGCTTTATTTCGTGAAAATATGTTAAATGGTTCTTAAGATATAGACCAAAACAGATTATAATACACGACAATTAGTAACAATTCAATATGCACATAATGACATATAATATATTGTTAGGCGGTTGCCAGCCAACATTTTTACGTGAAATAAGAAAATTAAAACAAAATTGAATAGCTCCGTGGTAATTGGAATCAATTTTTGACAGAAGGTGTGCGTCATGTGATCTCTTTGAAAAGGTAAGGGTTAAAGTCGTTCATGTAGAATATATGTTTCTAACTTCATTATTTTATTTTTATTCTGCTAATTTGTGCTTTTCGTACATATCCTGATGTGTAGAATATGAAAACAACATACTTTGTTCTGACATCGAAAATATATATACAGGGTGCATCAAAATATAGCGCTGCAGAAGACAAAATAACACTTCGATTTCAGAAAAATATATAAGTTTGATAGAATTAGGTAGTTTCTCTTTGTGTTACGTAAAAATACACATATGAGATCCTCGGGTGTCATATGCAAGCAACCTAGTGGTGTGTCAGTGTAGGGAAATGCAGTGAAATATGCGTTATTTTGAAAAAAAGAATAAAGTAGTAACAAACATGGTACAGGATAAGATACTTTTTTTCAGCCATAGGGACCCGGGTTTGCGACCTCTATGAGAGAAGTGCTGGTACTCGAGTTTGAGCTTTATTTCGTGAAAATATGTTAAATGGTTCTTAAGATATAGACCAAAACAGATTATAATACACGACAATTAGTAACAATTCAATATGCACATAATGACATATAATATATTGTTAGGCGGTTGCCAGCCAACATTTTTACGTGAAATAAGAAAATTAAAACAAAATTGAATAGCTCCGTGGTAATTGGAATCAATTTTTGACAGAAGGTGTGCGTCATGTGATCTCATAGAAAAGGTAAAGGTTATAGTCGTTCATATAGAATATTTGTTTCTAACTTCATTATTTTATGCTTTTTCTGCTAATTTGTGCCTTTCGTACCTATCCCGATGTGTAGAATATGAAAACATTTTTTTGTTCTGACATTGAAAATATATATACAGGGTGCATCAAAATAACCCGTTGCAGAAGACAAGATAACACTTCGATTTCAGAAAAATATATAAGTTTGATAGAATTAGGTAGTTTCTCTTTGTGTTACGTAAAAATACGCATATGTGATCCTCGGGTGTCATATGCAAGCAACCTAGTGGTGTGTCAGTGTAGGGAAATGCAGTGAAATATGCGTTATTTTGAAAAAAAGAATAAAGTAGTAACAAACATGGTACAGGATAAGGTACTTTTTTTCAGCCATAGGGACCCGGGTTTGCGACCTCTATGAGAGAAGTGCTGGTACTCGAGTTTGAGCTTTATTTCGTGAAAATATGTTAAATGGTTCTTAAGATATAGACCAAAACAGATTATAATACACGACAATTAGTAACAATTCAATATGCACATAATGACATATAATATATTGTTAGGCGGTTGCCAGCCAACATTTTTACGTGAAATAAGAAAATTAAAACAAAATTGAATAGCTCCGTGGTAATTGGAATCAATTTTTGACAGAAGGTGTGCGTCATGTGATCTCATTGAAAAGGTAAGGGTTAAAGTCGTTCATGTAGAATATATGTTTCTAACTTCATTATTTTATTTTTATTCTGCTAATTTGTGCTTTTCGTACATATCCTGATGTGTAGAATATGAAAACAACATATTTTGTTCTGACATCGAAAGCATATATACAGGGTGCATCAAAATATAGCGCTGCAGAAGACAAAATAACACTTCGATTTCAGAAAAATATATAAGTTTGATAGAATTAGGTAGTTTCTCTTTGTGTTACGTAAAAATACGCATATGTGATCCTCGGGTGTCATATGCAAGCAACCTAGTGGTGTGTCAGTGTAGGGAAATGCAGTGAAATATGCGTTATTTTGAAAAAAAGAATAAAGTAGTAACAAACATGGTACAGGATAAGGTACTTTTTTTCAGCCATAGGGAACCGGGTTTGCGACCGCTATGAGAGAAGTGCTGGTACTCGAGTTTGAGCTTTATTTCGTGAAAATATGTTAAATGGTTCTTAAGATATAGACCAAAACAGATTATAATACACGACAATTAGTAACAATTCAATATGCACATAATGACATATAATATATTGTTAGGTGGTTGCCAGCCAACATTTTTACGTGAAATAAGAAAATTAAAACAAAATTGAATAGCTCCGTGGTAATTGGAATCAATTTTTGACAGAAGGTGTGCGTCATGTGATCTCATTGAAAAGGTAAGGGTTAAAGTCGTTCATGTAGAATATATGTTTCTAACTTCATTATTTTATTTTTATTCTGCTAATTTGTGCTTTTCCTACCTATCCTGATGTGTAGAATATGAAAACAACATATTTTGTTCTGACATCGAAAATATATATACAGGGTGCATCAAAATATAGCGCTGCAGAAGACAAAATAACACTTCGATTTCAGAAAAATATATAAGTTTTATTAGAATTAGGTAGTTTCTCTTTGTGTTACGTAAAAATACGCATATGAGATCCTCGGGTGTCATATGCAAGCAACCTAGTGGTGTGTCAGTGTAGGGAAATGCAGTGAAATATGCGTTATTTTGAAAAAAAGAATAAAGTAGTAACAAACATGGTACAGGATAAGATACTTTTTTTCAGCCATAGGGACCCGGGTTTGCGACCTCTATGAGAGAAGTGCTGGTACTCGAGTTTGAGCTTTATTTCGTGAAAATATGTTAAATGGTTCTTAAGATATAGACCAAAACAGATTATAATACACGACAATTAGTAACAATTCAATATGCACATAATGACATATAATATATTGTTAGGCGGTTGCCAGCCAACATTTTTACGTGAAATAAGAAAATTAAAACAAAATTGAATAGCTCCGTGGTAATTGGAATCAATTTTTGACAGAAGGTGTGCGTCATGTGATCTCATAGAAAAGGTAAAGGTTATAGTCGTTCATATAGAATATTTGTTTCTAACTTCATTATTTTATGCTTTTTCTTCTAATTTGTGCCTTTCGTACCTATCCCGATGTGTAGAATATGAAAACATTTTTTTGTTCTGACATTGAAAATATATATACAGGGTGCATCAAAATAACCCGTTGCAGAAGACAAGATAACACTTCGATTTCAGAAAAATATATAAGTTTGATAGAATTAGGTAGTTTCTCTTTGTGTTACGTAAAAATACGCATATGTGATCCTCGGGTGTCATATGCAAGCAACCTAGTGGTGTGTCAGTGTAGGGAAATGCAGTGAAATATGCGTTATTTTGAAAAAAAGAATAAAGTAGTAACAAACATGGTACAGGATAAGGTACTTTTTTTCAGCCATAGGGACCCGGGTTTGCGACCTCTATGAGAGAAGTGCTGGTACTCGAGTTTGAGCTTTATTTCGTGAAAATATGTTAAATGGTTCTTAAGATATAGACCAAAACAGATTATAATACACGACAATTAGTAACAATTCAATATGCACATAATGACATATAATATATTGTTAGGCGGTTGCCAGCCAACATTTTTACGTGAAATAAGAAAATTAAAACAAAATTGAATAGCTCCGTGGTAATTGGAATCAATTTTTGACAGAAGGTGTGCGTCATGTGATCTCATTGAAAAGGTAAGGGTTAAAGTCGTTCATGTAGAATATATGTTTCTAACTTCATTATTTTATTTTTATTCTGCTAATTTGTGCTTTTCGTACATATCCTGATGTGTAGAATATGAAAACAACATATTTTGTTCTGACATCGAAAGCATATATACAGGGTGCATCAAAATATAGCGCTGCAGAAGACAAAATAACACTTCGATTTCAGAAAAATATATAAGTTTGATAGAATTAGGTAGTTTCTCTTTGTGTTAAGTAAAAATACGCATATGAGATCCTCGGGTGTCATATGCATGCAACCTAGTGGTGTGTCAGTGTAGGGAAATGCAGTGAAATATGCGTTATTTTGAAAAAAAGAATAAAGTAGTAACAAACATGGTACAGGATAAGATACTTTTTTTCAGCCATAGGGACCCGGGTTTGCGACCTCTATGAGAGAAGTGCTGGTACTCGAGTTTGAGCTTTATTTCGTGAAAATATGTTAAATGGTTCTTAAGATATAGACCAAAACAGATTATAATACACGACAATTAGTAACAATTCAATATGCACATAATGACATATAATATATTGTTAGGCGGTTGCCAGCCAACATTTTTACGTGAAATAAGAAAATTAAAACAAAATTGAATAGCTCCGTGGTAATTGGAATCAATTTTTGACAGAAGGTGTGCGTCATGTGATCTCTTTGAAAAGGTAAGGGTTAAAGTCGTTCATGTAGAATATATGTTTCTAACTTCATTATTTTATTTTTATTCTGCTAATTTGTGCTTTTCGTACATATCCTGATGTGTAGAATATGAAAACAACATACTTTGTTCTGACATCGAAAATATATATACAGGGTGCATCAAAATATAGCGCTGCAGAAGACAAAATAACACTTCGATTTCAGAAAAATATATAAGTTTGATAGAATTAGGTAGTTTCTCTTTGTGTTACGTAAAAATACGCATATGAGATCCTCGGGTGTCATATGCAAGCAACCTAGTGGTGTGTCAGTGTAGGGAAATGCAGTGAAATATGCGTTATTTTGAAAAAAAGAATAAAGTAGTAACAAACATGGTACAGGATAAGGTACTTTTTTTCAGGCATAGGGACCCGGGTTTGCGACCTCTATGAGAGAAGTGCTGGTACTCGAGTTTGAGCTTTATTTCGTGAAAATATGTTAAATGGTTCTTAAGATATAGACCAAAACAGATTATAATACACGACAATTAGTAACAATTCAATATGCACATAATGACATATAATATATTGTTAGGCGGTTGCCAGCCAACATTTTTACGTGAAATAAGAAAATTAAAACAAAATTGAATAGCTCCGTGGTAATTGGAATCAATTTTTGACAGAAGGTGTGCGTCATGTGATCTCATTGAAAAGGTAAGGGTTAAAGTCGTTCATGTAGAATATATGTTTCTAACTTCATTATTTTATTTTTATTCTGCTAATTTGTGCTTTTCGTACATATCCTGATGTGTAGAATATGAAAACAACATATTTTGTTCTGACATCGAAAGCATATATACAGGGTGCATCAAAATATAGCGCTGCAGAAGACAAAATAACACTTCGATTTCAGAAAAATATATAAGTTTGATAGAATTAGGTAGTTTCTCTTTGTGTTACGTAAAAATACGCATATGTGATCCTCGGGTGTCATATGCAAGCAACCTAGTGGTGTGTCAGTGTAGGGAAATGCAGTGAAATATGCGTTATTTTGAAAAAAAGAATAAAGTAGTAACAAACATGGTACAGGATAAGGTACTTTTTTTCAGCCATAGGGAACCGGGTTTGCGACCGCTATGAGAGAAGTGCTGGTACTCGAGTTTGAGCTTTATTTCGTGAAAATATGTTAAATGGTTCTTAAGATATAGACCAAAACAGATTATAATACACGACAATTAGTAACAATTCAATATGCACATAATGACATATAATATATTGTTAGGTGGTTGCCAGCCAACATTTTTACGTGAAATAAGAAAATTAAAACAAAATTGAATAGCTCCGTGGTAATTGGAATCAATTTTTGACAGAAGGTGTGCGTCATGTGATCTCATTGAAAAGGTAAGGGTTAAAGTCGTTCATGTAGAATATATGTTTCTAACTTCATTATTTTATTTTTATTCTGCTAATTTGTGCTTTTCCTACCTATCCTGATGTGTAGAATATGAAAACAACATATTTTGTTCTGACATCGAAAATATATATACAGGGTGCATCAAAATATAGCGCTGCAGAAGACAAAATAACACTTCGATTTCAGAAAAATATATAAGTTTTATTAGAATTAGGTAGTTTCTCTTTGTGTTACGTAAAAATACGCATATGAGATCCTCGGGTGTCATATGCAAGCAACCTAGTGGTGTGTCAGTGTAGGGAAATGCAGTGAAATATGCGTTATTTTGAAAAAAAGAATAAAGTAGTAACAAACATGGTACAGGATAAGATACTTTTTTTCAGCCATAGGGACCCGGGTTTGCGACCTCTATGAGAGAAGTGCTGGTACTCGAGTTTGAGCTTTATTTCGTGAAAATATGTTAAATGGTTCTTAAGATATAGACCAAAACAGATTATAATACACGACAATTAGTAACAATTCAATATGCACATAATGACATATAATATATTGTTAGGCGGTTGCCAGCCAACATTTTTACGTGAAATAAGAAAATTAAAACAAAATTGAATAGCTCCGTGGTAATTGGAATCAATTTTTGACAGAAGGTGTGCGTCATGTGATCTCATAGAAAAGGTAAAGGTTATAGTCGTTCATATAGAATATTTGTTTCTAACTTCATTATTTTATGCTTTTTCTGCTAATTTGTGCCTTTCGTACCTATCCCGATGTGTAGAATATGAAAACATTTTTTTGTTCTGACATTGAAAATATATATACAGGGTGCATCAAAATAACCCGTTGCAGAAGACAAGATAACACTTCGATTTCAGAAAAATATATAAGTTTGATAGAATTAGGTAGTTTCTCTTTGTGTTACGTAAAAATACGCATATGTGATCCTCGGGTGTCATATGCAAGCAACCTAGTGGTGTGTCAGTGTAGGGAAATGCAGTGAAATATGCGTTATTTTGAAAAAAAGAATAAAGTAGTAACAAACATGGTACAGGATAAGGTACTTTTTTTCAGCCATAGGGACCCGGGTTTGCGACCTCTATGAGAGAAGTGCTGGTACTCGAGTTTGAGCTTTATTTCGTGAAAATATGTTAAATGGTTCTTAAGATATAGACCAAAACAGATTATAATACACGACAATTAGTAACAATTCAATATGCACATAATGACATATAATATATTGTTAGGCGGTTGCCAGCCAACATTTTTACGTGAAATAAGAAAATTAAAACAAAATTGAATAGCTCCGTGGTAATTGGAATCAATTTTTGACAGAAGGTGTGCGTCATGTGATCTCATTGAAAAGGTAAGGGTTAAAGTCGTTCATGTAGAATATATGTTTCTAACTTCATTATTTTATTTTTATTCTGCTAATTTGTGCTTTTCGTACATATCCTGATGTGTAGAATATGAAAACAACATATTTTGTTCTGACATCGAAAGCATATATACAGGGTGCATCAAAATATAGCGCTGCAGAAGACAAAATAACACTTCGATTTCAGAAAAATATATAAGTTTGATAGAATTAGGTAGTTTCTCTTTGTGTTAAGTAAAAATACGCATATGAGATCCTCGGGTGTCATATGCATGCAACCTAGTGGTGTGTCAGTGTAGGGAAATGCAGTGAAATATGCGTTATTTTGAAAAAAAGAATAAAGTAGTAACAAACATGGTACAGGATAAGATACTTTTTTTCAGCCATAGGGACCCGGGTTTGCGACCTCTATGAGAGAAGTGCTGGTACTCGAGTTTGAGCTTTATTTCGTGAAAATATGTTAAATGGTTCTTAAGATATAGACCAAAACAGATTATAATACACGACAATTAGTAACAATTCAATATGCACATAATGACATATAATATATTGTTAGGCGGTTGCCAGCCAACATTTTTACGTGAAATAAGAAAATTAAAACAAAATTGAATAGCTCCGTGGTAATTGGAATCAATTTTTGACAGAAGGTGTGCGTCATGTGATCTCTTTGAAAAGGTAAGGGTTAAAGTCGTTCATGTAGAATATATGTTTCTAACTTCATTATTTTATTTTTATTCTGCTAATTTGTGCTTTTCGTACATATCCTGATGTGTAGAATATGAAAACAACATACTTTGTTCTGACATCGAAAATATATATACAGGGTGCATCAAAATATAGCGCTGCAGAAGACAAAATAACACTTCGATTTCAGAAAAATATATAAGTTTGATAGAATTAGGTAGTTTCTCTTTGTGTTACGTAAAAATACGCATATGAGATCCTCGGGTGTCATATGCAAGCAACCTAGTGGTGTGTCAGTGTAGGGAAATGCAGTGAAATATGCGTTATTTTGAAAAAAAGAATAAAGTAGTAACAAACATGGTACAGGATAAGGTACTTTTTTTCAGGCATAGGGACCCGGGTTTGCGACCTCTATGAGAGAAGTGCTGGTACTCGAGTTTGAGCTTTATTTCGTGAAAATATGTTAAATGGTTCTTAAGATATAGACCAAAACAGATTATAATACACGACAATTAGTAACAATTCAATATGCACATAATGACATATAATATATTGTTAGGCGGTTGCCAGCCAACATTTTTACGTGAAATAAGAAAATTAAAACAAAATTGAATAGCTCCGTGGTAATTGGAATCAATTTTTGACAGAAGGTGTGCGTCATGTGATCTCATTGAAAAGGTAAGGGTTAAAGTCGTTCATGTAGAATATATGTTTCTAACTTCATTATTTTATTTTTATTCTGCTAATTTGTGCTTTTCGTACATATCCTGATGTGTAGAATATGAAAACAACATATTTTGTTCTGACATCGAAAGCATATATACAGGGTGCATCAAAATATAGCGCTGCAGAAGACAAAATAACACTTCGATTTCAGAAAAATATATAAGTTTGATAGAATTAGGTAGTTTCTCTTTGTGTTACGTAAAAATACGCATATGTGATCCTCGGGTGTCATATGCAAGCAACCTAGTGGTGTGTCAGTGTAGGGAAATGCAGTGAAATATGCGTTATTTTGAAAAAAAGAATAAAGTAGTAACAAACATGGTACAGGATAAGGTACTTTTTTTCAGCCATAGGGAACCGGGTTTGCGACCGCTATGAGAGAAGTGCTGGTACTCGAGTTTGAGCTTTATTTCGTGAAAATATGTTAAATGGTTCTTAAGATATAGACCAAAACAGATTATAATACACGACAATTAGTAACAATTCAATATGCACATAATGACATATAATATATTGTTAGGTGGTTGCCAGCCAACATTTTTACGTGAAATAAGAAAATTAAAACAAAATTGAATAGCTCCGTGGTAATTGGAATCAATTTTTGACAGAAGGTGTGCGTCATGTGATCTCATTGAAAAGGTAAGGGTTAAAGTCGTTCATGTAGAATATATGTTTCTAACTTCATTATTTTATTTTTATTCTGCTAATTTGTGCTTTTCCTACCTATCCTGATGTGTAGAATATGAAAACAACATATTTTGTTCTGACATCGAAAATATATATACAGGGTGCATCAAAATATAGCGCTGCAGAAGACAAAATAACACTTCGATTTCAGAAAAATATATAAGTTTTATTAGAATTAGGTAGTTTCTCTTTGTGTTACGTAAAAATACGCATATGAGATCCTCGGGTGTCATATGCAAGCAACCTAGTGGTGTGTCAGTGTAGGGAAATGCAGTGAAATATGCGTTATTTTGAAAAAAAGAATAAAGTAGTAACAAACATGGTACAGGATAAGATACTTTTTTTCAGCCATAGGGACCCGGGTTTGCGACCTCTATGAGAGAAGTGCTGGTACTCGAGTTTGAGCTTTATTTCGTGAAAATATGTTAAATGGTTCTTAAGATATAGACCAAAACAGATTATAATACACGACAATTAGTAACAATTCAATATGCACATAATGACATATAATATATTGTTAGGCGGTTGCCAGCCAACATTTTTACGTGAAATAAGAAAATTAAAACAAAATTGAATAGCTCCGTGGTAATTGGAATCAATTTTTGACAGAAGGTGTGCGTCATGTGATCTCATAGAAAAGGTAAAGGTTATAGTCGTTCATATAGAATATTTGTTTCTAACTTCATTATTTTATGCTTTTTCTGCTAATTTGTGCCTTTCGTACCTATCCCGATGTGTAGAATATGAAAACATTTTTTTGTTCTGACATTGAAAATATATATACAGGGTGCATCAAAATAACCCGTTGCAGAAGACAAGATAACACTTCGATTTCAGAAAAATATATAAGTTTGATAGAATTAGGTAGTTTCTCTTTGTGTTACGTAAAAATACGCATATGTGATCCTCGGGTGTCATATGCAAGCAACCTAGTGGTGTGTCAGTGTAGGGAAATGCAGTGAAATATGCGTTATTTTGAAAAAAAGAATAAAGTAGTAACAAACATGGTACAGGATAAGGTACTTTTTTTCAGCCATAGGGACCCGGGTTTGCGACCTCTATGAGAGAAGTGCTGGTACTCGAGTTTGAGCTTTATTTCGTGAAAATATGTTAAATGGTTCTTAAGATATAGACCAAAACAGATTATAATACACGACAATTAGTAACAATTCAATATGCACATAATGACATATAATATATTGTTAGGCGGTTGCCAGCCAACATTTTTACGTGAAATAAGAAAATTAAAACAAAATTGAATAGCTCCGTGGTAATTGGAATCAATTTTTGACAGAAGGTGTGCGTCATGTGATCTCATTGAAAAGGTAAGGGTTAAAGTCGTTCATGTAGAATATATGTTTCTAACTTCATTATTTTATTTTTATTCTGCTAATTTGTGCTTTTCGTACATATCCTGATGTGTAGAATATGAAAACAACATATTTTGTTCTGACATCGAAAGCATATATACAGGGTGCATCAAAATATAGCGCTGCAGAAGACAAAATAACACTTCGATTTCAGAAAAATATATAAGTTTGATAGAATTAGGTAGTTTCTCTTTGTGTTAAGTAAAAATACGCATATGAGATCCTCGGGTGTCATATGCATGCAACCTAGTGGTGTGTCAGTGTAGGGAAATGCAGTGAAATATGCGTTATTTTGAAAAAAAGAATAAAGTAGTAACAAACATGGTACAGGATAAGATACTTTTTTTCAGCCATAGGGACCCGGGTTTGCGACCTCTATGAGAGAAGTGCTGGTACTCGAGTTTGAGCTTTATTTCGTGAAAATATGTTAAATGGTTCTTAAGATATAGACCAAAACAGATTATAATACACGACAATTAGTAACAAATCAATATGCACATAATGACATATAATATATTGTTAGGCGGTTGCCAGCCAACATTTTTACGTGAAATAAGAAAATTAAAACAAAATTGAATAGCTCCGTGGTAATTGGAATCAATTTTTGACAGAAGGTGTGCGTCATGTGATCTCTTTGAAAAGGTAAGGGTTAAAGTCGTTCATGTAGAATATATGTTTCTAACTTCATTATTTTATTTTTATTCTGCTAATTTGTGCTTTTCGTACATATCCTGATGTGTAGAATATGAAAACAACATACTTTGTTCTGACATCGAAAATATATATACAGGGTGCATCAAAATATAGCGCTGCAGAAGACAAAATAACACTTCGATTTCAGAAAAATATATAAGTTTGATAGAATTAGGTAGTTTCTCTTTGTGTTACGTAAAAATACGCATATGAGATCCTCGGGTGTCATATGCAAGCAACCTAGTGGTGTGTCAGTGTAGGGAAATGCAGTGAAATATGCGTTATTTTGAAAAAAAGAATAAAGTAGTAACAAACATGGTACAGGATAAGGTACTTTTTTTCAGGCATAGGGACCCGGGTTTGCGACCTCTATGAGAGAAGTGCTGGTACTCGAGTTTGAGCTTTATTTCGTGAAAATATGTTAAATGGTTCTTAAGATATAGACCAAAACAGATTATAATACACGACAATTAGTAACAATTCAATATGCACATAATGACATATAATATATTGTTAGGCGGTTGCCAGCCAACATTTTTACGTGAAATAAGAAAATTAAAACAAAATTGAATAGCTCCGTGGTAATTGGAATCAATTTTTGACAGAAGGTGTGCGTCATGTGATCTCATTGAAAAGGTAAGGGTTAAAGTCGTTCATGTAGAATATATGTTTCTAACTTCATTATTTTATTTTTATTCTGCTAATTTGTGCTTTTCGTACATATCCTGATGTGTAGAATATGAAAACAACATATTTTGTTCTGACATCGAAAGCATATATACAGGGTGCATCAAAATATAGCGCTGCAGAAGACAAAATAACATTTCGATTTCAGAAAAATATATAAGTTTGATAGAATTAGGTAGTTTCTCTTTGTGTTACGTAAAAATACGCATATGTGATCCTCGGGTGTCATATGCAAGCAACCTAGTGGTGTGTCAGTGTAGGGAAATGCAGTGAAATATGCGTTATTTTGAAAAAAAGAATAAAGTAGTAACAAACATGGTACAGGATAAGGTACTTTTTTTCAGCCATAGGGACCCGGGTTTGCGACCGCTATGAGAGAAGTGCTGGTACTCAAGTTTGAGCTTTATTTCGTGAAAATATGTTAAATGGTTCTTAAGATATAGACCAAAACAGATTATAATACACGACAATTAGTAACAATTCAATATGCACATAATGACATATAATATATTGTTAGGCGGTTGCCAGCCAACATTTTTACGTGAAATAAGAAAATTAAAACAAAATTGAATAGCTCCGTGGTAATTGGAATCAATTTTTGACAGAAGGTGTGCGTCATGTGATCTTATAGAAAAGGTAAGGGTTAAAGTCGTTCATGTAGAATATATGTTTCTAACTTCATTATTTTATTTTTATTCTGCTAATTTGTGCTTTTCCTACCTATCCTGATGTGTAGAATATGAAAACAACATATTTTGTTCTGACATCGAAAATATATATACAGGGTGCATCAAAATATAGCGCTGCAGAAGACAAAATAACACTTCGATTTCAGAAAAATATATAAGTTTTATTAGAATTAGGTAGTTTCTCTTTGTGTTACGTAAAAATACGCATATGAGATCCTCGGGTGTCATATGCAAGCAACCTAGTGGTGTGTCAGTGTAGGGAAATGCAGTGAAATATGCGTTATTTTGAAAAAAAGAATAAAGTAGTAACAAACATGGTACAGGATAAGATACTTTTTTTCAGCCATAGGGACCCGGGTTTGCGACCTCTATGAGAGAAGTGCTGGTACTCGAGTTTGAGCTTTATTTCGTGAAAATATGTTAAATGGTTCTTAAGATATAGACCAAAACAGATTATAATACACGACAATTAGTAACAATTCAATATGCACATAATGACATATAATATATTGTTAGGCGGTTGCCAGCCAACATTTTTACGTGAAATAAGAAAATTAAAACAAAATTGAATAGCTCCGTGGTAATTGGAATCAATTTTTGACAGAAGGTGTGCGTCATGTGATCTCATAGAAAAGGTAAAGGTTATAGTCGTTCATATAGAATATTTGTTTCTAACTTCATTATTTTATGCTTTTTCTTCTAATTTGTGCCTTTCGTACCTATCCCGATGTGTAGAATATGAAAACATTTTTTTGTTCTGACATTGAAAATATATATACAGGGTGCATCAAAATAACCCGTTGCAGAAGACAAGATAACACTTCGATTTCAGAAAAATATATAAGTTTGATAGAATTAGGTAGTTTCTCTTTGTGTTACGTAAAAATACGCATATGTGATCCTCGGGTGTCATATGCAAGCAACCTAGTGGTGTGTCAGTGTAGGGAAATGCAGTGAAATATGCGTTATTTTGAAAAAAAGAATAAAGTAGTAACAAACATGGTACAGGATAAGGTACTTTTTTTCAGCCATAGGGACCCGGGTTTGCGACCTCTATGAGAGAAGTGCTGGTACTCGAGTTTGAGCTTTATTTCGTGAAAATATGTTAAATGGTTCTTAAGATATAGACCAAAACAGATTATAATACACGACAATTAGTAACAATTCAATATGCACATAATGACATATAATATATTGTTAGGCGGTTGCCAGCCAACATTTTTACGTGAAATAAGAAAATTAAAACAAAATTGAATAGCTCCGTGGTAATTGGAATCAATTTTTGACAGAAGGTGTGCGTCATGTGATCTCATTGAAAAGGTAAGGGTTAAAGTCGTTCATGTAGAATATATGTTTCTAACTTCATTATTTTATTTTTATTCTGCTAATTTGTGCTTTTCGTACATATCCTGATGTGTAGAATATGAAAACAACATATTTTGTTCTGACATCGAAAGCATATATACAGGGTGCATCAAAATATAGCGCTGCAGAAGACAAAATAACACTTCGATTTCAGAAAAATATATAAGTTTGATAGAATTAGGTAGTTTCTCTTTGTGTTAAGTAAAAATACGCATATGAGATCCTCGGGTGTCATATGCATGCAACCTAGTGGTGTGTCAGTGTAGGGAAATGCAGTGAAATATGCGTTATTTTGAAAAAAAGAATAAAGTAGTAACAAACATGGTACAGGATAAGATACTTTTTTTCAGCCATAGGGACCCGGGTTTGCGACCTCTATGAGAGAAGTGCTGGTACTCGAGTTTGAGCTTTATTTCGTGAAAATATGTTAAATGGTTCTTAAGATATAGACCAAAACAGATTATAATACACGACAATTAGTAACAATTCAATATGCACATAATGACATATAATATATTGTTAGGCGGTTGCCAGCCAACATTTTTACGTGAAATAAGAAAATTAAAACAAAATTGAATAGCTCCGTGGTAATTGGAATCAATTTTTGACAGAAGGTGTGCGTCATGTGATCTCTTTGAAAAGGTAAGGGTTAAAGTCGTTCATGTAGAATATATGTTTCTAACTTCATTATTTTATTTTTATTCTGCTAATTTGTGCTTTTCGTACATATCCTGATGTGTAGAATATGAAAACAACATACTTTGTTCTGACATCGAAAATATATATACAGGGTGCATCAAAATATAGCGCTGCAGAAGACAAAATAACACTTCGATTTCAGAAAAATATATAAGTTTGATAGAATTAGGTAGTTTCTCTTTGTGTTACGTAAAAATACGCATATGAGATCCTCGGGTGTCATATGCAAGCAACCTAGTGGTGTGTCAGTGTAGGGAAATGCAGTGAAATATGCGTTATTTTGAAAAAAAGAATAAAGTAGTAACAAACATGGTACAGGATAAGGTACTTTTTTTCAGGCATAGGGACCCGGGTTTGCGACCTCTATGAGAGAAGTGCTGGTACTCGAGTTTGAGCTTTATTTCGTGAAAATATGTTAAATGGTTCTTAAGATATAGACCAAAACAGATTATAATACACGACAATTAGTAACAATTCAATATGCACATAATGACATATAATATATTGTTAGGCGGTTGCCAGCCAACATTTTTACGTGAAATAAGAAAATTAAAACAAAATTGAATAGCTCCGTGGTAATTGGAATCAATTTTTGACAGAAGGTGTGCGTCATGTGATCTCATTGAAAAGGTAAGGGTTAAAGTCGTTCATGTAGAATATATGTTTCTAACTTCATTATTTTATTTTTATTCTGCTAATTTGTGCTTTTCGTACATATCCTGATGTGTAGAATATGAAAACAACATATTTTGTTCTGACATCGAAAGCATATATACAGGGTGCATCAAAATATAGCGCTGCAGAAGACAAAATAACACTTCGATTTCAGAAAAATATATAAGTTTGATAGAATTAGGTAGTTTCTCTTTGTGTTACGTAAAAATACGCATATGTGATCCTCGGGTGTCATATGCAAGCAACCTAGTGGTGTGTCAGTGTAGGGAAATGCAGTGAAATATGCGTTATTTTGAAAAAAAGAATAAAGTAGTAACAAACATGGTACAGGATAAGGTACTTTTTTTCAGCCATAGGGAACCGGGTTTGCGACCGCTATGAGAGAAGTGCTGGTACTCGAGTTTGAGCTTTATTTCGTGAAAATATGTTAAATGGTTCTTAAGATATAGACCAAAACAGATTATAATACACGACAATTAGTAACAATTCAATATGCACATAATGACATATAATATATTGTTAGGTGGTTGCCAGCCAACATTTTTACGTGAAATAAGAAAATTAAAACAAAATTGAATAGCTCCGTGGTAATTGGAATCAATTTTTGACAGAAGGTGTGCGTCATGTGATCTCATTGAAAAGGTAAGGGTTAAAGTCGTTCATGTAGAATATATGTTTCTAACTTCATTATTTTATTTTTATTCTGCTAATTTGTGCTTTTCCTACCTATCCTGATGTGTAGAATATGAAAACAACATATTTTGTTCTGACATCGAAAATATATATACAGGGTGCATCAAAATATAGCGCTGCAGAAGACAAAATAACACTTCGATTTCAGAAAAATATATAAGTTTTATTAGAATTAGGTAGTTTCTCTTTGTGTTACGTAAAAATACGCATATGAGATCCTCGGGTGTCATATGCAAGCAACCTAGTGGTGTGTCAGTGTAGGGAAATGCAGTGAAATATGCGTTATTTTGAAAAAAAGAATAAAGTAGTAACAAACATGGTACAGGATAAGATACTTTTTTTCAGCCATAGGGACCCGGGTTTGCGACCTCTATGAGAGAAGTGCTGGTACTCGAGTTTGAGCTTTATTTCGTGAAAATATGTTAAATGGTTCTTAAGATATAGACCAAAACAGATTATAATACACGACAATTAGTAACAATTCAATATGCACATAATGACATATAATATATTGTTAGGCGGTTGCCAGCCAACATTTTTACGTGAAATAAGAAAATTAAAACAAAATTGAATAGCTCCGTGGTAATTGGAATCAATTTTTGACAGAAGGTGTGCGTCATGTGATCTCATAGAAAAGGTAAAGGTTATAGTCGTTCATATAGAATATTTGTTTCTAACTTCATTATTTTATGCTTTTTCTGCTAATTTGTGCCTTTCGTACCTATCCCGATGTGTAGAATATGAAAACATTTTTTTGTTCTGACATTGAAAATATATATACAGGGTGCATCAAAATAACCCGTTGCAGAAGACAAGATAACACTTCGATTTCAGAAAAATATATAAGTTTGATAGAATTAGGTAGTTTCTCTTTGTGTTACGTAAAAATACGCATATGTGATCCTCGGGTGTCATATGCAAGCAACCTAGTGGTGTGTCAGTGTAGGGAAATGCAGTGAAATATGCGTTATTTTGAAAAAAAGAATAAAGTAGTAACAAACATGGTACAGGATAAGGTACTTTTTTTCAGCCATAGGGACCCGGGTTTGCGACCTCTATGAGAGAAGTGCTGGTACTCGAGTTTGAGCTTTATTTCGTGAAAATATGTTAAATGGTTCTTAAGATATAGACCAAAACAGATTATAATACACGACAATTAGTAACAATTCAATATGCACATAATGACATATAATATATTGTTAGGCGGTTGCCAGCCAACATTTTTACGTGAAATAAGAAAATTAAAACAAAATTGAATAGCTCCGTGGTAATTGGAATCAATTTTTGACAGAAGGTGTGCGTCATGTGATCTCATTGAAAAGGTAAGGGTTAAAGTCGTTCATGTAGAATATATGTTTCTAACTTCATTATTTTATTTTTATTCTGCTAATTTGTGCTTTTCGTACATATCCTGATGTGTAGAATATGAAAACAACATATTTTGTTCTGACATCGAAAGCATATATACAGGGTGCATCAAAATATAGCGCTGCAGAAGACAAAATAACACTTCGATTTCAGAAAAATATATAAGTTTGATAGAATTAGGTAGTTTCTCTTTGTGTTAAGTAAAAATACGCATATGAGATCCTCGGGTGTCATATGCATGCAACCTAGTGGTGTGTCAGTGTAGGGAAATGCAGTGAAATATGCGTTATTTTGAAAAAAAGAATAAAGTAGTAACAAACATGGTACAGGATAAGATACTTTTTTTCAGCCATAGGGACCCGGGTTTGCGACCTCTATGAGAGAAGTGCTGGTACTCGAGTTTGAGCTTTATTTCGTGAAAATATGTTAAATGGTTCTTAAGATATAGACCAAAACAGATTATAATACACGACAATTAGTAACAAATCAATATGCACATAATGACATATAATATATTGTTAGGCGGTTGCCAGCCAACATTTTTACGTGAAATAAGAAAATTAAAACAAAATTGAATAGCTCCGTGGTAATTGGAATCAATTTTTGACAGAAGGTGTGCGTCATTTGATCTCTTTGAAAAGGTAAGGGTTAAAGTCGTTCATGTAGAATATATGTTTCTAACTTCATTATTTTATTTTTATTCTGCTAATTTGTGCTTTTCGTACATATCCTGATGTGTAGAATATGAAAACAACATACTTTGTTCTGACATCGAAAATATATATACAGGGTGCATCAAAATATAGCGCTGCAGAAGACAAAATAACACTTCGATTTCAGAAAAATATATAAGTTTGATAGAATTAGGTAGTTTCTCTTTGTGTTACGTAAAAATACGCATATGAGATCCTCGGGTGTCATATGCAAGCAACCTAGTGGTGTGTCAGTGTAGGGAAATGCAGTGAAATATGCGTTATTTTGAAAAAAAGAATAAAGTAGTAACAAACATGGTACAGGATAAGGTACTTTTTTTCAGGCATAGGGACCCGGGTTTGCGACCTCTATGAGAGAAGTGCTGGTACTCGAGTTTGAGCTTTATTTCGTGAAAATATGTTAAATGGTTCTTAAGATATAGACCAAAACAGATTATAATACACGACAATTAGTAACAATTCAATATGCACATAATGACATATAATATATTGTTAGGCGGTTGCCAGCCAACATTTTTACGTGAAATAAGAAAATTAAAACAAAATTGAATAGCTCCGTGGTAATTGGAATCAATTTTTGACAGAAGGTGTGCGTCATGTGATCTCATTGAAAAGGTAAGGGTTAAAGTCGTTCATGTAGAATATATGTTTCTAACTTCATTATTTTATTTTTATTCTGCTAATTTGTGCTTTTCGTACATATCCTGATGTGTAGAATATGAAAACAACATATTTTGTTCTGACATCGAAAGCATATATACAGGGTGCATCAAAATATAGCGCTGCAGAAGACAAAATAACATTTCGATTTCAGAAAAATATATAAGTTTGATAGAATTAGGTAGTTTCTCTTTGTGTTACGTAAAAATACGCATATGTGATCCTCGGGTGTCATATGCAAGCAACCTAGTGGTGTGTCAGTGTAGGGAAATGCAGTGAAATATGCGTTATTTTGAAAAAAAGAATAAAGTAGTAACAAACATGGTACAGGATAAGGTACTTTTTTTCAGCCATAGGGACCCGGGTTTGCGACCGCTATGAGAGAAGTGCTGGTACTCAAGTTTGAGCTTTATTTCGTGAAAATATGTTAAATGGTTCTTAAGATATAGACCAAAACAGATTATAATACACGACAATTAGTAACAATTCAATATGCACATAATGACATATAATATATTGTTAGGCGGTTGCCAGCCAACATTTTTACGTGAAATAAGAAAATTAAAACAAAATTGAATAGCTCCGTGGTAATTGGAATCAATTTTTGACAGAAGGTGTGCGTCATGTGATCTTATAGAAAAGGTAAGGGTTAAAGTCGTTCATGTAGAATATATGTTTCTAACTTCATTATTTTATTTTTATTCTGCTAATTTGTGCTTTTCCTACCTATCCTGATGTGTAGAATATGAAAACAACATATTTTGTTCTGACATCGAAAATATATATACAGGGTGCATCAAAATATAGCGCTGCAGAAGACAAAATAACACTTCGATTTCAGAAAAATATATAAGTTTTATTAGAATTAGGTAGTTTCTCTTTGTGTTACGTAAAAATACGCATATGAGATCCTCGGGTGTCATATGCAAGCAACCTAGTGGTGTGTCAGTGTAGGGAAATGCAGTGAAATATGCGTTATTTTGAAAAAAAGAATAAAGTAGTAACAAACATGGTACAGGATAAGATACTTTTTTTCAGCCATAGGGACCCGGGTTTGCGACCTCTATGAGAGAAGTGCTGGTACTCGAGTTTGAGCTTTATTTCGTGAAAATATGTTAAATGGTTCTTAAGATATAGACCAAAACAGATTATAATACACGACAATTAGTAACAATTCAATATGCACATAATGACATATAATATATTGTTAGGCGGTTTCCAGCCAACATTTTTACGTGAAATAAGAAAATTAAAACAAAATTGAATAGCTCCGTGGTAATTGGAATCAATTTTTGACAGAAGGTGTGCGTCATGTGATCTCATAGAAAAGGTAAAGGTTATAGTCGTTCATATAGAATATTTGTTTCTAACTTCATTATTTTATGCTTTTTCTGCTAATTTGTGCCTTTCGTACCTATCCCGATGTGTAGAATATGAAAACATTTTTTTGTTCTGACATTGAAAATATATATACAGGGTGCATCAAAATAACCCGTTGCAGAAGACAAGATAACACTTCGATTTCAGAAAAATATATAAGTTTGATAGAATTAGGTAGTTTCTCTTTGTGTTACGTAAAAATACGCATATGTGATTTTCGGGTGTCATATGCAAGCAACCTAGTGGTGTGTCAGTGTAGGGAAATGCAGTGAAATATGCGTTATTTTGAAAAAAAGAATAAAGTAGTAACAAACATGGTACAGGATAAGATACTTTTTTTCAGCCATAGGGACCCGGGTTTGCGACCTCTATGAGAGAAGTGCTGGTACTCGAGTTTGAGCTTTATTTCGTGAAAATATGTTAAATGGTTCTTAAGATATAGACCAAAACAGATTATAATACACGACAATTAGTAACAATTCAATATGCACATAATGACATATAGTATATTGTTAGGCGGTTGCCAGCCAACATTTTTACGTGAAATAAGAAAATTAAAACAAAATTGAATAGCTCCGTGGTAATTGGAATCAATTTTTGACAGAAGGTGTGCGTCATGTGATCTCATAGAAAAGGTAAAGGTTATAGTCGTTCATATAGAATATTTGTTTCTAACTTCATTATTTTATGCTTTTTCTGCTAATTTGTGCCTTTCGTACCTATCCCGATGTGTAGAATATGAAAACATTTTTTTGTTCTGACATTGAAAATATATATACAGGGTGCATCAAAATAACCCGTTGCAGAAGACAAGATAACACTTCGATTTCAGAAAAATATATAAGTTTGATAGAATTAGGTAGTTTCTCTTTGTGTTACGTAAAAATACGCATATGTGATCCTCGGGTGTCATATGCAAGCAACCTAGTGGTGTGTCAGTGTAGGGAAATGCAGTGAAATATGCGTTATTTTGAAAAAAAGAATAAAGTAGTAACAAACATGGTACAGGATAAGGTACTTTTTTTCAGCCATAGGGACCCGGGTTTGCGACCTCTATGAGAGAAGTGCTGGTACTCGAGTTTGAGCTTTATTTCGTGAAAATATGTTAAATGGTTCTTAAGATATAGACCAAAACAGATTATAATACACGACAATTAGTAACAATTCAATATGCACATAATGACATATAATATATTGTTAGGCGGTTGCCAGCCAACATTTTTACGTGAAATAAGAAAATTAAAACAAAATTGAATAGCTCCGTGGTAATTGGAATCAATTTTTGACAGAAGGTGTGCGTCATGTGATCTCATTGAAAAGGTAAGGGTTAAAGTCGTTCATGTAGAATATATGTTTCTAACTTCATTATTTTATTTTTATTCTGCTAATTTGTGCTTTTCGTACATATCCTGATGTGTAGAATATGAAAACAACATATTTTGTTCTGACATCGAAAGCATATATACAGGGTGCATCAAAATATAGCGCTGCAGAAGACAAAATAACACTTCGATTTCAGAAAAATATATAAGTTTGATAGAATTAGGTAGTTTCTCTTTGTGTTAAGTAAAAATACGCATATGAGATCCTCGGGTGTCATATGCATGCAACCTAGTGGTGTGTCAGTGTAGGGAAATGCAGTGAAATATGCGTTATTTTGAAAAAAAGAATAAAGTAGTAACAAACATGGTACAGGAGAAGATACTTTTTTTCAGCCATAGGGACCCGGGTTTGCGACCTCTATGAGAGAAGTGCTGGTACTCGAGTTTGAGCTTTATTTCGTGAAAATATGTTAAATGGTTCTTAAGATATAGACCAAAACAGATTATAATACACGACAATTAGTAACAATTCAATATGCACATAATGACATATAATATATTGTTAGGCGGTTGCCAGCCAACATTTTTACGTGAAATAAGAAAATTAAAACAAAATTGAATAGCTCCGTGGTAATTGGAATCAATTTTTGACAGAAGGTGTGCGTCATGTGATCTCTTTGAAAAGGTAAGGGTTAAAGTCGTTCATGTAGAATATATGTTTCTAACTTCATTATTTTATTTTTATTCTGCTAATTTGTGCTTTTCGTACATATCCTGATGTGTAGAATATGAAAACAACATACTTTGTTCTGACATCGAAAATATATATACAGGGTGCATCAAAATATAGCGCTGCAGAAGACAAAATAACACTTCGATTTCAGAAAAATATATAAGTTTGATAGAATTAGGTAGTTTCTCTTTGTGTTACGTAAAAATACGCATATGAGATCCTCGGGTGTCATATGCAAGCAACCTAGTGGTGTGTCAGTGTAGGGAAATGCAGTGAAATATGCGTTATTTTGAAAAAAAGAATAAAGTAGTAACAAACATGGTACAGGATAAGGTACTTTTTTTCAGGCATAGGGACCCGGGTTTGCGACCTCTATGAGAGAAGTGCTGGTACTCGAGTTTGAGCTTTATTTCGTGAAAATATGTTAAATGGTTCTTAAGATATAGACCAAAACAGATTATAATACACGACAATTAGTAACAATTCAATATGCACATAATGACATATAATATATTGTTAGGCGGTTGCCAGCCAACATTTTTACGTGAAATAAGAAAATTAAAACAAAATTGAATAGCTCCGTGGTAATTGGAATCAATTTTTGACAGAAGGTGTGCGTCATGTGATCTCATTGAAAAGGTAAGGGTTAAAGTCGTTCATGTAGAATATATGTTTCTAACTTCATTATTTTATTTTTATTCTGCTAATTTGTGCTTTTCGTACATATCCTGATGTGTAGAATATGAAAACAACATATTTTGTTCTGACATCGAAAGCATATATACAGGGTGCATCAAAATATAGCGCTGCAGAAGACAAAATAATATTTCGATTTCAGAAAAATATATAAGTTTGATAGAATTAGGTAGTTTCTCTTTGTGTTACGTAAAAATACGCATATGTGATCCTCGGGTGTCATATGCAAGCAACCTAGTGGTGTGTCAGTGTAGGGAAATGCAGTGAAATATGCGTTATTTTGAAAAAAAGAATAAAGTAGTAACAAACATGGTACAGGATAAGGTACTTTTTTTCAGCCATAGGGACCCGGGTTTGCGACCTCTATGAGAGAAGTGCTGGTACTCGAGTTTGAGCTTTATTTCGTGAAAATATGTTAAATGGTTCTTAAGATATAGACCAAAACAGATTATAATACACGACAATTAGTAACAATTCAATATGCACATAATGACATATAATATATTGTTAGGCGGTTTCCAGCCAACATTTTTACGTGAAATAAGAAAATTAAAACAAAATTGAATAGCTCCGTGGTAATTGGAATCAATTTTTGACAGAAGGTGTGCGTCATGTGATCTCATAGAAAAGGTAAAGGTTATAGTCGTTCATATAGAATATTTGTTTCTAACTTCATTATTTTATGCTTTTTCTGCTAATTTGTGCCTTTCGTACCTATCCCGATGTGTAGAATATGAAAACATTTTTTTGTTCTGACATTGAAAATATATATACAGGGTGCATCAAAATAACCCGTTGCAGAAGACAAGATAACACTTCGATTTCAGAAAAATATATAAGTTTGATAGAATTAGGTAGTTTCTCTTTGTGTTACGTAAAAATACGCATATGTGATTTTCGGGTGTCATATGCAAGCAACCTAGTGGTGTGTCAGTGTAGGGAAATGCAGTGAAATATGCGTTATTTTGAAAAAAAGAATAAAGTAGTAACAAACATGGTACAGGATAACGTACTTTTTTTCAGCCATAAGGACCCGGGTTTGCGACCGCTATGAGAGAAGTGCTGGTACTCGAGTTTGAGCTTTATTTCGTGAAAATATGTTAAATGGTTCTTAAGATATAGACCAAAACAGATTATAATACACGACAATTAGTAACAATTCAATATGCACATAATGACATATAATATATTGTTAGGCGGTTGCCAGCCAACATTTTTACGTGAAATAAGAAAATTAAAACAAAATTGAATAGCTCCGTGGTAATTTTAATCAATTTTTGACAGAAGGTGTGCGTCATGTGATCTCATTGAAAAGGTAAGGGTTAAAGTCGTTCATGTAGAATATATGTTTCTAACTTCATTATTTTATTTTTATTCTGCTAATTTGTGCTTTTCGTACATATCCTGATGTGTAGAATATGAAAACAACATACTTTGTTCTGACATCGAAAATATATATACAGGGTGCATCAAAATATAGCGCTGCAGAAGACAAAATAACACTTCGATTTCAGAAAAATATATAAGTTTGATAGAATTAGGTAGTTTCTCTTTGTGTTACGTAAAAATACGCATATGAGATCCTCGGGTGTCATATGCAAGCAACCTAGTGGTGTGTCAGTGTAGGGAAATGCAGTGAAATATGCGTTATTTTGAAAAAAAGAATAAAGTAGTAACAAACATGGTACAGGATAAGGTACTTTTTTTCAGCCATAGGGACCCGGGTTTGCGACCTCTATGAGAGAAGTGCTGGTACTCGAGTTTGAGCTTTATTTCGTGAAAATATGTTAAATGGTTCTTAAGATATAGACCAAAACAGATTATAATACACGACAATTAGTAACAAATCAATATGCACATAATGACATATAATATATTGTTAGGCGGTTGCCAGCCAACATTTTTACGTGAAATAAGAAAATTAAAACAAAATTGAATAGCTCCGTGGTAATTGGAATCAATTTTTGACAGAAGGTGTGCGTCATGTGATCTCATTGAAAAGGTAAGGGTTAAAGTCGTTCATGTAGAATATATGTTTCTAACTTCATTATTTTATTTTTATTCTGCTAATTTGTGCTTTTCGTACATATCCTGATGTGTAGAATATGAAAACAACATATTTTGTTCTGACATCGAAAGCATATATACAGGGTGCATCAAAATATAGCGCTGCAGAAGACAAAATAACACTTCGATTTCAGAAAAATATATAAGTTTGATAGAATTAGGTAGTTTCTCTTTGTGTTACGTAAAAATACGCATATGTGATCCTCGGGTGTCATATGCAAGCAACCTAGTGGTGTGTCAGTGTAGGGAAATGCAGTGAAATATGCGTTATTTTGAAAAAAAGAATAAAGTAGTAACAAACATGGTACAGGATAAGGTACTTTTTTTCAGCCATAGGGACCCGGGTTTGCGACCTCTATGAGAGAAGTGCTGGTACTCGAGTTTGAGCTTTATTTCGTGAAAATATGTTAAATGGTTCTTAAGATATAGACCAAAACAGATTATAATACACGACAATTAGTAACAATTCAATATGCACATAATGACATATAATATATTGTTAGGCGGTTGCCAGCCAACATTTTTACGTGAAATAAGAAAATTAAAACAAAATTGAATAGCTCCGTGGTAATTGGAATCAATTTTTGACAGAAGGTGTGCGTCATGTGATCTCATTGAAAAGGTAAGGGTTAAAGTCGTTCATGTAGAATATATGTTTCTAACTTCATTATTTTATTTTTATTCTGCTAATTTGTGCTTTTCGTACATATCCTGATGTGTAGAATATGAAAACAACATATTTTGTTCTGACATCGAAAGCATATATACAGGGTGCATCAAAATATAGCGCTGCAGAAGACAAAATAACATTTCGATTTCAGAAAAATATATAAGTTTGATAGAATTAGGTAGTTTCTCTTTGTGTTACGTAAAAATACGCATATGTGATCCTCGGGTGTCATATGCAAGCAACCTAGTGGTGTGTCAGTGTAGGGAAATGCAGTGAAATATGCGTTATTTTGAAAAAAAGAATAAAGTAGTAACAAACATGGTACAGGATAAGGTACTTTTTTTCAGCCATAGGGACCCGGGTTTGCGACCGCTATGAGAGAAGTCCTGGTACTCAAGTTTGAGCTTCATTTCGTGAAAATATGTTAAATGGTTCTTAAGATATAGACCAAAACAGATTATAATACACGACAATTAGTAACAATTCAATATGCACATAATGACATATAATATATTGTTAGGCGGTTGCCAGCCAACATTTTTACGTGAAATAAGAAAATTAAAACAAAATTGAATAGCTCCGTGGTAATTGGAATCAATTTTTGACAGAAGGTGTGCGTCATGTGATCTTATAGAAAAGGTAAGGGTTAAAGTCGTTCATGTAGAATATATGTTTCTAACTTCATTATTTTATTTTTATTCTGCTAATTTGTGCTTTTCGTACATATCCTGATGTGTAGAATATGAAAACAACATATATTGTTCTGACATCGAAAATATATATACAGGGTGCATCAAAATATAGCGCTGCAGAAGACAAAATAACACTTCGATTTCAGAAAAATATATAAGTTTTATTAGAATTAGGTAGTTTCTCTTTGTGTTACGTAAAAATACGCATATGAGATCCTCGGGTGTCATATGCAAGCAACCTAGTGGTGTGTCAGTGTAGGGAAATGCAGTGAAATATGCGTTATTTTGAAAAAAAGAATAAAGTAGTAACAAACATGGTACAGGATAAGATACTTTTTTTCAGCCATAGGGACCCGGGTTTGCGACCTCTATGAGAGAAGTGCTGGTACTCGAGTTTGAGCTTTATTTCGTGAAAATATGTTAAATGGTTCTTAAGATATAGACCAAAACAGATTATAATACACGACAATTAGTAACAATTCAATATGCACATAATGACATATAATATATTGTTAGGCGGTTGCCAGCCAACATTTTTACGTGAAATAAGAAAATTAAAACAAAATTGAATAGCTCCGTGGTAATTGGAATCAATTTTTGACAGAAGGTGTGCGTCATGTGATCTCATAGAAAAGGTAAAGGTTATAGTCGTTCATATAGAATATTTGTTTCTAACTTCATTATTTTATGCTTTTTCTGCTAATTTGTGCCTTTCGTACCTATCCCGATGTGTAGAATATGAAAACATTTTTTTGTTCTGACATTGAAAATATATATACAGGGTGCATCAAAATAACCCGTTGCAGAAGACAAGATAACACTTCGATTTCAGAAAAATATATAAGTTTGATAGAATTAGGTAGTTTCTCTTTGTGTTACGTAAAAATACGCATATGTGATCCTCGGGTGTCATATGCAAGCAACCTAGTGGTGTGTCAGTGTAGGGAAATGCAGTGAAATATGCGTTATTTTGAAAAAAAGAATAAAGTAGTAACAAACATGGTACAGGATAACGTACTTTTTTTCAGCCATAAGGACCCGGGTTTGCGACCGCTATGAGAGAAGTGCTGGTACTCGAGTTTGAGCTTTATTTCGTGAAAATATGTTAAATGGTTCTTAAGATATAGACCAAAACAGATTATAATACACGACAATTAGTAACAATTCAATATGCACATAATGACATATAATATATTGTTAGGCGGTTGCCAGCCAACATTTTTACGTGAAATAAGAAAATTAAAACAAAATTGAATAGCTCCGTGGTAATTGGAATCAATTTTTGACAGAAGGTGTGCGTCATGTGATCTCATTGAAAAGGTAAGGGTTAAAGTCGTTCATGTAGAATATATGTTTCTAACTTCATTATTTTATTTTTATTCTGCTAATTTGTGCTTTTCGTACATATCCTGATGTGTAGAATATGAAAACAACATACTTTGTTCTGACATCGAAAATATATATACAGGGTGCATCAAAATATAGCGCTGCAGAAGACAAAATAACACTTCGATTTCAGAAAAATATATAAGTTTGATAGAATTAGGTAGTTTCTCTTTGTGTTACGTAAAAATACGCATATGAGATCCTCGGGTGTCATATGCAAGCAACCTAGTGGTGTGTCAGTGTAGGGAAATGCAGTGAAATATGCGTTATTTTGAAAAAAAGAATAAAGTAGTAACAAACATGGTACAGGATAAGGTACTTTTTTTCAGCCATAGGGACCCGGGTTTGCGACCTCTATGAGAGAAGTGCTGGTACTCGAGTTTGAGCTTTATTTCGTGAAAATATGTTAAATGGTTCTTAAGATATAGACCAAAACAGATTATAATACACGACAATTAGTAACAATTCAATATGCACATAATGACATATAATATATTGTTAGGCGGTTGCCAGCCAACATTTTTACGTGAAATAAGAAAATTAAAACAAAATTGAATAGCTCCGTGGTAATTGGAATCAATTTTTGACAGAAGGTGTGCGTCATGTGATCTCATTGAAAAGGTAAGGGTTAAAGTCGTTCATGTAGAATATATGTTTCTAACTTCATTATTTTATTTTTATTCTGCTAATTTGTGCTTTTCGTACATATCCTGATGTGTAGAATATGAAAACAACATATTTTGTTCTGACATCGAAAGCATATATACAGGGTGCATCAAAATATAGCGCTGCAGAAGACAAAATAACACTTCGATTTCAGAAAAATATATAAGTTTGATAGAATTAGGTAGTTTCTCTTTGTGTTACGTAAAAATACGCATATGTGATCCTCGGGTGTCATATGCGAGCAACCTAGTGGTGTGTCAGTGTAGGGAAATGCAGTGAAATATGCGTTATTTTGAAAAAAAGAATAAAGTAGTAACAAACATGGTACAGGATAAGGTACTTTTTTTCAGCCATAGGGACCCGGGTTTGCGACCTCTATGAGAGAAGTGCTGGTACTCGAGTTTGAGCTTTATTTCGTGAAAATATGTTAAATGGTTCTTAAGATATAGACCAAAACAGATTATAATACACGACAATTAGTAACAATTCAATATGCACATAATGACATATAATATATTGTTAGGCGGTTGCCAGCCAACATTTTTACGTGAAATAAGAAAATTAAAACAAAATTGAATAGCTCCGTGGTAATTGGAATCAATTTTTGACAGAAGGTGTGCGTCATGTGATCTCATTGAAAAGGTAAGGGTTAAAGTCGTTCATGTAGAATATGTTTCTAACTTCATTATTTTATTTTTATTCTGCTAATTTGTGCTTTTCGTACATATCCTGATGTGTAGAATACGAAAACAACATATTTTGTTCTGACATCGAAAGCATATATACAGGGTGCATCAAAATATAGCGCTGCAGAAGACAAAATAACATTTCGATTTCAGAAAAATATATAAGTTTGATAGAATTAGGTAGTTTCTCTTTGTGTTACGTAAAAATACGCATATGTGATCCTCGGGTGTCATATGCAAGCAACCTAGTGGTGTGTCAGTGTAGGGAAATGCAGTGAAATATGCGTTATTTTGAAAAAAAGAATAAAGTAGTAACAAACATGGTACAGGATAAGGTACTTTTTTTCAGCCATAGGGACCCGGGTTTGCGACCGCTATGAGAGAGGTGCTGGTACTCAAGTTTGAGCTTTATTTCGTGAAAATATGTTAAATGGTTCTTAAGATATAGACCAAAACAGATTATAATACACGACAATTAGTAACAATTCAATATGCACATAATGACATATAATATATTGTTAGGCGGTTGCCAGCCAACATTTTTACGTGAAATAAGAAAATTAAAACAAAATTGAATAGCTCCGTGGTAATTGGAATCAATTTTTGACAGAAGGTGTGCGTCATGTGATCTTATAGAAAAGGTAAGGGTTATAGAAGTTCATATAGAATATTTGTTTCTAACTTCATTATTTTATGCTTTTTCTGCTAATTTGTGCCTTTCGTACCTATCCCGATGTGTAGAATATGAAAACATTTTTTTGTTCTGACATTGAAAATATATATACAGGGTGCATCAAAATAACCCGTTGCAGAAGACAAGATAACACTTCGATTTCAGAAAAATATATAAGTTTGATAGAATTAGGTAGTTTCTCTTTGTGTTACGTAAAAATACGCATATGTGATCCTCGGGTGTCATATGCAAGCAACCTAGTGGTGTGTCAGTGTAGGGAAATGCAGTGAAATATGCGTTATTTTGAAAAAAAGAATAAAGTAGTAACAAACATGGTACAGGATAAGATACTTTTTTTCAGCCATAGGGACCCGGGTTTGCGACCTCTATGAGAGAAGTGCTGGTACTCGAGTTTGAGCTTTATTTCGTGAAAATATGTTAAATGGTTCTTAAGATATAGACCAAAACAGATTATAATACACGACAATTAGTAACAATTCAATATGCACATAATGACATATAATATATTGTTAGGCGGTTGCCAGCCAACATTTTTACGTGAAATAAGAAAATTAAAACAAAATTGAATAGCTCCGTGGTAATTGGAATCAATTTTTGACAGAAGGTGTGCGTCATGTGATCTCATAGAAAAGGTAAAGGTTATAGTCGTTCATATAGAATATTTGTTTCTAACTTCATTATTTTATGCTTTTTCTGCTAATTTGTGCCTTTCGTACCTATCCCGATGTGTAGAATATGAAAACATTTTTTTGTTCTGACATTGAAAATATATATACAGGGTGCATCAAAATAACCCGTTGCAGAAGACAAGATAACACTTCGATTTCAGAAAAATATATAAGTTTGATAGAATTAGGTAGTTTCTCTTTGTGTTACGTAAAAATACGCATATGTGATCCTCGGGTGTCATATGCAAGCAACCTAGTGGTGTGTCAGTGTAGGGAAATGCAGTGAAATATGCGTTATTTTGAAAAAAAGAATAAAGTAGTAACAAACATGGTACAGGATAACGTACTTTTTTTCAGCCATAAGGACCCGGGTTTGCGACCGCTATGAGAGAAGTGCTGGTACTCGAGTTTGAGCTTTATTTCGTGAAAATATGTTAAATGGTTCTTAAGATATAGACCAAAACAGATTATAATACACGACAATTAGTAACAATTCAATATGCACATAATGACATATAATATATTGTTAGGCGGTTGCCAGCCAACATTTTTACGTGAAATAAGAAAATTAAAACAAAATTGAATAGCTCCGTGGTAATTGGAATCAATTTTTGACAGAAGGTGTGCGTCATGTGATCTCATTGAAAAGGTAAGGGTTAAAGTCGTTCATGTAGAATATATGTTTCTAACTTCATTATTTTATTTTTATTCTGCTAATTTGTGCTTTTCGTACATATCCTGATGTGTAGAATATGAAAACAACATACTTTGTTCTGACATCGAAAATATATATACAGGGTGCATCAAAATATAGCGCTGCAGAAGACAAAATAACACTTCGATTTCAGAAAAATATATAAGTTTGATAGAATTAGGTAGTTTCTCTTTGTGTTACGTAAAAATACGCATATGAGATCCTCGGGTGTCATATGCAAGCAACCTAGTGGTGTGTCAGTGTAGGGAAATGCAGTGAAATATGCGTTATTTTGAAAAAAAGAATAAAGTAGTAACAAACATGGTACAGGATAAGGTACTTTTTTTCAGCCATAGGGACCCGGGTTTGCGACCTCTATGAGAGAAGTGCTGGTACTCGAGTTTGAGCTTTATTTCGTGAAAATATGTTAAATGGTTCTTAAGATATAGACCAAAACAGATTATAATACACGACAATTAGTAACAATTCAATATGCACATAATGACATATAATATATTGTTAGGCGGTTGCCAGCCAACATTTTTACGTGAAATAAGAAAATTAAAACAAAATTGAATAGCTCCGTGGTAATTGGAATCAATTTTTGACAGAAGGTGTGCGTCATGTGATCTTATAGAAAAGGTAAGGGTTATAGAAGTTCATATAGAATATTTGTTTCTAACTTCATTATTTTATGCTTTTTCTGCTAATTTGTGCCTTTCGTACCTATCCCGATGTGTAGAATATGAAAACATTTTTTTGTTCTGACATTGAAAATATATATACAGGGTGCATCAAAATAACCCGTTGCAGAAGACAAGATAACACTTCGATTTCAGAAAAATATATAAGTTTGATAGAATTAGGTAGTTTCTCTTTGTGTTACGTAAAAATACGCATATGTGATCCTCGGGTGTCATATGCAAGCAACCTAGTGGTGTGTCAGTGTAGGGAAATGCAGTGAAATATGCGTTATTTTGAAAAAAAGAATAAAGTAGTAACAAACATGGTACAGGATAAGATACTTTTTTTCAGCCATAGGGACCCGGGTTTGCGACCTCTATGAGAGAAGTGCTGGTACTCGAGTTTGAGCTTTATTTCGTGAAAATATGTTAAATGGTTCTTAAGATATAGACCAAAACAGATTATAATACACGACAATTAGTAACAATTCAATATGCACATAATGACATATAATATATTGTTAGGCGGTTGCCAGCCAACATTTTTACGTGAAATAAGAAAATTAAAACAAAATTGAATAGCTCCGTGGTAATTGGAATCAATTTTTGACAGAAGGTGTGCGTCATGTGATCTCATAGAAAAGGTAAAGGTTATAGTCGTTCATATAGAATATTTGTTTCTAACTTCATTATTTTATGCTTTTTCTGCTAATTTGTGCCTTTCGTACCTATCCCGATGTGTAGAATATGAAAACATTTTTTTGTTCTGACATTGAAAATATATATACAGGGTGCATCAAAATAACCCGTTGCAGAAGACAAGATAACACTTCGATTTCAGAAAAATATATAAGTTTGATAGAATTAGGTAGTTTCTCTTTGTGTTACGTAAAAATACGCATATGTGATCCTCGGGTGTCATATGCAAGCAACCTAGTGGTGTGTCAGTGTAGGGAAATGCAGTGAAATATGCGTTATTTTGAAAAAAAGAATAAAGTAGTAACAAACATGGTACAGGATAACGTACTTTTTTTCAGCCATAAGGACCCGGGTTTGCGACCGCTATGAGAGAAGTGCTGGTACTCGAGTTTGAGCTTTATTTCGTGAAAATATGTTAAATGGTTCTTAAGATATAGACCAAAACAGATTATAATACACGACAATTAGTAACAATTCAATATGCACATAATGACATATAATATATTGTTAGGCGGTTGCCAGCCAACATTTTTACGTGAAATAAGAAAATTAAAACAAAATTGAATAGCTCCGTGGTAATTGGAATCAATTTTTGACAGAAGGTGTGCGTCATGTGATCTCATTGAAAAGGTAAGGGTTAAAGTCGTTCATGTAGAATATATGTTTCTAACTTCATTATTTTATTTTTATTCTGCTAATTTGTGCTTTTCGTACATATCCTGATGTGTAGAATATGAAAACAACATACTTTGTTCTGACATCGAAAATATATATACAGGGTGCATCAAAATATAGCGCTGCAGAAGACAAAATAACACTTCGATTTCAGAAAAATATATAAGTTTGATAGAATTAGGTAGTTTCTCTTTGTGTTACGTAAAAATACGCATATGAGATCCTCGGGTGTCATATGCAAGCAACCTAGTGGTGTGTCAGTGTAGGGAAATGCAGTGAAATATGCGTTATTTTGAAAAAAAGAATAAAGTAGTAACAAACATGGTACAGGATAAGGTACTTTTTTTCAGCCATAGGGACCCGGGTTTGCGACCTCTATGAGAGAAGTGCTGGTACTCGAGTTTGAGCTTTATTTCGTGAAAATATGTTAAATGGTTCTTAAGATATAGACCAAAACAGATTATAATACACGACAATTAGTAACAATTCAATATGCACATAATGACATATAATATATTGTTAGGCGGTTGCCAGCCAACATTTTTACGTGAAATAAGAAAATTAAAACAAAATTGAATAGCTCCGTGGTAATTGGAATCAATTTTTGACAGAAGGTGTGCGTCATGTGATCTCATTGAAAAGGTAAGGGTTAAAGTCGTTCATGTAGAATATATGTTTCTAACTTCATTATTTTATTTTTATTCTGCTAATTTGTGCTTTTCGTACATATCCTGATGTGTAGAATATGAAAACAACATATTTTGTTCTGACATCGAAAGCATATATACAGGGTGCATCAAAATATAGCGCTGCAGAAGACAAAATAACACTTCGATTTCAGAAAAATATATAAGTTTGATAGAATTAGGTAGTTTCTCTTTGTGTTACGTAAAAATACGCATATGTGATCCTCGGGTGTCATATGCGAGCAACCTAGTGGTGTGTCAGTGTAGGGAAATGCAGTGAAATATGCGTTATTTTGAAAAAAAGAATAAAGTAGTAACAAACATGGTACAGGATAAGGTACTTTTTTTCAGCCATAGGGACCCGGGTTTGCGACCTCTATGAGAGAAGTGCTGGTACTCGAGTTTGAGCTTTATTTCGTGAAAATATGTTAAATGGTTCTTAAGATATAGACCAAAACAGATTATAATACACGACAATTAGTAACAATTCAATATGCACATAATGACATATAATATATTGTTAGGCGGTTGCCAGCCAACATTTTTACGTGAAATAAGAAAATTAAAACAAAATTGAATAGCTCCGTGGTAATTGGAATCAATTTTTGACAGAAGGTGTGCGTCATGTGATCTCATTGAAAAGGTAAGGGTTAAAGTCGTTCATGTAGAATATGTTTCTAACTTCATTATTTTATTTTTATTCTGCTAATTTGTGCTTTTCGTACATATCCTGATGTGTAGAATACGAAAACAACATATTTTGTTCTGACATCGAAAGCATATATACAGGGTGCATCAAAATATAGCGCTGCAGAAGACAAAATAACATTTCGATTTCAGAAAAATATATAAGTTTGATAGAATTAGGTAGTTTCTCTTTGTGTTACGTAAAAATACGCATATGTGATCCTCGGGTGTCATATGCAAGCAACCTAGTGGTGTGTCAGTGTAGGGAAATGCAGTGAAATATGCGTTATTTTGAAAAAAAGAATAAAGTAGTAACAAACATGGTACAGGATAAGGTACTTTTTTTCAGCCATAGGGACCCGGGTTTGCGACCGCTATGAGAGAGGTGCTGGTACTCAAGTTTGAGCTTTATTTCGTGAAAATATGTTAAATGGTTCTTAAGATATAGACCAAAACAGATTATAATACACGACAATTAGTAACAATTCAATATGCACATAATGACATATAATATATTGTTAGGCGGTTGCCAGCCAACATTTTTACGTGAAATAAGAAAATTAAAACAAAATTGAATAGCTCCGTGGTAATTGGAATCAATTTTTGACAGAAGGTGTGCGTCATGTGATCTTATAGAAAAGGTAAGGGTTATAGAAGTTCATATAGAATATTTGTTTCTAACTTCATTATTTTATGCTTTTTCTGCTAATTTGTGCCTTTCGTACCTATCCCGATGTGTAGAATATGAAAACATTTTTTTGTTCTGACATTGAAAATATATATACAGGGTGCATCAAAATAACCCGTTGCAGAAGACAAGATAACACTTCGATTTCAGAAAAATATATAAGTTTGATAGAATTAGGTAGTTTCTCTTTGTGTTACGTAAAAATACGCATATGTGATCCTCGGGTGTCATATGCAAGCAACCTAGTGGTGTGTCAGTGTAGGGAAATGCAGTGAAATATGCGTTATTTTGAAAAAAAGAATAAAGTAGTAACAAACATGGTACAGGATAAGATACTTTTTTTCAGCCATAGGGACCCGGGTTTGCGACCTCTATGAGAGAAGTGCTGGTACTCGAGTTTGAGCTTTATTTCGTGAAAATATGTTAAATGGTTCTTAAGATATAGACCAAAACAGATTATAATACACGACAATTAGTAACAATTCAATATGCACATAATGACATATAATATATTGTTAGGCGGTTGCCAGCCAACATTTTTACGTGAAATAAGAAAATTAAAACAAAATTGAATAGCTCCGTGGTAATTGGAATCAATTTTTGACAGAAGGTGTGCGTCATGTGATCTCATAGAAAAGGTAAAGGTTATAGTCGTTCATATAGAATATTTGTTTCTAACTTCATTATTTTATGCTTTTTCTGCTAATTTGTGCCTTTCGTACCTATCCCGATGTGTAGAATATGAAAACATTTTTTTGTTCTGACATTGAAAATATATATACAGGGTGCATCAAAATAACCCGTTGCAGAAGACAAGATAACACTTCGATTTCAGAAAAATATATAAGTTTGATAGAATTAGGTAGTTTCTCTTTGTGTTACGTAAAAATACGCATATGTGATCCTCGGGTGTCATATGCAAGCAACCTAGTGGTGTGTCAGTGTAGGGAAATGCAGTGAAATATGCGTTATTTTGAAAAAAAGAATAAAGTAGTAACAAACATGGTACAGGATAACGTACTTTTTTTCAGCCATAAGGACCCGGGTTTGCGACCGCTATGAGAGAAGTGCTGGTACTCGAGTTTGAGCTTTATTTCGTGAAAATATGTTAAATGGTTCTTAAGATATAGACCAAAACAGATTATAATACACGACAATTAGTAACAATTCAATATGCACATAATGACATATAATATATTGTTAGGCGGTTGCCAGCCAACATTTTTACGTGAAATAAGAAAATTAAAACAAAATTGAATAGCTCCGTGGTAATTGGAATCAATTTTTGACAGAAGGTGTGCGTCATGTGATCTCATTGAAAAGGTAAGGGTTAAAGTCGTTCATGTAGAATATATGTTTCTAACTTCATTATTTTATTTTTATTCTGCTAATTTGTGCTTTTCGTACATATCCTGATGTGTAGAATATGAAAACAACATACTTTGTTCTGACATCGAAAATATATATACAGGGTGCATCAAAATATAGCGCTGCAGAAGACAAAATAACACTTCGATTTCAGAAAAATATATAAGTTTGATAGAATTAGGTAGTTTCTCTTTGTGTTACGTAAAAATACGCATATGAGATCCTCGGGTGTCATATGCAAGCAACCTAGTGGTGTGTCAGTGTAGGGAAATGCAGTGAAATATGCGTTATTTTGAAAAAAAGAATAAAGTAGTAACAAACATGGTACAGGATAAGGTACTTTTTTTCAGCCATAGGGACCCGGGTTTGCGACCTCTATGAGAGAAGTGCTGGTACTCGAGTTTGAGCTTTATTTCGTGAAAATATGTTAAATGGTTCTTAAGATATAGACCAAAACAGATTATAATACACGACAATTAGTAACAATTCAATATGCACATAATGACATATAATATATTGTTAGGCGGTTGCCAGCCAACATTTTTACGTGAAATAAGAAAATTAAAACAAAATTGAATAGCTCCGTGGTAATTGGAATCAATTTTTGACAGAAGGTGTGCGTCATGTGATCTCATTGAAAAGGTAAGGGTTAAAGTCGTTCATGTAGAATATATGTTTCTAACTTCATTATTTTATTTTTATTCTGCTAATTTGTGCTTTTCGTACATATCCTGATGTGTAGAATATGAAAACAACATATTTTGTTCTGACATCGAAAGCATATATACAGGGTGCATCAAAATATAGCGCTGCAGAAGACAAAATAACACTTCGATTTCAGAAAAATATATAAGTTTGATAGAATTAGGTAGTTTCTCTTTGTGTTACGTAAAAATACGCATATGTGATCCTCGGGTGTCATATGCAAGCAACCTAGTGGTGTGTCAGTGTAGGGAAATGCAGTGAAATATGCGTTATTTTGAAAAAAAGAATAAAGTAGTAACAAACATGGTACAGGATAAGGTACTTTTTTTCAGCCATAGGGACCCGGGTTTGCGACCTCTATGAGAGAAGTGCTGGTACTCGAGTTTGAGCTTTATTTCGTGAAAATATGTTAAATGGTTCTTAAGATATAGACCAAAACAGATTATAATACACGACAATTAGTAACAATTCAATATGCACATAATGACATATAATATATTGTTAGGCGGTTGCCAGCCAACATTTTTACGTGAAATAAGAAAATTAAAACAAAATTGAATAGCTCCGTGGTAATTGGAATCAATTTTTGACAGAAGGTGTGCGTCATGTGATCTCATTGAAAAGGTAAGGGTTAAAGTCGTTCATGTAGAATATATGTTTCTAACTTCATTATTTTATTTTTATTCTGCTAATTTGTGCTTTTCGTACATATCCTGATGTGTAGAATATGAAAACAACATATTTTGTTCTGACATCGAAAGCATATATACAGGGTGCATCAAAATATAGCGCTGCAGAAGACAAAATAACATTTCGATTTCAGAAAAATATATAAGTTTGATAGAATTAGGTAGTTTCTCTTTGTGTTACGTAAAAATACGCATATGTGATCCTCGGGTGTCATATGCAAGCAACCTAGTGGTGTGTCAGTGTAGGGAAATGCAGTGAAATATGCGTTATTTTGAAAAAAAGAATAAAGTAGTAACAAACATGGTACAGGATAAGGTACTTTTTTTCAGCCATAGGGACCCGGGTTTGCGACCGCTATGAGAGAGGTGCTGGTACTCAAGTTTGAGCTTTATTTCGTGAAAATATGTTAAATGGTTCTTAAGATATAGACCAAAACAGATTATAATACACGACAATTAGTAACAATTCAATATGCACATAATGACATATAATATATTGTTAGGCGGTTGCCAGCCAACATTTTTACGTGAAATAAGAAAATTAAAACAAAATTGAATAGCTCCGTGGTAATTGGAATCAATTTTTGACAGAAGGTGTGCGTCATGTGATCTTATAGAAAAGGTAAGGGTTAAAGTCGTTCATGTAGAATATATGTTTCTAACTTCATTATTTTATTTTTATTCTGCTAATTTGTGCTTTTCCTACCTATCCTGATGTGTAGAATATGAAAACAACATATTTTGTTCTGACATCGAAAATATATATACAGGGTGCATCAAAATATAGCGCTGCAGAAGACAAAATAACACTTCGATTTCAGAAAAATATATAAGTTTTATTAGAATTAGGTAGTTTCTCTTTGTGTTACGTAAAAATACGCATATGAGATCCTCGGGTGTCATATGCAAGCAACCTAGTGGTGTGTCAGTGTAGGGAAATGCAGTGAAATATGCGTTATTTTGAAAAAAAGAATAAAGTAGTAACAAACATGGTACAGGATAAGATACTTTTTTTCAGCCATAGGGACCCGGGTTTGCGACCTCTATGAGAGAAGTGCTGGTACTCGAGTTTGAGCTTTATTTCGTGAAAATATGTTAAATGGTTCTTAAGATATAGACCAAAACAGATTATAATACACGACAATTAGTAACAATTCAATATGCACATAATGACATATAATATATTGTTAGGCGGTTGCCAGCCAACATTTTTACGTGAAATAAGAAAATTAAAACAAAATTGAATAGCTCCGTGGTAATTGGAATCAATTTTTGACAGAAGGTGTGCGTCATGTGATCTCATAGAAAAGGTAAAGGTTATAGTCGTTCATATAGAATATTTGTTTCTAACTTCATTATTTTATGCTTTTTCTTCTAATTTGTGCCTTTCGTACCTATCCCGATGTGTAGAATATGAAAACATTTTTTTGTTCTGACATTGAAAATATATGTACAGGGTGCATCAAAATAACCCGTTGCAGAAGACAAGATAACACTTCGATTTCAGAAAAATATATAAGTTTGATAGAATTAGGTAGTTTCTCTTTGTGTTACGTAAAAATACGCATATGTGATCCTCGGGTGTCATATGCAAGCAACCTAGTGGTGTGTCAGTGTAGGGAAATGCAGTGAAATATGCGTTATTTTGAAAAAAAGAATAAAGTAGTAACAAACATGGTACAGGATAACGTACTTTTTTTCAGCCATAAGGACCCGGGTTTGCGACCGCTATAAGAGAAGTGCTGGTACTCGAGTTTGAGCTTTATTTCGTGAAAATATGTTAAATGGTTCTTAAGATATAGACCAAAACAGATTATAATACACGACAATTAGTAACAATTCAATATGCACATAATGACATATAATATATTGTTAGGCGGTTGCCAGCCAACATTTTTACGTGAAATAAGAAAATTAAAACAAAATTGAATAGCTCCGTGGTAATTGGAATCAATTTTTGACAGAAGGTGTGCGTCATGTGATCTCATTGAAAAGGTAAGGGTTAAAGTCGTTCATGTAGAATATATGTTTCTAACTTCATTATTTTATTTTTATTCTGCTAATTTGTGCTTTTCGTACATATCCTGATGTGTAGAATATGAAAACAACATACTTTGTTCTGACATCGAAAATATATATACAGGGTGCATCAAAATATAGCGCTGCAGAAGACAAAATAACACTTCGATTTCAGAAAAATATATAAGTTTGATAGAATTAGGTAGTTTCTCTTTGTGTTACGTAAAAATACGCATATGAGATCCTCGGGTGTCATATGCAAGCAACCTAGTGGTGTGTCAGTGTAGGGAAATGCAGTGAAATATGCGTTATTTTGAAAAAAAGAATAAAGTAGTAACAAACATGGTACAGGATAAGGTACTTTTTTTCAGCCATAGGGACCCGGGTTTGCGACCTCTATGAGAGAAGTGCTGGTACTCGAGTTTGAGCTTTATTTCGTGAAAATATGTTAAATGGTTCTTAAGATATAGACCAAAACAGATTATAATACACGACAATTAGTAACAATTCAATATGCACATAATGACATATAATATATTGTTAGGCGGTTGCCAGCCAACATTTTTACGTGAAATAAGAAAATTAAAACAAAATTGAATAGCTCCGTGGTAATTGGAATCAATTTTTGACAGAAGGTGTGCGTCATGTGATCTCATTGAAAAGGTAAGGGTTAAAGTCGTTCATGTAGAATATATGTTTCTAACTTCATTATTTTATTTTTATTCTGCTAATTTGTGCTTTTCGTACATATCCTGATGTGTAGAATATGAAAACAACATATTTTGTTCTGACATCGAAAGCATATATACAGGGTGCATCAAAATATAGCGCTGCAGAAGACAAAATAACACTTCGATTTCAGAAAAATATATAAGTTTGATAGAATTAGGTAGTTTCTCTTTGTGTTACGTAAAAATACGCATATGTGATCCTCGGGTGTCATATGCAAGCAACCTAGTGGTGTGTCAGTGTAGGGAAATGCAGTGAAATATGCGTTATTTTGAAAAAAAGAATAAAGTAGTAACAAACATGGTACAGGATAAGGTACTTTTTTTCAGCCATAGGGACCCGGGTTTGCGACCTCTATGAGAGAAGTGCTGGTACTCGAGTTTGAGCTTTATTTCGTGAAAATATGTTAAATGGTTCTTAAGATATAGACCAAAACAGATTATAATACACGACAATTAGTAACAATTCAATATGCACATAATGACATATAATATATTGTTAGGCGGTTGCCAGCCAACATTTTTACGTGAAATAAGAAAATTAAAACAAAATTGAATAGCTCCGTGGTAATTGGAATCAATTTTTGACAGAAGGTGTGCGTCATGTGATCTCATTGAAAAGGTAAGGGTTAAAGTCGTTCATGTAGAATATATGTTTCTAACTTCATTATTTTATTTTTATTCTGCTAATTTGTGCTTTTCGTACATATCCTGATGTGTAGAATATGAAAACAACATACTTTGTTCTGACATCGAAAATATATATACAGGGTGCATCAAAATATAGCGCTGCAGAAGACAAAATAACACTTCGATTTCAGAAAAATATATAAGTTTGATAGAATTAGGTAGTTTCTCTTTGTGTTACGTAAAAATACGCATATGAGATCCTCGGGTGTCATATGCAAGCAACCTAGTGGTGTGTCAGTGTAGGGAAATGCAGTGAAATATGCGTTATTTTGAAAAAAAGAATAAAGTAGTAACAAACATGGTACAGGATAAGGTACTTTTTTTCAGCCATAGGGACCCGGGTTTGCGACCTCTATGAGAGAAGTGCTGGTACTCGAGTTTGAGCTTTATTTCGTGAAAATATGTTAAATGGTTCTTAAGATATAGACCAAAACAGATTATAATACACGACAATTAGTAACAATTCAATATGCACATAATGACATATAATATATTGTTAGGCGGTTGCCAGCCAACATTTTTACGTGAAATAAGAAAATTAAAACAAAATTGAATAGCTCCGTGGTAATTGGAATCAATTTTTGACAGAAGGTGTGCGTCATGTGATCTCATTGAAAAGGTAAGGGTTAAAGTCGTTCATGTAGAATATATGTTTCTAACTTCATTATTTTATTTTTATTCTGCTAATTTGTGCTTTTCGTACATATCCTGATGTGTAGAATATGAAAACAACATATTTTGTTCTGACATCGAAAGCATATATACAGGGTGCATCAAAATATAGCGCTGCAGAAGACAAAATAACACTTCGATTTCAGAAAAATATATAAGTTTGATAGAATTAGGTAGTTTCTCTTTGTGTTACGTAAAAATACGCATATGTGATCCTCGGGTGTCATATGCAAGCAACCTAGTGGTGTGTCAGTGTAGGGAAATGCAGTGAAATATGCGTTATTTTGAAAAAAAGAATAAAGTAGTAACAAACATGGTACAGGATAAGGTACTTTTTTTCAGCCATAGGGACCAGGGTTTGCGACCTCTATGAGAGAAGTGCTGGTACTCGAGTTTGAGCTTTATTTCGTGAAAATATGTTAAATGGTTCTTAAGATATAGACCAAAACAGATTATAATACACGACAATTAGTAACAATTCAATATGCACATAATGACATATAATATATTGTTAGGCGGTTGCCAGCCAACATTTTTACGTGAAATAAGAAAATTAAAACAAAATTGAATAGCTCCGTGGTAATTGGAATCAATTTTTGACAGAAGGTGTGCGTCATGTGATCTCATTGAAAAGGTAAGGGTTAAAGTCGTTCATGTAGAATATATGTTTCTAACTTCATTATTTTATTTTTATTCTGCTAATTTGTGCTTTTCGTACATATCCTGATGTGTAGAATATGAAAACAACATATTTTGTTCTGACATCGAAAGCATATATACAGGGTGCATCAAAATATAGCGCTGCAGAAGACAAAATAACATTTCGATTTCAGAAAAATATATAAGTTTGATAGAATTAGGTAGTTTCTCTTTGTGTTACGTAAAAATACGCATATGTGATCCTCGGGTGTCATATGCAAGCAACCTAGTGGTGTGTCAGTGTAGGGAAATGCAGTGAAATATGCGTTATTTTGAAAAAAAGAATAAAGTAGTAACAAACATGGTACAGGATAAGGTACTTTTTTTCAGCCATAGGGACCCGGGTTTGCGACCGCTATGAGAGAGGTGCTGGTACTCAAGTTTGAGCTTTATTTCGTGAAAATATGTTAAATGGTTCTTAAGATATAGACCAAAACAGATTATAATACACGACAATTAGTAACAATTCAATATGCACATAATGACATATAATATATTGTTAGGCGGTTGCCAGCCAACATTTTTACGTGAAATAAGAAAATTAAAACAAAATTGAATAGCTCCGTGGTAATTGGAATCAATTTTTGACAGAAGGTGTGCGTCATGTGATCTTATAGAAAAGGTAAGGGTTAAAGTCGTTCATGTAGAATATATGTTTCTAACTTCATTATTTTATTTTTATTCTGCTAATTTGTGCTTTTCCTACCTATCCTGATGTGTAGAATATGAAAACAACATATTTTGTTCTGACATCGAAAATATATATACAGGGTGCATCAAAATATAGCGCTGCAGAAGACAAAATAACACTTCGATTTCAGAAAAATATATAAGTTTTATTAGAATTAGGTAGTTTCTCTTTGTGTTACGTAAAAATTCGCATATGAGATCCTCGGGTGTCATATGCAAGCAACCTAGTGGTGTGTCAGTGTAGGGAAATGCAGTGAAATATGCGTTATTTTGAAAAAAAGAATAAAGTAGTAACAAACATGGTACAGGATAAGATACTTTTTTTCAGCCATAGGGACCCGGGTTTGCGACCTCTATGAGAGAAGTGCTGGTACTCGAGTTTGAGCTTTATTTCGTGAAAATATGTTAAATGGTTCTTAAGATATAGACCAAAACAGATTATAATACACGACAATTAGTAACAATTCAATATGCACATAATGACATATAATATATTGTTAGGCGGTTGCCAGCCAACATTTTTACGTGAAATAAGAAAATTAAAACAAAATTGAATAGCTCCGTGGTAATTGGAATCAATTTTTGACAGAAGGTGTGCGTCATGTGATCTCATAGAAAATGTAAAGGTTATAGTCGTTCATATAGAATATTTGTTTCTAACTTCATTATTTTATGCTTTTTCTGCTAATTTGTGCCTTTCGTACCTATCCCGATGTGTAGAATATGAAAACATTTTTTTGTTCTGACATTGAAAATATATATACAGGGTGCATCAAAATAACCCGTTGCAGAAGACAAGATAACACTTCGATTTCAGAAAAATATATAAGTTTGATAGAATTAGGTAGTTTCTCTTTGTGTTACGTAAAAATACGCATATGTGATCCTCGGGTGTCATATGCAAGCAACCTAGTGGTGTGTCAGTGTAGGGAAATGCAGTGAAATATGCGTTATTTTGAAAAAAAGAATAAAGTAGTAACAAACATGGTACAGGATAAGGTACTTTTTTTCAGCCATAAGGACCCGGGTTTGCGACCGCTATGAGAGAAGTGCTGGTACTCGAGTTTGAGCTTTATTTCGTGAAAATATGTTAAATGGTTCTTAAGATATAGACCAAAACAGATTATAATACACGACAATTAGTAACAATTCAATATGCACATAATGACATATAATATATTGTTAGGCGGTTGCCAGCCAACATTTTTACGTGAAATAAGAAAATTAAAACAAAATTGAATAGCTCCGTGGTAATTGGAATCAATTTTTGACAGAAGGTGTGCGTCATGTGATCTCATTGAAAAGGTAAGGGTTAAAGTCGTTCATGTAGAATATATGTTTCTAACTTCATTATTTTATTTTTATTCTGCTAATTTGTGCTTTTCGTACATATCCTGATGTGTAGAATATGAAAACAACATACTTTGTTCTGACATCGAAAATATATATACAGGGTGCATCAAAATATAGCGCTGCAGAAGACAAAATAACACTTCGATTTCAGAAAAATATATAAGTTTGATAGAATTAGGTAGTTTCTCTTTGTGTTACGTAAAAATACGCATATGAGATCCTCGGGTGTCATATGCAAGCAACCTAGTGGTGTGTCAGTGTAGGGAAATGCAGTGAAATATGCGTTATTTTGAAAAAAAGAATAAAGTAGTAACAAACATGGTACAGGATAAGGTACTTTTTTTCAGCCATAGGGACCCGGGTTTGCGACCTCTATGAGAGAAGTGCTGGTACTCGAGTTTGAGCTTTATTTCGTGAAAATATGTTAAATGGTTCTTAAGATATAGACCAAAACAGATTATAATACACGACAATTAGTAACAATTCAATATGCACATAATGACATATAATATATTGTTAGGCGGTTGCCAGCCAACATTTTTACGTGAAATAAGAAAATTAAAACAAAATTGAATAGCTCCGTGGTAATTGGAATCAATTTTTGACAGAAGGTGTGCGTCATGTGATCTCATTGAAAAGGTAAGGGTTAAAGTCGTTCATGTAGAATATATGTTTCTAACTTCATTATTTTATTTTTATTCTGCTAATTTGTGCTTTTCGTACATATCCTGATGTGTAGAATATGAAAACAACATATTTTGTTCTGACATCGAAAGCATATATACAGGGTGCATCAAAATATAGCGCTGCAGAAGACAAAATAACACTTCGATTTCAGAAAAATATATAAGTTTGATAGAATTAGGTAGTTTCTCTTTGTGTTACGTAAAAATACGCATATGTGATCCTCGGGTGTCATATGCAAGCAACCTAGTGGTGTGTCAGTGTAGGGAAATGCAGTGAAATATGCGTTATTTTGAAAAAAAGAATAAAGTAGTAACAAACATGGTACAGGATAAGGTACTTTTTTTCAGCCATAGGGACCCGGGTTTGCGACCTCTATGAGAGAAGTGCTGGTACTCGAGTTTGAGCTTTATTTCGTGAAAATATGTTAAATGGTTCTTAAGATATAGACCAAAACAGATTATAATACACGACAATTAGTAACAATTCAATATGCACATAATGACATATAATATATTGTTAGGCGGTTGCCAGCCAACATTTTTACGTGAAATAAGAAAATTAAAACAAAATTGAATAGCTCCGTGGTAATTGGAATCAATTTTTGACAGAAGGTGTGCGTCATGTGATCTCATTGAAAAGGTAAGGGTTAAAGTCGTTCATGTAGAATATATGTTTCTAACTTCATTATTTTATTTTTATTCTGCTAATTTGTGCTTTTCGTACATATCCTGATGTGTAGAATATGAAAACAACATATTTTGTTCTGACATCGAAAGCATATATACAGGGTGCATCAAAATATAGCGCTGCAGAAGACAAAATAACATTTCGATTTCAGAAAAATATATAAGTTTGATAGAATTAGGTAGTTTCTCTTTGTGTTACGTAAAAATACGCATATGTGATCCTCGGGTGTCATATGCAAGCAACCTAGTGGTGTGTCAGTGTAGGGAAATGCAGTGAAATATGCGTTATTTTGAAAAAAAGAATAAAGTAGTAACAAACATGGTACAGGATAAGGTACTTTTTTTCAGCCATAGGGACCCGGCTTTGCGACCGCTATGAGAGAAGTGCTGGTACTCAAGTTTGAGCTTTATTTCGTGAAAATATGTTAAATGGTTCTTAAGATATAGACCAAAACAGATTATAATACACGACAATTAGTAACAATTCAATATGCACATAATGACATATAATATATTGTTAGGCGGTTGCCAGCCAACATTTTTACGTGAAATAAGAAAATTAAAACAAAATTGAATAGCTCCGTGGTAATTGGAATCAATTTTTGACAGAAGGTGTGCGTCATGTGATCTTATAGAAAAGGTAAGGGTTAAAGTCGTTCATGTAGAATATATGTTTCTAACTTCATTATTTTATTTTTATTCTGCTAATTTGTGCTTTTCCTACCTATCCTGATGTGTAGAATATGAAAACAACATATTTTGTTCTGACATCGAAAATATATATACAGGGTGCATCAAAATATAGCGCTGCAGAAGACAAAATAACACTTCGATTTCAGAAAAATATATAAGTTTTATTAGAATTAGGTAGTTTCTCTTTGTGTTACGTAAAAATACGCATATGAGATCCTCGGGTGTCATATGCAAGCAACCTAGTGGTGTGTCAGTGTAGGGAAATGCAGTGAAATATGCGTTATTTTGAAAAAAAGAATAAAGTAGTAACAAACATGGTACAGGATAAGATACTTTTTTTCAGCCATAGGGACCCGGGTTTGCGACCTCTATGAGAGAAGTGCTGGTACTCGAGTTTGAGCTTTATTTCGTGAAAATATGTTAAATGGTTCTTAAGATATAGACCAAAACAGATTATAATACACGACAATTAGTAACAATTCAATATGCACATAATGACATATAATATATTGTTAGGCGGTTGCCAGCCAACATTTTTACGTGAAATAAGAAAATTAAAACAAAATTGAATAGCTCCGTGGTAATTGGAATCAATTTTTGACAGAAGGTGTGCGTCATGTGATCTCATAGAAAAGGTAAAGGTTATAGTCGTTCATATAGAATATTTGTTTCTAACTTCATTATTTTATGCTTTTTCTGCTAATTTGTGCCTTTCGTACCTATCCCGATGTGTAGAATATGAAAACATTTTTTTGTTCTGACATTGAAAATATATATACAGGGTGTATCAAAATAACCCGTTGCAGAAGACAAGATAACACTTCGATTTCAGAAAAATATATAAGTTTGATAGAATTAGGTAGTTTCTCTTTGTGTTACGTAAAAATACGCATATGTGATCCTCGGGTGTCATATGCAAGCAACCTAGTGGTGTGTCAGTGTAGGGAAATGCAGTGAAATATGCGTTATTTTGAAAAAAAGAATAAAGTAGTAACAAACATGGTACAGGATAAGGTACTTTTTTTCAGCCATAGGGACCCGGGTTTGCGACCTCTATGAGAGAAGTGCTGGTACTCGAGTTTGAGCTTTATTTCGTGAAAATATGTTAAATGGTTCTTAAGATATAGACCAAAACAGATTATAATACACGACAATTAGTAACAATTCAATATGCACATAATGACATATAATATATTGTTAGGCGGTTGCCAGCCAACATTTTTACGTGAAATAAGAAAATTAAAACAAAATTGAATAGCTCCGTGGTAATTGGAATCAATTTTTGACAGAAGGTGTGCGTCATGTGATCTCATTGAAAAGGTAAGGGTTAAAGTCGTTCATGTAGAATATATGTTTCTAACTTCATTATTTTATTTTTATTCTGCTAATTTGTGCTTTTCGTACATATCCTGATGTGTAGAATATGAAAACAACATATTTTGTTCTGACATCGAAAGCATATATACAGGGTGCATCAAAATATAGCGCTGCAGAAGACAAAATAACATTTCGATTTCAGAAAAATATATAAGTTTGATAGAATTAGGTAGTTTCTCTTTGTGTTACGTAAAAATACGCATATGTGATCCTCGGGTGTCATATGCAAGCAACCTAGTGGTGTGTCAGTGTAGGGAAATGCAGTGAAATATGCGTTATTTTGAAAAAAAGAATAAAGTAGTAACAAACATGGTACAGGATAAGGTACTTTTTTTCAGCCATAGGGACCCGGGTTTGCGACCGCTATGAGAGAAGTGCTGGTACTCAAGTTTGAGCTTTATTTCGTGAAAATATGTTAAATGGTTCTTAAGATATAGACCAAAACAGATTATAATACACGACAATTAGTAACAATTCAATATGCACATAATGACATATAATATATTGTTAGGCGGTTGCCAGCCAACATTTTTACGTGAAATAAGAAAATTAAAACAAAATTGAATAGCTCCGTGGTAATTGGAATCAATTTTTGACAGAAGGTGTGCGTCATGTGATCTTATAGAAAAGGTAAGGGTTAAAGTCGTTCATGTAGAATATATGTTTCTAACTTCATTATTTTATTTTTATTCTGCTAATTTGTGCTTTTCCTACCTATCCTGATGTGTAGAATATGAAAACAACATATTTTGTTCTGACATCGAAAATATATATACAGGGTGCATCAAAATATAGCGCTGCAGAAGACAAAATAACACTTCGATTTCAGAAAAATATATAAGTTTTATTAGAATTAGGTAGTTTCTCTTTGTGTTACGTAAAAATACGCATATGAGATCCTCGGGTGTCATATGCAAGCAACCTAGTGGTGTGTCAGTGTAGGGAAATGCAGTGAAATATGCGTTATTTTGAAAAAAAGAATAAAGTAGTAACAAACATGGTACAGGATAAGATACTTTTTTTCAGCCATAGGGACCCGGGTTTGCGACCTCTATGAGAGAAGTGCTGGTACTCGAGTTTGAGCTTTATTTCGTGAAAATATGTTAAATGGTTCTTAAGATATAGACCAAAACAGATTATAATACACGACAATTAGTAACAATTCAATATGCACATAATGACATATAATATATTGTTAGGCGGTTGCCAGCCAACATTTTTACGTGAAATAAGAAAATTAAAACAAAATTGAATAGCTCCGTGGTAATTGGAATCAATTTTTGACAGAAGGTGTGCGTCATGTGATCTCATAGAAAAGGTAAAGGTTATAGTCGTTCATATAGAATATTTGTTTCTAACTTCATTATTTTATGCTTTTTCTGCTAATTTGTGCCTTTCGTACCTATCCCGATGTGTAGAATATGAAAACATTTTTTTGTTCTGACATTGAAAATATATATACAGGGTGTATCAAAATAACCCGTTGCAGAAGACAAGATAACACTTCGATTTCAGAAAAATATATAAGTTTGATAGAATTAGGTAGTTTCTCTTTGTGTTACGTAAAAATACGCATATGTGATCCTCGGGTGTCATATGCAAGCAACCTAGTGGTGTGTCAGTGTAGGGAAATGCAGTGAAATATGCGTTATTTTGAAAAAAAGAATAAAGTAGTAACAAACATGGTACAGGATAAGGTACTTTTTTTCAGCCATAGGGACCCGGGTTTGCGACCTCTATGAGAGAAGTGCTGGTACTCGAGTTTGAGCTTTATTTCGTGAAAATATGTTAAATGGTTCTTAAGATATAGACCAAAACAGATTATAATACACGACAATTAGTAACAATTCAATATGCACATAATGACATATAATATATTGTTAGGCGGTTGCCAGCCAACATTTTTACGTGAAATAAGAAAATTAAAACAAAATTGAATAGCTCCGTGGTAATTGGAATCAATTTTTGACAGAAGGTGTGCGTCATGTGATCTCATTGAAAAGGTAAGGGTTAAAGTCGTTCATGTAGAATATATGTTTCTAACTTCATTATTTTATTTTTATTCTGCTAATTTGTGCTTTTCGTACATATCCTGATGTGTAGAATATGAAAACAACATATTTTGTTCTGACATCGAAAGCATATATACAGGGTGCATCAAAATATAGCGCTGCAGAAGACAAAATAACATTTCGATTTCAGAAAAATATATAAGTTTGATAGAATTAGGTAATTTCTCTTTGTGTTACGTAAAAATACGCATATGTGATCCTCGGGTGTCATATGCAAGCAACCTAGTGGTGTGTCAGTGTAGGGAAATGCAGTGAAATATGCGTTATTTTGAAAAAAAGAATAAAGTAGTAACAAACATGGTACAGGATAAGGTACTTTTTTTCAGCCATAGGGACCCGGGTTTGCGACCGCTATGAGAGAAGTGCTGGTACTCAAGTTTGAGCTTTATTTCGTGAAAATATGTTAAATGGTTCTTAAGATATAGACCAAAACAGATTATAATACACGACAATTAGTAACAATTCAATATGCACATAATGACATATAATATATTGTTAGGCGGTTGCCAGCCAACATTTTTACGTGAAATAAGAAAATTAAAACAAAATTGAATAGCTCCGTGGTAATTGGAATCAATTTTTGACAGAAGGTGTGCGTCATGTGATCTTATAGAAAAGGTAAGGGTTAAAGTCGTTCATGTAGAATATATGTTTCTAACTTCATTATTTTATTTTTATTCTGCTAATTTGTGCTTTTCCTACCTATCCTGATGTGTAGAATATGAAAACAACATATTTTGTTCTGACATCGAAAATATATATACAGGGTGCATCAAAATATAGCGCTGCAGAAGACAAAATAACACTTCGATTTCAGAAAAATATATAAGTTTTATTAGAATTAGGTAGTTTCTCTTTGTGTTACGTAAAAATACGCATATGAGATCCTCGGGTGTCATATGCAAGCAACCTAGTGGTGTGTCAGTGTAGGGAAATGCAGTGAAATATGCGTTATTTTGAAAAAAAGAATAAAGTAGTAACAAACATGGTACAGGATAAGGTACTTTTTTTCAGACATAGGGACCCGGGTTTGCGACCTCTATGAGAGAAGTGCTGGTACTCGAGTTTGAGCTTTATTTCGTGAAAATATGTTAAATGGTTCTTAAGATATAGACCAAAACAGATTATAATACACGACAATTAGTAACAATTCAATATGCACATAATGACATATAATATATTGTTAGGCGGTTGCCAGCCAACATTTTTACGTGAAATAAGAAAATTAAAACAAAATTGAATAGCTCCGTGGTAATTGGAATCAATTTTTGATAGAAGGTGTGCGTCATGTGATCTCATAGAAAAGGTAAAGGTTATAGTCGTTCATATAGAATATTTGTTTCTAACTTCATTATTTTATGCTTTTTCTGCTAATTTGTGCCTTTCGTACCTATCCCGATGTGTAGAATATGAAAACATTTTTTTGTTCTGACATTGAAAATATATATACAGGGTGCATCAAAATAACCCGTTGCAGAAGACAAGATAACACTTCGATTTCAGAAAAATATATAAGTTTGATAGAATTAGGTAGTTTCTCTTTGTGTTACGTAAAAATACGCATATGTGATCCTCGGGTGTCATATGCAAGCAACCTAGTGGTGTGTCAGTGTAGGGAAATGCAGTGAAATATGCGTTATTTTGAAAAAAAGAATAAAGTAGTAACAAACATGGTACAGGATAACGTACTTTTTTTCAGCCATAAGGACCCGGGTTTGCGACCGCTATGAGAGAAGTGCTGGTACTCGAGTTTGAGCTTTATTTCGTGAAAATATGTTAAATGGTTCTTAAGATATAGACCAAAACAGATTATAATTCACGACAATTAGTAACAATTCAATATGCACATAATGACATATAATATATTGTTAGGCGGTTGCCAGCCAACATTTTTACGTGAAATAAGAAAATTAAAACAAAATTGAATAGCTCCGTGGTAATTGGAATCAATTTTTGACAGAAGGTGTGCGTCATGTGATCTCATTGAAAAGGTAAGGGTTAAAGTCGTTCATGTAGAATATATGTTTCTAACTTCATTATTTTATTTTTATTCTGCTAATTTGTGCTTTTCGTACATATCCTGATGTGTAGAATATGAAAACAACATACTTTGTTCTGACATCGAAAATATATATACAGGGTGCATCAAAATATAGCGCTGCAGAAGACAAAATAACACTTCGATTTCAGAAAAATATATAAGTTTGATAGAATTAGGTAGTTTCTCTTTGTGTTACGTAAAAATACGCATATGAGATCCTCGGGTGTCATATGCAAGCAACCTAGTGGTGTGTCAGTGTAGGGAAATGCAGTGAAATATGCGTTATTTTGAAAAAAAGAATAAAGTAGTAACAAACATGGTACAGGATAAGGTACTTTTTTTCAGCCATAGGGACCCGGGTTTGCGACCTCTATGAGAGAAGTGCTGGTACTCGAGTTTGAGCTTTATTTCGTGAAAATATGTTAAATGGTTCTTAAGATATAGACCAAAACAGATTATAATACACGACAATTAGTAACAATTCAATATGCACATAATGACATATAATATATTGTTAGGCGGTTGCCAGCCAACATTTTTACGTGAAATAAGAAAATTAAAACAAAATTGAATAGCTCCGTGGTAATTGGAATCAATTTTTGACAGAAGGTGTGCGTCATGTGATCTCATTGAAAAGGTAAGGGTTAAAGTCGTTCATGTAGAATATATGTTTCTAACTTCATTATTTTATTTTTATTCTGCTAGTTTGTGCTTTTCGTACATATCCTGATGTGTAGAATATGAAAACAACATATTTTGTTCTGACATCGAAAGCATATATACAGGGTGCATCAAAATATAGCGCTGCAGAAGACAAAATAACACTTCGATTTCAGAAAAATATATAAGTTTGATAGAATTAGGTAGTTTCTCTTTGTGTTACGTAAAAATACGCATATGTGATCCTCGGGTGTCATATGCAAGCAACCTAGTGGTGTGTCAGTGTAGGGAAATGCAGTGAAATATGCGTTATTTTGAAAAAAAGAATAAAGTAGTAACAAACATGGTACAGGATAAGGTACTTTTTTTCAGCCATAGGGACCCGGGTTTGCGACCGCTATGAGAGAAGTGCTGGTACTCGAGTTTGAGCTTTATTTCGTGAAAATATGTTAAATGGTTCTTAAGATATAGACCAAAACAGATTATAATACACGACAATTAGTAACAATTCAATATGCACATAATGACATATAATATATTGTTAGGTGGTTGCCAGCCAACATTTTTACGTGAAATAAGAAAATTAAAACAAAATTGAATAGCTCCGTGGTAATTGGAATCAATTTTTGACAGAAGGTGTGCGTCATGTGATCTCATTGAAAAGGTAAGGGTTAAAGTCGTTCATGTAGAATATATGTTTCTAACTTCATTATTTTATTTTTATTCTGCTAATTTGTGCTTTTCCTACCTATCCTGATGTGTAGAATATGAAAACAACATATTTTGTTCTGACATCGAAAATATATATACAGGGTGCATCAAAATATAGCGCTGCAGAAGACAAAATAACACTTCGATTTCAGAAAAATATATAAGTTTGATAGAATTAGGTAGTTTCTCTTTGTGTTAAGTAAAAATACGCATATGAGATCCTCGGGTGTCATATGCAAGCAACCTAGTGGTGTGTCAGTGTAGGGAAATGCAGTGAAATATGCGTTATTTTGAAAAAAAGAATAAAGTAGTAACAAACATGGTACAGGATAAGGTACTTTTTTTCAGCCATAGGGACCCGGGTTTGCGACCGCTATGAGAGAAGTGCTGGTACTCAAGTTTGAGCTTTATTTCGTGAAAATATGTTAAATGGTTCTTAAGATATAGACCAAAACAGATTATAATACACGACAATTAGTAACAATTCAATATGCACATAATGACATATAATATATTGTTAGGCGGTTGCCAGCCAACATTTTTACGTGAAATAAGAAAATTAAAACAAAATTGAATAGCTCCGTGGTAATTGGAATCAATTTTTGACAGAAGGTGTGCGTCATGTGATCTTATAGAAAAGGTAAGGGTTAAAGTCGTTCATGTAGAATATATGTTTCTAACTTCATTATTTTATTTTTATTCTGCTAATTTGTGCTTTTCCTACCTATCCTGATGTGTAGAATATGAAAACAACATATTTTGTTCTGACATCGAAAATATATATACAGGGTGCATCAAAATATAGCGCTGCAGAAGACAAAATAACACTTCGATTTCAGAAAAATATATAAGTTTTATTAGAATTAGGTAGTTTCTCTTTGTGTTACGTAAAAATACGCATATGAGATCCTCGGGTGTCATATGCAAGCAACCTAGTGGTGTGTCAGTGTAGGGAAATGCAGTGAAATATGCGTTATTTTGAAAAAAAGAATAAAGTAGTAACAAACATGGTACAGGATAAGATACTTTTTTTCAGCCATAGGGACCCGGGTTTGCGACCTCTATGAGAGAAGTGCTGGTACTCGAGTTTGAGCTTTATTTCGTGAAAATATGTTAAATGGTTCTTAAGATATAGACCAAAACAGATTATAATACACGACAATTAGTAACAATTCAATATGCACATAATGACATATAATATATTGTTAGGCGGTTGCCAGCCAACATTTTTACGTGAAATAAGAAAATTAAAACAAAATTGAATAGCTCCGTGGTAATTGGAATCAATTTTTGACAGAAGGTGTGCGTCATGTGATCTCATAGAAAAGGTAAAGGTTATAGTCGTTCATATAGAATATTTGTTTCTAACTTCATTATTTTATGCTTTTTCTGCTAATTTGTGCCTTTCGTACCTATCCCGATGTGTAGAATATGAAAACATTTTTTTGTTCTGACATTGAAAATATATATACAGGGTGTATCAAAATAACCCGTTGCAGAAGACAAGATAACACTTCGATTTCAGAAAAATATATAAGTTTGATAGAATTAGGTAGTTTCTCTTTGTGTTACGTAAAAATACGCATATGTGATCCTCGGGTGTCATATGCAAGCAACCTAGTGGTGTGTCAGTGTAGGGAAATGCAGTGAAATATGCGTTATTTTGAAAAAAAGAATAAAGTAGTAACAAACATGGTACAGGATAAGGTACTTTTTTTCAGCCATAGGGACCCGGGTTTGCGACCTCTATGAGAGAAGTGCTGGTACTCGAGTTTGAGCTTTATTTCGTGAAAATATGTTAAATGGTTCTTAAGATATAGACCAAAACAGATTATAATACACGACAATTAGTAACAATTCAATATGCACATAATGACATATAATATATTGTTAGGCGGTTGCCAGCCAACATTTTTACGTGAAATAAGAAAATTAAAACAAAATTGAATAGCTCCGTGGTAATTGGAATCAATTTTTGACAGAAGGTGTGCGTCATGTGATCTCATTGAAAAGGTAAGGGTTAAAGTCGTTCATGTAGAATATATGTTTCTAACTTCATTATTTTATTTTTATTCTGCTAATTTGTGCTTTTCGTACATATCCTGATGTGTAGAATATGAAAACAACATATTTTGTTCTGACATCGAAAGCATATATACAGGGTGCATCAAAATATAGCGCTGCAGAAGACAAAATAACATTTCGATTTCAGAAAAATATATAAGTTTGATAGAATTAGGTAATTTCTCTTTGTGTTACGTAAAAATACGCATATGTGATCCTCGGGTGTCATATGCAAGCAACCTAGTGGTGTGTCAGTGTAGGGAAATGCAGTGAAATATGCGTTATTTTGAAAAAAAGAATAAAGTAGTAACAAACATGGTACAGGATAAGGTACTTTTTTTCAGCCATAGGGACCCGGGTTTGCGACCGCTATGAGAGAAGTGCTGGTACTCAAGTTTGAGCTTTATTTCGTGAAAATATGTTAAATGGTTCTTAAGATATAGACCAAAACAGATTATAATACACGACAATTAGTAACAATTCAATATGCACATAATGACATATAATATATTGTTAGGCGGTTGCCAGCCAACATTTTTACGTGAAATAAGAAAATTAAAACAAAATTGAATAGCTCCGTGGTAATTGGAATCAATTTTTGACAGAAGGTGTGCGTCATGTGATCTTATAGAAAAGGTAAGGGTTAAAGTCGTTCATGTAGAATATATGTTTCTAACTTCATTATTTTATTTTTATTCTGCTAATTTGTGCTTTTCCTACCTATCCTGATGTGTAGAATATGAAAACAACATATTTTGTTCTGACATCGAAAATATATATACAGGGTGCATCAAAATATAGCGCTGCAGAAGACAAAATAACACTTCGATTTCAGAAAAATATATAAGTTTTATTAGAATTAGGTAGTTTCTCTTTGTGTTACGTAAAATTACGCATATGAGATCCTCGGGTGTCATATGCAAGCAACCTAGTGGTGTGTCAGTGTAGGGAAATGCAGTGAAATATGCGTTATTTTGAAAAAAAGAATAAAGTAGTAACAAACATGGTACAGGATAAGGTACTTTTTTTCAGACATAGGGACCCGGGTTTGCGACCTCTATGAGAGAAGTGCTGGTACTCGAGTTTGAGCTTTATTTCGTGAAAATATGTTAAATGGTTCTTAAGATATAGACCAAAACAGATTATAATACACGACAATTAGTAACAATTCAATATGCACATAATGACATATAATATATTGTTAGGCGGTTGCCAGCCAACATTTTTACGTGAAATAAGAAAATTAAAACAAAATTGAATAGCTCCGTGGTAATTGGAATCAATTTTTGATAGAAGGTGTGCGTCATGTGATCTCATAGAAAAGGTAAAGGTTATAGTCGTTCATATAGAATATTTGTTTCTAACTTCATTATTTTATGCTTTTTCTGCTAATTTGTGCCTTTCGTACCTATCCCGATGTGTAGAATATGAAAACATTTTTTTGTTCTGACATTGAAAATATATATACAGGGTGCATCAAAATAACCCGTTGCAGAAGACAAGATAACACTTCGATTTCAGAAAAATATATAAGTTTGATAGAATTAGGTAGTTTCTCTTTGTGTTACGTAAAAATACGCATATGTGATCCTCGGGTGTCATATGCAAGCAACCTAGTGGTGTGTCAGTGTAGGGAAATGCAGTGAAATATGCGTTATTTTGAAAAAAAGAATAAAGTAGTAACAAACATGGTACAGGATAACGTACTTTTTTTCAGCCATAAGGACCCGGGTTTGCGACCGCTATGAGAGAAGTGCTGGTACTCGAGTTTGAGCTTTATTTCGTGAAAATATGTTAAATGGTTCTTAAGATATAGACCAAAACAGATTATAATTCACGACAATTAGTAACAATTCAATATGCACATAATGACATATAATATATTGTTAGGCGGTTGCCAGCCAACATTTTTACGTGAAATAAGAAAATTAAAACAAAATTGAATAGCTCCGTGGTAATTGGAATCAATTTTTGACAGAAGGTGTGCGTCATGTGATCTCATTGAAAAGGTAAGGGTTAAAGTCGTTCATGTAGAATATATGTTTCTAACTTCATTATTTTATTTTTATTCTGCTAATTTGTGCTTTTCGTACATATCCTGATGTGTAGAATATGAAAACAACATACTTTGTTCTGACATCGAAAATATATATACAGGGTGCATCAAAATATAGCGCTGCAGAAGACAAAATAACACTTCGATTTCAGAAAAATATATAAGTTTGATAGAATTAGGTAGTTTCTCTTTGTGTTACGTAAAAATACGCATATGAGATCCTCGGGTGTCATATGCAAGCAACCTAGTGGTGTGTCAGTGTAGGGAAATGCAGTGAAATATGCGTTATTTTGAAAAAAAGAATAAAGTAGTAACAAACATGGTACAGGATAAGGTACTTTTTTTCAGCCATAGGGACCCGGGTTTGCGACCTCTATGAGAGAAGTGCTGGTACTCGAGTTTGAGCTTTATTTCGTGAAAATATGTTAAATGGTTCTTAAGATATAGACCAAAACAGATTATAATACACGACAATTAGTAACAATTCAATATGCACATAATGACATATAATATATTGTTAGGCGGTTGCCAGCCAACATTTTTACGTGAAATAAGAAAATTAAAACAAAATTGAATAGCTCCGTGGTAATTGGAATCAATTTTTGACAGAAGGTGTGCGTCATGTGATCTCATTGAAAAGGTAAGGGTTAAAGTCGTTCATGTAGAATATATGTTTCTAACTTCATTATTTTATTTTTATTCTGCTAGTTTGTGCTTTTCGTACATATCCTGATGTGTAGAATATGAAAACAACATATTTTGTTCTGACATCGAAAGCATATATACAGGGTGCATCAAAATATAGCGCTGCAGAAGACAAAATAACACTTCGATTTCAGAAAAATATATAAGTTTGATAGAATTAGGTAGTTTCTCTTTGTGTTACGTAAAAATACGCATATGTGATCCTCGGGTGTCATATGCAAGCAACCTAGTGGTGTGTCAGTGTAGGGAAATGCAGTGAAATATGCGTTATTTTGAAAAAAAGAATAAAGTAGTAACAAACATGGTACAGGATAAGGTACTTTTTTTCAGCCATAGGGACCCGGGTTTGCGACCGCTATGAGAGAAGTGCTGGTACTCGAGTTTGAGCTTTATTTCGTGAAAATATGTTAAATGGTTCTTAAGATATAGACCAAAACAGATTATAATACACGACAATTAGTAACAATTCAATATGCACATAATGACATATAATATATTGTTAGGTGGTTGCCAGCCAACATTTTTACGTGAAATAAGAAAATTAAAACAAAATTGAATAGCTCCGTGGTAATTGGAATCAATTTTTGACAGAAGGTGTGCGTCATGTGATCTCATTGAAAAGGTAAGGGTTAAAGTCGTTCATGTAGAATATATGTTTCTAACTTCATTATTTTATTTTTATTCTGCTAATTTGTGCTTTTCCTACCTATCCTGATGTGTAGAATATGAAAACAACATATTTTGTTCTGACATCGAAAATATATATACAGGGTGCATCAAAATATAGCGCTGCAGAAGACAAAATAACACTTCGATTTCAGAAAAATATATAAGTTTGATAGAATTAGGTAGTTTCTCTTTGTGTTAAGTAAAAATACGCATATGAGATCCTCGGGTGTCATATGCAAGCAACCTAGTGGTGTGTCAGTGTAGGGAAATGCAGTGAAATATGCGTTATTTTGAAAAAAAGAATAAAGTAGTAACAAACATGGTACAGGATAAGATACTTTTTTTCAGCCATAGGGACCCGGGTTTGCGACCTCTATGAGAGAAGTGCTGGTACTCGAGTTTGAGCTTTATTTCGTGAAAATATGTTAAATGGTTCTTAAGATATAGACCAAAACAGATTATAATACACGACAATTAGTAACAATTCAATATGCACATAATGACATATAATATATTGTTAGGCGGTTGCCAGCCAACATTTTTACGTGAAATAAGAAAATTAAAACAAAATTGAATAGCTCCGTGGTAATTGGAATCAATTTTTGACAGAAGGTGTGCGTCATGTGATCTCATTGAAAAGGTAAGGGTTAAAGTCGTTCATGTAGAATATATGTTTCTAACTTCATTATTTTATTTTTATTCTGCTAATTTGTGCTTTTCGTACATATCCTGATGTGTAGAATATGAAAACAACATACTTTGTTCTGACATCGAAAATATATATACAGGGTGCATCAAAATATAGCGCTGCAGAAGACAAAATAACACTTCGATTTCAGAAAAATATATAAGTTTGATAGAATTAGGTAGTTTCTCTTTGTGTTACGTAAAAATACGCATATGAGATCCTCGGGTGTCATATGCAAGCAACCTAGTGGTGTGTCAGTGTAGGGAAATGCAGTGAAATATGCGTTATTTTGAAAAAAAGAATAAAGTAGTAACAAACATGGTACAGGATAAGGTACTTTTTTTCAGCCATAGGGACCCGGGTTTGCGACCTCTATGAGAGAAGTGCTGGTACTCGAGTTTGAGCTTTATTTCGTGAAAATATGTTAAATGGTTCTTAAGATATAGACCAAAACAGATTATAATACACGACAATTAGTAACAATTCAATATGCACATAATGACATATAATATATTGTTAGGCGGTTGCCAGCCAACATTTTTACGTGAAATAAGAAAATTAAAACAAAATTGAATAGCTCCGTGGTAATTGGAATCAATTTTTGACAGAAGGTGTGCGTCATGTGATCTCATTGAAAAGGTAAGGGTTAAAGTCGTTCATGTAGAATATATGTTTCTAACTTCATTATTTTATTTTTATTCTGCTAGTTTGTGCTTTTCGTACATATCCTGATGTGTAGAATATGAAAACAACATATTTTGTTCTGACATCGAAAGCATATATACAGGGTGCATCAAAATATAGCGCTGCAGAAGACAAAATAACACTTCGATTTCAGAAAAATATATAAGTTTGATAGAATTAGGTAGTTTCTCTTTGTGTTACGTAAAAATACGCATATGTGATCCTCGGGTGTCATATGCAAGCAACCTAGTGGTGTGTCAGTGTAGGGAAATGCAGTGAAATATGCGTTATTTTGAAAAAAAGAATAAAGTAGTAACAAACATGGTACAGGATAAGGTACTTTTTTTCAGCCATAGGGACCCGGGTTTGCGACCGCTATGAGAGAAGTGCTGGTACTCGAGTTTGAGCTTTATTTCGTGAAAATATGTTAAATGGTTCTTAAGATATAGACCAAAACAGATTATAATACACGACAATTAGTAACAATTCAATATGCACATAATGACATATAATATATTGTTAGGTGGTTGCCAGCCAACATTTTTACGTGAAATAAGAAAATTAAAACAAAATTGAATAGCTCCGTGGTAATTGGAATCAATTTTTGACAGAAGGTGTGCGTCATGTGATCTCATTGAAAAGGTAAGGGTTAAAGTCGTTCATGTAGAATATATGTTTCTAACTTCATTATTTTATTTTTATTCTGCTAATTTGTGCTTTTCCTACCTATCCTGATGTGTAGAATATGAAAACAACATATTTTGTTCTGACATCGAAAATATATATACAGGGTGCATCAAAATATAGCGCTGCAGAAGACAAAATAACACTTCGATTTCAGAAAAATATATAAGTTTGATAGAATTAGGTAGTTTCTCTTTGTGTTAAGTAAAAATACGCATATGAGATCCTCGGTTGTCATATGCAAGCAACCTAGTGGTGTGTCAGTGTAGGGAAATGCAGTGAAATATGCGTTATTTTGAAAAAAAGAATAAAGTAGTAACAAACATGGTACAGGATAAGATACTTTTTTTCAGCCATAGGGACCCGGGTTTGCGACCTCTATGAGAGAAGTGCTGGTACTCGAGTTTGAGCTTTATTTCGTGAAAATATGTTAAATGGTTCTTAAGATATAGACCAAAACAGATTATAATACACGACAATTAGTAACAATTCAATATGCACATAATGACATATAATATATTGTTAGGCGGTTGCCAGCCAACATTTTTACGTGAAATAAGAAAATTAAAACAAAATTGAATAGCTCCGTGGTAATTGGAATCAATTTTTGACAGAAGGTGTGCGTCATGTGATCTCATTGAAAAGGTAAGGGTTAAAGTCGTTCATGTAGAATATATGTTTCTAACTTCATTATTTTATTTTTATTCTGCTAATTTGTGCTTTTCGTACATATCCTGATGTGTAGAATATGAAAACAACATACTTTGTTCTGACATCGAAAATATATATACAGGGTGCATCAAAATATAGCGCTGCAGAAGACAAAATAACACTTCGATTTCAGAAAAATATATAAGTTTGATAGAATTAGGTAGTTTCTCTTTGTGTTACGTAAAAATACGCATATGAGATCCTCGGGTGTCATATGCAAGCAACCTAGTGGTGTGTCAGTGTAGGGAAATGCAGTGAAATATGCGTTATTTTGAAAAAAAGAATAAAGTAGTAACAAACATGGTACAGGATAAGGTACTTTTTTTCAGCCATAGGGACCCGGGTTTGCGACCTCTATGAGAGAAGTGCTGGTACTCGAGTTTGAGCTTTATTTCGTGAAAATATGTTAAATGGTTCTTAAGATATAGACCAAAACAGATTATAATACACGACAATTAGTAACAATTCAATATGCACATAATGACATATAATATATTGTTAGGCGGTTGCCAGCCAACATTTTTACGTGAAATAAGAAAATTAAAACAAAATTGAATAGCTCCGTGGTAATTGGAATCAATTTTTGACAGAAGGTGTGCGTCATGTGATCTCATTGAAAAGGTAAGGGTTAAAGTCGTTCATGTAGAATATATGTTTCTAACTTCATTATTTTATTTTTATTCTGCTAATTTGTGCCTTTCGTACCTATCCTGATGTGTAGAATATGAAAACATTTTTTTTGTTCTAACATTGGAAATATATATACAGGGTGCATCAAAATATAGCGCTGCAGAAGACAAAATAACACTTCGATTTCAGAATAATATATAAGTTTGATAGAATTAGGTAGTTTCTCTTTGTGTTACGTAAAAAAACGCATATGTGATCCTCGGGTGTCATATGCAAGCAACCTAGTGGTGTGTCAGTGTAGGGAAATGCAGTGAAATATGCGTTATTTTGAAAAAAAAGAATAAAGTAGTAACAAACATGGTACAGGATAAGGTGCTTTTTTTCAGCCATAGGGACCCGGGTTTGCGACCTCTATGAGAGAAGTGCTGGTACTCGATTTTGAGCTTTATTTCGTGAAAATATGTTAAATGGTTCTTAAGATATAGACCAAAACAGATTATAATACACGACAATTAGTAACAATTCAATATGCACATAATGACATATAATATATTGTTAGGCGGTTGCCAGCCAACATTTTTACGTGAAATAAGAAAATTAAAACAAAATTGAATAGCTCCCTGGTAATTGGAATCAATTTTTGACAGAAGGTGTGCGTCATGTGATCTCATTGAAAAGGTAAGGGTTAAAGTCGTTCATGTAGAATATATGTTTCTAACTTCATTATTTTATTTTTATTCTGCTAATTTGTGCTTTTCGTACATATCCTGATGTGTAGAATATGAAAACAACATACTTTGTTCTGACATCGAAAATATATATACAGGGTGCATCAAAATATAGCGCTGCAGAAGACAAAATAACACTTCGATTTCAGAAAAATATATAAGTTTGATAGAATTAGGTAGTTTCTCTTTGTGTTACGTAAAAATACGCATATGAGATCCTCGGGTGTCATATGCAAGCAACCTAGTGGTGTGTCAGTGTAGGGAAATGCAGTGAAATATGCGTTATTTTGAAAAAAAGAATAAAGTAGTAACAAACATGGTACAGGATAAGGTACTTTTTTTCAGCCATAGGGACCCGGGTTTGCGACCTCTATGAGAGAAGTGCTGGTACTCGAGTTTGAGCTTTATTTCGTGAAAATATGTTAAATGGTTCTTAAGATATAGACCAAAACAGATTATAATACACGACAATTAGTAACAATTCAATATGCACATAATGACATATAATATATTGTTAGGCGGTTGCCAGCCAACATTTTTACGTGAAATAAGAAAATTAAAACAAAATTGAATAGCTCCGTGGTAATTGGAATCAATTTTTGACAGAAGGTGTGCGTCATGTGATCTCATTGAAAAGGTAAGGGTTAAAGTCGTTCATGTAGAATATATGTTTCTAACTTCATTATTTTATTTTTATTCTGCTAATTTGTGCCTTTCGTACCTATCCTGATGTGTAGAATATGAAAACATTTTTTTTGTTCTAACATTGGAAATATATATACAGGGTGCATCAAAATATAGCGCTGCAGAAGACAAAATAACACTTCGATTTCAGAATAATATATAAGTTTGATAGAATTAGGTAGTTTCTCTTTGTGTTACGTAAAAAAACGCATATGTGATCCTCGGGTGTCATATGCAAGCAACCTAGTGGTGTGTCAGTGTAGGGAAATGCAGTGAAATATGCGTTATTTTGAAAAAAAAGAATAAAGTAGTAACAAACATGGTACAGGATAAGGTGCTTTTTTTCAGCCATAGGGACCCGGGTTTGCGACCTCTATGAGAGAAGTGCTGGTACTCGAGTTTGAGCTTTATTTCGTGAAAATATGTTAAATGGTTCTTAAGATATAGACCAAAACAGATTATAATACACGACAATTAGTAACAATTCAATATGCACATAATGACATATAATATATTGTTAGGCGGTTGCCAGCCAACATTTTTACGTGAAATAAGAAAATTAAAACAAAATTGAATAGCTCCGTGGTAATTGGAATCAATTTTTGACAGAAGGTGTGCGTCATGTGATCTCATTGAAAAGGTAAGGGTTAAAGTCGTTCATGTAGAATATATGTTTCTAACTTCATTATTTTATTTTTATTCTGCTAATTTGTGCTTTTCGTACATATCCTGATGTGTAGAATATGAAAACAACATACTTTGTTCTGACATCGAAAATATATATACAGGGTGCATCAAAATATAGCGCTGCAGAAGACAAAATAACACTTCGATTTCAGAAAAATATATAAGTTTGATAGAATTAGGTAGTTTCTCTTTGTATTAAGTAAAAATACGCATATGAGATCCTCGGGTGTCATATGCAAGCAACCTAGTGGTGTGTCAGTGTAGGGAAATGCAGTGAAATATGCGTTATTTTGAAAAAAAGAATAAAGTAGTAACAAACATGGTACAGGATAAGATACTTTTTTTCAGCCATAGGGACCCGGGTTTGCGACCTCTATGAGAGAAGTGCTGGTACTCGAGTTTGAGCTTTATTTCGTGAAAATATGTTAAATGGTTCTTAAGATATAGACCAAAACAGATTATAATACACGACAATTAGTAACAATTCAATATGCACATAATGACATATAATATATTGTTAGGCGGTTGCCAGCCAACATTTTTACGTGAAATAAGAAAATTAAAACAAAATTGAATAGCTCCCTGGTAATTGGAATCAATTTTTGACAGAAGGTGTGCGTCATGTGATCTCATTGAAAAGGTAAGGGTTAAAGTCGTTCATGTAGAATATATGTTTCTAACTTCATTATTTTATTTTTATTCTGCTAATTTGTGCTTTTCGTACATATCCTGATGTGTAGAATATGAAAACAACATATTTTGTTCTGACATCGAAAGCATATATACAGGGTGCATCAAAATATACCGCTGCAGAAGACAAAATAACACTTCGATTTCAGAAAAATATATAAGTTTGATAGAATTAGGTAGTTTCTCTTTGTGTTACGTAAAAATACGCATATGTGATCCTCGGGTGTCATATGCAAGCAAGCTAGTGGTGTGTCAGAGTAGGGAAATGCAGTGAAATATGCGTTATTTTGAAACAAAGAATAAAGTAGTAACAAACATGGTACAGGATAAGGTACTTTTTTTCAGCCATAGGGACCCGTGTTTGCGACCGCTATGAGAGAAGTGCTGGTACTCGAGTTTGAGCTTTATTTCGTGAAAATATGTTAAATGGTTCTTAAGATATAGACCAAAACAGATTATAATACACGACAATTAGTAACAATTCAATATGCACATAATGACATATAATATATTGTTAGGCGGTTGCCAGCCAACATTTTTACGTGAAATAAGAAAATTAAAACAAAATTGAATAGCTCCGTGGTAATTGGAATCAATTTTTGACAGAAGGTGTGCGTCATGTGATCTCATTGAAAAGGTAAGGGTTAAAGTCGTTCATGTAGAATATATGTTTCTAACTTCATTATTTTATTTTTATTCTGCTAATTTGTGCCTTTCGTACCTATCCTGATGTGTAGAATATGAAAACATTTTTTTTGTTCTAACATTGAAAATATATATACAGGGTGCATCAAAATATAGCGCTGCAGAAGACAAAATAACACTTCGATTTCAGAATAATATATAAGTTTGATAGAATTAGGTAGTTTCTCTTTGTGTTACGTAAAAAAACGCATATGTGATCCTCGGGTGTCATATGCAAGCAACCTAGTGGTGTGTCAGTGTAGGGAAATGCAGTGAAATATGCGTTATTTTGAAAAAAAAGAATAAAGTAGTAACAAACATGGTACAGGATAAGGTGCTTTTTTTCAGCCATAGGGACCCGGGTTTGCGACCTCTATGAGAGAAGTGCTGGTACTCGAGTTTGAGCTTTATTTCGTGAAAATATGTTAAATGGTTCTTAAGATATAGACCAAAACAGATTATAATACACGACAATTAGTAACAATTCAATATGCACATAATGACATATAATATATTGTTAGGCGGTTGCCAGCCAACATTTTTACGTGAAATAAGAAAATTAAAACAAAATTGAATAGCTCCGTGGTAATTGGAATCAATTTTTGACAGAAGGTGTGCGTCATGTGATCTTATAGAAAAGGTAAGGGTTAAAGTCGTTCATGTAGAATATATGTTTCTAACTTCATTATTTTATTTTTATTCTGCTAATTTGTGCTTTTCCTACCTATCCTGATGTGTAGAATATGAAAACAACATATTTTGTTCTGACATCGAAAATATATATACAGGGTGCATCAAAATATAGCGCTGCAGAAGACAAAATAACACTTCGATTTCAGAAAAATATATAAGTTTTATTAGAATTAGGTAGTTTCTCTTTGTGTTACGTAAAAATACGCATATGAGATCCTCGGGTGTCATATGCAAGCAACCTAGTGGTGTGTCAGTGTAGGGAAATGCAGTGAAATATGCGTTATTTTGAAAAAAAGAATAAAGTAGTAACAAACATGGTACAGGATAAGATACTTTTTTTCAGCCATAGGGACCCGGGTTTGCGACCTCTATGAGAGAAGTGCTGGTACTCGAGTTTGAGCTTTATTTCGTGAAAATATGTTAAATGGTTCTTAAGATATAGACCAAAACAGATTATAATACACGACAATTAGTAACAATTCAATATGCACATAATGACATATAATATATTGTTAGGCGGTTGCCAGCCAACATTTTTACGTGAAATAAGAAAATTAAAACAAAATTGAATAGCTCCGTGGTAATTGGAATCAATTTTTGACAGAAGGTGTGCGTCATGTGATCTCATAGAAAAGGTAAAGGTTATAGTCGTTCATATAGAATATTTGTTTCTAACTTCATTATTTTATGCTTTTTCTGCTAATTTGTGCCTTTCGTACCTATCCCGATGTGTAGAATATGAAAACATTTTTTTGTTCTGACATTGAAAATATATATACAGGGTGCATCAAAATAACCCGTTGCAGAAGACAAGATAACACTTCGATTTCAGAAAAATATATAAGTTTGATAGAATTAGGTAGTTTCTCTTTGTGTTACGTAAAAATACGCATATGTGATCCTCGGGTGTCATATGCAAGCAACCTAGTGGTGTGTCAGTGTAGGGAAATGCAGTGAAATATGCGTTATTTTGAAAAAAAGAATAAAGTAGTAACAAACATGGTACAGGATAAGGTACTTTTTTTCAGCCATAGGGACCCGGGTTTGCGACCTCTATGAGAGAAGTGCTGGTACTCGAGTTTGAGCTTTATTTCGTGAAAATATGTTAAATGGTTCTTAAGATATAGACCAAAACAGATTATAATACACGACAATTAGTAACAATTCAATATGCACATAATGACATATAATATATTGTTAGGCGGTTGCCAGCCAACATTTTTACGTGAAATAAGAAAATTAAAACAAAATTGAATAGCTCCGTGGTAATTGGAATCAATTTTTGACAGAAGGTGTGCGTCATGTGATCTCATTGAAAAGGTAAGGGTTAAAGTCGTTCATGTAGAATATATGTTTCTAACTTCATTATTTTATTTTTATTCTGCTAATTTGTGCTTTTCGTACATATCCTGATGTGTAGAATATGAAAACAACATATTTTGTTCTGACATCGAAAGCATATATACAGGGTGCATCAAAATATAGCGCTGCAGAAGACAAAATAACATTTCGATTTCAGAAAAATATATAAGTTTGATAGAATTAGGTAGTTTCTCTTTGTGTTACGTAAAAATACGCATATGTGATCCTCGGGTGTCATATGCAAGCAACCTAGTGGTGTGTCAGTGTAGGGAAATGCAGTGAAATATGCGTTATTTTGAAAAAAAGAATAAAGTAGTAACAAACATGGTACAGGATAAGGTACTTTTTTTCAGCCATAGGGACCCGGGTTTGCGACCGCTATGAGAGAAGTGCTGGTACTCAAGTTTGAGCTTTATTTCGTGAAAATATGTTAAATGGTTCTTAAGATATAGACCAAAACAGATTATAATACACGACAATTAGTAACAATTCAATATGCACATAATGACATATAATATATTGTTAGGCGGTTGCCAGCCAACATTTTTACGTGAAATAAGAAAATTAAAACAAAATTGAATAGCTCCGTGGTAATTGGAATCAATTTTTGACAGAAGGTGTGCGTCATGTGATCTTATAGAAAAGGTAAGGGTTAAAGTCGTTCATGTAGAATATATGTTTCTAACTTCATTATTTTATTTTTATTCTGCTAATTTGTGCTTTTCGTACATATCCTGATGTGTAGAATATGAAAACAACATATTTTGTTCTGACATCGAAAATATATATACAGGGTGCATCAAAATATAGCGCTGCAGAAGACAAAATAACACTTCGATTTCAGAAAAATATATAAGTTTTATTAGAATTAGGTAGTTTCTCTTTGTGTTACGTAAAAATACGCATATGAGATCCTCGGGTGTCATATGCAAGCAACCTAGTGGTGTGTCAGTGTAGGGAAATGCAGTGAAATATGCGTTATTTTGAAAAAAAGAATAAAGTAGTAACAAACATGGTACAGGATAAGGTACTTTTTTTCAGACATAGGGACCCGGGTTTGCGACCTCTATGAGAGAAGTGCTGGTACTCGAGTTTGAGCTTTATTTCGTGAAAATATGTTAAATGGTTCTTAAGATATAGACCAAAACAGATTATAATACACGACAATTAGTAACAATTCAATATGCACATAATGACATATAATATATTGTTAGGCGGTTGCCAGCCAACATTTTTACGTGAAATAAGAAAATTAAAACAAAATTGAATAGCTCCGTGGTAATTGGAATCAATTTTTGACAGAAGGTGTGCGTCATGTGATCTCATAGAAAAGGTAAAGGTTATAGTCGTTCATATAGAATATTTGTTTCTAACTTCATTATTTTATGCTTTTTCTGCTAATTTGTGCCTTTCGTACCTATCCCGATGTGTAGAATATGAAAACATTTTTTTGTTCTGACATTGAAAATATATATACAGGGTGCATCAAAATAACCCGTTGCAGAAGACAAGATAACACTTCGATTTCAGAAAAATATATAAGTTTGATAGAATTAGGTAGTTTCTCTTTGTGTTACGTAAAAATACGCATATGTGATCCTCGGGTGTCATATGCAAGCAACCTAGTGGTGTGTCAGTGTAGGGAAATGCAGTGAAATATGCGTTATTTTGAAAAAAAGAATAAAGTAGTAACAAACATGGTACAGGATAACGTACTTTTTTTCAGCCATAAGGACCCGGGTTTGCGACCGCTATGAGAGAAGTGCTGGTACTCGAGTTTGAGCTTTATTTCGTGAAAATATGTTAAATGGTTCTTAAGATATAGACCAAAACAGATTATAATACACGACAATTAGTAACAATTCAATATGCACATAATGACATATAATATATTGTTAGGCGGTTGCCAGCCAACATTTTTACGTGAAATAAGAAAATTAAAACAAAATTGAATAGCTCCGTGGTAATTGGAATCAATTTTTGACAGAAGGTGTGCGTCATGTGATCTCATTGAAAAGGTAAGGGTTAAAGTCGTTCATGTAGAATATATGTTTCTAACTTCATTATTTTATTTTTATTCTGCTAATTTGTGCTTTTCGTACATATCCTGATGTGTAGAATATGAAAACAACATACTTTGTTCTGACATCGAAAATATATATACAGGGTGCATCAAAATATAGCGCTGCAGAAGACAAAATAACACTTCGATTTCAGAAAAATATATAAGTTTGATAGAATTAGGTAGTTTCTCTTTGTGTTACGTAAAAATACGCATATGAGATCCTCGGGTGTCATATGCAAGCAACCTAGTGGTGTGTCAGTGTAGGGAAATGCAGTGAAATATGCGTTATTTTGAAAAAAAGAATAAAGTAGTAACAAACATGGTACAGGATAAGGTACTTTTTTTCAGCCATAGGGACCCGGGTTTGCGACCTCTATGAGAGAAGTGCTGGTACTCGAGTTTGAGCTTTATTTCGTGAAAATATGTTAAATGGTTCTTAAGATATAGACCAAAACAGATTATAATACACGACAATTAGTAACAATTCAATATGCACATAATGACATATAATATATTGTTAGGCGGTTGCCAGCCAACATTTTTACGTGAAATAAGAAAATTAAAACAAAATTGAATAGCTCCGTGGTAATTGGAATCAATTTTTGACAGAAGGTGTGCGTCATGTGATCTCATTGAAAAGGTAAGGGTTAAAGTCGTTCATGTAGAATATATGTTTCTAACTTCATTATTTTATTTTTATTCTGCTAATTTGTGCTTTTCGTACATATCCTGATGTGTAGAATATGAAAACAACATATTTTGTTCTGACATCGAAAGCATATATACAGGGTGCATCAAAATATAGCGCTGCAGAAGACAAAATAACACTTCGATTTCAGAAAAATATATAAGTTTGATAGAATTAGGTAGTTTCTCTTTGTGTTACGTAAAAATACGCATATGTGATCCTCGGGTGTCATATGCAAGCAAGCTAGTGGTGTGTCAGAGTAGGGAAATGCAGTGAAATATGCGTTATTTTGAAACAAAGAATAAAGTAGTAACAAACATGGTACAGGATAAGGTACTTTTTTTCAGCCATAGGGACCCGGGTTTGCGACCTCTATGAGAGAAGTGCTGGTACTCGAGTTTGAGCTTTATTTCGTGAAAATATGTTAAATGGTTCTTAAGATATAGACCAAAACAGATTATAATACACGACAATTAGTAACAATTCAATATGCACATAATGACATATAATATATTGTTAGGTGGTTGCCAGCCAACATTTTTACGTGAAATAAGAAAATTAAAACAAAATTGAATAGCTCCGTGGTAATTGGAATCAATTTTTGACAGAAGGTGTGCGTCATGTGATCTCATTGAAAAGGTAAGGGTTAAAGTCGTTCATGTAGAATATATGTTTCTAACTTCATTATTTTATTTTTATTCTGCTAATTTGTGCTTTTCCTACCTATCCTGATGTGTAGAATATGAAAACAACATATTTTGTTCTGACATCGAAAATATATATACAGGGTGCATCAAAATATAGCGCTGCAGAAGACAAAATAACACTTCGATTTCAGAAAAATATATAAGTTTGATAGAATTAGGTAGTTTCTCTTTGTGTTAAGTAAAAATACGCATATGAGATCCTCGGGTGTCATATGCAAGCAACCTAGTGGTGTGTCAGTGTAGGGAAATGCAGTGAAATATGCGTTATTTTGAAAAAAAGAATAAAGTAGTAACAAACATGGTACAGGATAAGATACTTTTTTTCAGCCATAGGGACCCGGGTTTGCGACCTCTATGAGAGAAGTGCTGGTACTCGAGTTTGAGCTTTATTTCGTGAAAATATGTTAAATGGTTCTTAAGATATAGACCAAAACAGATTATAATACACGACAATTAGTAACAATTCAATATGCACATAATGACATATAATATATTGTTAGGCGGTTGCCAGCCAACATTTTTACGTGAAATAAGAAAATTAAAACAAAATTGAATAGCTCCCTGGTAATTGGAATCAATTTTTGACAGAAGGTGTGCGTCATGTGATCTCATTGAAAAGGTAAGGGTTAAAGTCGTTCATGTAGAATATATGTTTCTAACTTCATTATTTTATTTTTATTCTGCTAATTTGTGCTTTTCGTACATATCCTGATGTGTAGAATATGAAAACAACATATTTTGTTCTGACATCGAAAGCATATATACAGGGTGCATCAAAATATAGCGCTGCAGAAGACAAAATAACACTTCGATTTCAGAAAAATATATAAGTTTGATAGAATTAGGTAGTTTCTCTTTGTGTTACGTAAAAATACGCATATGTGATCCTCGGGTGTCATATGCAAGCAAGCTAGTGGTGTGTCAGAGTAGGGAAATGCAGTGAAATATGCGTTATTTTGAAACAAAGAATAAAGTAGTAACAAACATGGTACAGGATAAGGTACTTTTTTTCAGCCATAGGGACCCGTGTTTGCGACCGCTATGAGAGAAGTGCTGGTACTCGAGTTTGAGCTTTATTTCGTGAAAATATGTTAAATGGTTCTTAAGATATAGACCAAAACAGATTATAATACACGACAATTAGTAACAATTCAATATGCACATAATGACATATAATATATTGTTAGGCGGTTGCCAGCCAACATTTTTACGTGAAATAAGAAAATTAAAACAAAATTGAATAGCTCCGTGGTAATTGGAATCAATTTTTGACAGAAGGTGTGCGTCATGTGATCTCATTGAAAAGGTAAGGGTTAAAGTCGTTCATGTAGAATATATGTTTCTAACTTCATTATTTTATTTTTATTCTGCTAATTTGTGCCTTTCGTACCTATCCTGATGTGTAGAATATGAAAACATTTTTTTTGTTCTAACATTGAAAATATATATACAGGGTGCATCAAAATATAGCGCTGCAGAAGACAAAATAACACTTCGATTTCAGAAAAATATATAAGTTTGATATAATTAGGTAGTTTCTCTTTGTGTTACGTAAAAAAACGCATATGTGATCCTCGGGTGTCATATGCAAGCAACCTAGTGGTGTGTCAGTGTAGGGAAATGCAGTGAAATATGCGTTATTTTGAAAAAAAAGAATAAAGTAGTAACAAACATGGTACAGGATAAGGTGCTTTTTTTCAGCCATAGGGACCCGGGTTTGCGACCTCTATGAGAGAAGTGCTGGTACTCGAGTTTGAGCTTTATTTCGTGAAAATATGTTAAATGGTTCTTAAGATATAGACCAAAACAGATTATAATACACGACAATTAGTAACAATTCAATATGCACATAATGACATATAATATATTGTTAGGCGGTTGCCAGCCAACATTTTTACGTGAAATAAGAAAATTAAAACAAAATTGAATAGCTCCGTGGTAATTGGAATCAATTTTTGACAGAAGGTGTGCGTCATGTGATCTTATAGAAAAGGTAAGGGTTAAAGTCGTTCATGTAGAATATATGTTTCTAACTTCATTATTTTATTTTTATTCTGCTAATTTGTGCTTTTCCTACCTATCCTGATGTGTAGAATATGAAAACAACATATTTTGTTCTGACATCGAAAATATATATACAGGGTGCATCAAAATATAGCGCTGCAGAAGACAAAATAACACTTCGATTTCAGAAAAATATATAAGTTTTATTAGAATTAGGTAGTTTCTCTTTGTGTTACGTAAAAATACGCATATGAGATCCTCGGGTGTCATATGCAAGCAACCTAGTGGTGTGTCAGTGTAGGGAAATGCAGTGAAATATGCGTTATTTTGAAAAAAAGAATAAAGTAGTAACAAACATGGTACAGGATAAGATACTTTTTTTCAGCCATAGGGACCCGGGTTTGCGACCTCTATGAGAGAAGTGCTGGTACTCGAGTTTGAGCTTTATTTCGTGAAAATATGTTAAATGGTTCTTAAGATATAGACCAAAACAGATTATAATACACGACAATTAGTAACAATTCAATATGCACATAATGACATATAATATATTGTTAGGCGGTTGCCAGCCAACATTTTTACGTGAAATAAGAAAATTAAAACAAAATTGAATAGCTCCGTGGTAATTGGAATCAATTTTTGACAGAAGGTGTGCGTCATGTGATCTCATAGAAAAGGTAAAGGTTATAGTCGTTCATATAGAATATTTGTTTCTAACTTCATTATTTTATGCTTTTTCTGCTAATTTGTGCCTTTCGTACCTATCCCGATGTGTAGAATATGAAAACATTTTTTTGTTCTGACATTGAAAATATATATACAGGGTGCATCAAAATAACCCGTTGCAGAAGACAAGATAACACTTCGATTTCAGAAAAATATATAAGTTTGATAGAATTAGGTAGTTTCTCTTTGTGTTACGTAAAAATACGCATATGTGATCCTCGGGTGTCATATGCAAGCAACCTAGTGGTGTGTCAGTGTAGGGAAATGCAGTGAAATATGCGTTATTTTGAAAAAAAGAATAAAGTAGTAACAAACATGGTACAGGATAAGGTACTTTTTTTCAGCCATAGGGACCCGGGTTTGCGACTTCTATGAGAGAAGTGCTGGTACTCGAGTTTGAGCTTTATTTCGTGAAAATATGTTAAATGGTTCTTAAGATATAGACCAAAACAGATTATAATACACGACAATTAGTAACAATTCAATATGCACATAATGACATATAATATATTGTTAGGCGGTTGCCAGCCAACATTTTTACGTGAAATAAGAAAATTAAAACAAAATTGAATAGCTCCGTGGTAATTGGAATCAATTTTTGACAGAAGGTGTGCGTCATGTGATCTCATTGAAAAGGTAAGGGTTAAAGTCGTTCATGTAGAATATATGTTTCTAACTTCATTATTTTATTTTTATTCTGCTAATTTGTGCTTTTCGTACATATCCTGATGTGTAGAATATGAAAACAACATATTTTGTTCTGACATCGAAAGCATATATACAGGGTGCATCAAAATATAGCGCTGCAGAAGACAAAATAACATTTCGATTTCAGAAAAATATATAAGTTTGATAGAATTAGGTAGTTTCTCTTTGTGTTACGTAAAAATACGCATATGTGATCCTCGGGTGTCATATGCAAGCAACCTAGTGGTGTGTCAGTGTAGGGAAATGCAGTGAAATATGCGTTATTTTGAAAAAAAGAATAAAGTAGTAACAAACATGGTACAGGATAAGGTACTTTTTTTCAGCCATAGGGACCCGGGTTTGCGACCGCTATGAGAGAAGTGCTGGTACTCAAGTTTGAGCTTTATTTCGTGAAAATATGTTAAATGGTTCTTAAGATATAGACCAAAACAGATTATAATACACGACAATTAGTAACAATTCAATATGCACATAATGACATATAATATATTGTTAGGCGGTTGCCAGCCAACATTTTTACGTGAAATAAGAAAATTAAAACAAAATTGAATAGCTCCGTGGTAATTGGAATCAATTTTTGACAGAAGGTGTGCGTCATGTGATCTTATAGAAAAGGTAAGGGTTAAAGTCGTTCATGTAGAATATATGTTTCTAACTTCATTATTTTATTTTTATTCTGCTAATTTGTGCTTTTCCTACCTATCCTGATGTGTAGAATATGAAAACAACATATTTTGTTCTGACATCGAAAATATATATACAGGGTGCATCAAAATATAGCGCTGCAGAAGACAAAATAACACTTCGATTTCAGAAAAATATATAAGTTTTATTAGAATTTGGTAGTTTCTCTTTGTGTTACGTAAAAATACGCATATGAGATCCTCGGGTGTCATATGCAAGCAACCTAGTGGTGTGTCAGTGTAGGGAAATGCAGTGAAATATGCGTTATTTTGAAAAAAAGAATAAAGTAGTAACAAACATGGTACAGGATAAGGTACTTTTTTTCAGACATAGGGACCCGGGTTTGCGACCTCTATGAGAGAAGTGCTGGTACTCGAGTTTGAGCTTTATTTCGTGAAAATATGTTAAATGGTTCTTAAGATATAGACCAAAACAGATTATAATACACGACAATTAGTAACAATTCAATATGCACATAATGACATATAATATATTGTTAGGCGGTTGCCAGCCAACATTTTTACGTGAAATAAGAAAATTAAAACAAAATTGAATAGCTCCGTGGTAATTGGAATCAATTTTTGACAGAAGGTGTGCGTCATGTGATCTCATAGAAAAGGTAAAGGTTATAGTCGTTCATATAGAATATTTGTTTCTAACTTCATTATTTTATGCTTTTTCTGCTAATTTGTGCCTTTCGTACCTATCCCGATGTGTAGAATATGAAAACATTTTTTTGTTCTGACATTGAAAATATATATACAGGGTGCATCAAAATAACCCGTTGCAGAAGACAAGATAACACTTCGATTTCAGAAAAATATATAAGTTTGATAGAATTAGGTAGTTTCTCTTTGTGTTACGTAAAAATACGCATATGTGATCCTCGGGTGTCATATGCAAGCAACCTAGTGGTGTGTCAGTGTAGGGAAATGCAGTGAAATATGCGTTATTTTGAAAAAAAGAATAAAGTAGTAACAAACATGGTACAGGATAACGTACTTTTTTTCAGCCATAAGGACCCGGGTTTGCGACCGCTATGAGAGAAGTGCTGGTACTCGAGTTTGAGCTTTATTTCGTGAAAATATGTTAAATGGTTCTTAAGATATAGACCAAAACAGATTATAATTCACGACAATTAGTAACAATTCAATATGCACATAATGACATATAATATATTGTTAGGCGGTTGCCAGCCAACATTTTTACGTGAAATAAGAAAATTAAAACAAAATTGAATAGCTCCGTGGTAATTGGAATCAATTTTTGACAGAAGGTGTGCGTCATGTGATCTCATTGAAAAGGTAAGGGTTAAAGTCGTTCATGTAGAATATATGTTTCTAACTTCATTATTTTATTTTTATTCTGCTAATTTGTGCTTTTCGTACATATCCTGATGTGTAGAATATGAAAACAACATACTTTGTTCTGACATCGAAAATATATATACAGGGTGCATCAAAATATAGCGCTGCAGAAGACAAAATAACACTTCGATTTCAGAAAAATATATAAGTTTGATAGAATTAGGTAGTTTCTCTTTGTGTTACGTAAAAATACGCATATGAGATCCTCGGGTGTCATATGCAAGCAACCTAGTGGTGTGTCAGTGTAGGGAAATGCAGTGAAATATGCGTTATTTTGAAAAAAAGAATAAAGTAGTAACAAACATGGTACAGGATAAGGTACTTTTTTTCAGCCATAGGGACCCGGGTTTGCGACCTCTATGAGAGAAGTGCTGGTACTCGAGTTTGAGCTTTATTTCGTGAAAATATGTTAAATGGTTCTTAAGATATAGACCAAAACAGATTATAATACACGACAATTAGTAACAATTCAATATGCACATAATGACATATAATATATTGTTAGGCGGTTGCCAGCCAACATTTTTACGTGAAATAAGAAAATTAAAACAAAATTGAATAGCTCCGTGGTAATTGGAATCAATTTTTGACAGAAGGTGTGCGTCATGTGATCTCATTGAAAAGGTAAGGGTTAAAGTCGTTCATGTAGAATATATGTTTCTAACTTCATTATTTTATTTTTATTCTGCTAGTTTGTGCTTTTCGTACATATCCTGATGTGTAGAATATGAAAACAACATATTTTGTTCTGACATCGAAAGCATATATACAGGGTGCATCAAAATATAGCGCTGCAGAAGACAAAATAACACTTCGATTTCAGAAAAATATATAAGTTTGATAGAATTAGGTAGTTTCTCTTTGTGTTACGTAAAAATACGCATATGTGATCCTCGGGTGTCATATGCAAGCAACCTAGTGGTGTGTCAGTGTAGGGAAATGCAGTGAAATATGCGTTATTTTGAAAAAAAGAATAAAGTAGTAACAAACATGGTACAGGATAAGGTACTTTTTTTCAGCCATAGGGACCCGGGTTTGCGACCGCTATGAGAGAAGTGCTGGTACTCGAGTTTGAGCTTTATTTCGTGAAAATATGTTAAATGGTTCTTAAGATATAGACCAAAACAGATTATAATACACGACAATTAGTAACAATTCAATATGCACATAATGACATATAATATATTGTTAGGTGGTTGCCAGCCAACATTTTTACGTGAAATAAGAAAATTAAAACAAAATTGAATAGCTCCGTGGTAATTGGAATCAATTTTTGACAGAAGGTGTGCGTCATGTGATCTCATTGAAAAGGTAAGGGTTAAAGTCGTTCATGTAGAATATATGTTTCTAACTTCATTATTTTATTTTTATTCTGCTAATTTGTGCTTTTCCTACCTATCCTGATGTGTAGAATATGAAAACAACATATTTTGTTCTGACATCGAAAATATATATACAGGGTGCATCAAAATATAGCGCTGCAGAAGACAAAATAACACTTCGATTTCAGAAAAATATATAAGTTTGATAGAATTAGGTAGTTTCTCTTTGTGTTACGTAAAAATACGCATATGTGATCCTCGGGTGTCATATGCAAGCAACCTAGTGGTGTGTCAGTGTAGGGAAATGCAGTGAAATATGCGTTATTTTGAAAAAAAGAATAAAGTAGTAACAAACATGGTACAGGATAAGATACTTTTTTTCAGCCATAGGGACCCGGGTTTGCGACCTCTATGAGAGAAGTGCTGGTACTCGAGTTTGAGCTTTATTTCGTGAAAATATGTTAAATGGTTCTTAAGATATAGACCAAAACAGATTATAATACACGACAATTAGTAACAATTCAATATGCACATAATGACATATAATATATTGTTAGGCGGTTGCCAGCCAACATTTTTACGTGAAATAAGAAAATTAAAACAAAATTGAATAGCTCCGTGGTAATTGGAATCAATTTTTGACAGAAGGTGTGCGTCATGTGATCTCATTGAAAAGGTAAGGGTTAAAGTCGTTCATGTAGAATATATGTTTCTAACTTCATTATTTTATTTTTATTCTGCTAATTTGTGCTTTTCGTACATATCCTGATGTGTAGAATATGAAAACAACATACTTTGTTCTGACATCGAAAATATATATACAGGGTGCATCAAAATATAGCGCTGCAGAAGACAAAATAACACTTCGATTTCAGAAAAATATATAAGTTTGATAGAATTAGGTAGTTTCTCTTTGTGTTACGTAAAAATACGCATATGAGATCCTCGGGTGTCATATGCAAGCAACCTAGTGGTGTGTCAGTGTAGGGAAATGCAGTGAAATATGCGTTATTTTGAAAAAAAGAATAAAGTAGTAACAAACATGGTACAGGATAAGGTACTTTTTTTCAGCCATAGGGACCCGGGTTTGCGACCTCTATGAGAGAAGTGCTGGTACTCGAGTTTGAGCTTTATTTCGTGAAAATATGTTAAATGGTTCTTAAGATATAGACCAAAACAGATTATAATACACGACAATTAGTAACAATTCAATATGCACATAATGACATATAATATATTGTTAGGTGGTTGCCAGCCAACATTTTTACGTGAAATAAGAAAATTAAAACAAAATTGAATAGCTCCGTGGTAATTGGAATCAATTTTTGACAGAAGGTGTGCGTCATGTGATCTCATTGAAAAGGTAAGGGTTAAAGTCGTTCATGTAGAATATATGTTTCTAACTTCATTATTTTATTTTTATTCTGCTAATTTGTGCTTTTCCTACCTATCCTGATGTGTAGAATATGAAAACAACATATTTTGTTCTGACATCGAAAATATATATACAGGGTGCATCAAAATATAGCGCTGCAGAAGACAAAATAACACTTCGATTTCAGAAAAATATATAAGTTTGATAGAATTAGGTAGTTTCTCTTTGTGTTACGTAAAAATACGCATATGTGATCCTCGGGTGTCATATGCAAGCAACCTAGTGGTGTGTCAGTGTAGGGAAATGCAGTGAAATATGCGTTATTTTGAAAAAAAGAATAAAGTAGTAACAAACATGGTACAGGATAAGATACTTTTTTTCAGCCATAGGGACCCGGGTTTGCGACCTCTATGAGAGAAGTGCTGGTACTCGAGTTTGAGCTTTATTTCGTGAAAATATGTTAAATGGTTCTTAAGATATAGACCAAAACAGATTATAATACACGACAATTAGTAACAATTCAATATGCACATAATGACATATAATATATTGTTAGGCGGTTGCCAGCCAACATTTTTACGTGAAATAAGAAAATTAAAACAAAATTGAATAGCTCCGTGGTAATTGGAATCAATTTTTGACAGAAGGTGTGCGTCATGTGATCTCATAGAAAAGGTAAAGGTTATAGTCGTTCATATAGAATATTTGTTTCTAACTTCATTATTTTATGCTTTTTCTGCTAATTTGTGCCTTTCGTACCTATCCCGATGTGTAGAATATGAAAACATTTTTTTGTTCTGACATTGAAAATATATATACAGGGTGCATCAAAATAACCCGTTGCAGAAGACAAGATAACACTTCGATTTCAGAAAAATATATAAGTTTGATAGAATTAGGTAGTTTCTCTTTGTGTTACGTAAAAATACGCATATGTGATCCTCGGGTGTCATATGCAAGCAACCTAGTGGTGTGTCAGTGTAGGGAAATGCAGTGAAATATGCGTTATTTTGAAAAAAAGAATAAAGTAGTAACAAACATGGTACAGGATAACGTACTTTTTTTCAGCCATAAGGACCCGGGTTTGCGACCGCTATGAGAGAAGTGCTGGTACTCGAGTTTGAGCTTTATTTCGTGAAAATATGTTAAATGGTTCTTAAGATATAGACCAAAACAGATTATAATTCACGACAATTAGTAACAATTCAATATGCACATAATGACATATAATATATTGTTAGGCGGTTGCCAGCCAACATTTTTACGTGAAATAAGAAAATTAAAACAAAATTGAATAGCTCCGTGGTAATTGGAATCAATTTTTGACAGAAGGTGTGCGTCATGTGATCTCATTGAAAAGGTAAGGGTTAAAGTCGTTCATGTAGAATATATGTTTCTAACTTCATTATTTTATTTTTATTCTGCTAATTTGTGCTTTTCGTACATATCCTGATGTGTAGAATATGAAAACAACATACTTTGTTCTGACATCGAAAATATATATACAGGGTGCATCAAAATATAGCGCTGCAGAAGACAAAATAACACTTCGATTTCAGAAAAATATATAAGTTTGATAGAATTAGGTAGTTTCTCTTTGTGTTACGTAAAAATACGCATATGAGATCCTCGGGTGTCATATGCAAGCAACCTAGTGGTGTGTCAGTGTAGGGAAATGCAGTGAAATATGCGTTATTTTGAAAAAAAGAATAAAGTAGTAACAAACATGGTACAGGATAAGGTACTTTTTTTCAGCCATAGGGACCCGGGTTTGCGACCTCTATGAGAGAAGTGCTGGTACTCGAGTTTGAGCTTTATTTCGTGAAAATATGTTAAATGGTTCTTAAGATATAGACCAAAACAGATTATAATACACGACAATTAGTAACAATTCAATATGCACATAATGACATATAATATATTGTTAGGCGGTTGCCAGCCAACATTTTTACGTGAAATAAGAAAATTAAAACAAAATTGAATAGCTCCGTGGTAATTGGAATCAATTTTTGACAGAAGGTGTGCGTCATGTGATCTCATTGAAAAGGTAAGGGTTAAAGTCGTTCATGTAGAATATATGTTTCTAACTTCATTATTTTATTTTTATTCTGCTAGTTTGTGCTTTTCGTACATATCCTGATGTGTAGAATATGAAAACAACATATTTTGTTCTGACATCGAAAGCATATATACAGGGTGCATCAAAATATAGCGCTGCAGAAGACAAAATAACACTTCGATTTCAGAAAAATATATAAGTTTGATAGAATTAGGTAGTTTCTCTTTGTGTTACGTAAAAATACGCATATGTGATCCTCGGGTGTCATATGCAAGCAACCTAGTGGTGTGTCAGTGTAGGGAAATGCAGTGAAATATGCGTTATTTTGAAAAAAAGAATAAAGTAGTAACAAACATGGTACAGGATAAGGTACTTTTTTTCAGCCATAGGGACCCGGGTTTGCGACCGCTATGAGAGAAGTGCTGGTACTCGAGTTTGAGCTTTATTTCGTGAAAATATGTTAAATGGTTCTTAAGATATAGACCAAAACAGATTATAATACACGACAATTAGTAACAATTCAATATGCACATAATGACATATAATATATTGTTAGGTGGTTGCCAGCCAACATTTTTACGTGAAATAAGAAAATTAAAACAAAATTGAATAGCTCCGTGGTAATTGGAATCAATTTTTGACAGAAGGTGTGCGTCATGTGATCTCATTGAAAAGGTAAGGGTTAAAGTCGTTCATGTAGAATATATGTTTCTAACTTCATTATTTTATTTTTATTCTGCTAATTTGTGCTTTTCCTACCTATCCTGATGTGTAGAATATGAAAACAACATATTTTGTTCTGACATCGAAAATATATATACAGGGTGCATCAAAATATAGCGCTGCAGAAGACAAAATAACACTTCGATTTCAGAAAAATATATAAGTTTGATAGAATTAGGTAGTTTCTCTTTGTGTTACGTAAAAATACGCATATGTGATCCTCGGGTGTCATATGCAAGCAACCTAGTGGTGTGTCAGTGTAGGGAAATGCAGTGAAATATGCGTTATTTTGAAAAAAAGAATAAAGTAGTAACAAACATGGTACAGGATAAGATACTTTTTTTCAGCCATAGGGACCCGGGTTTGCGACCTCTATGAGAGAAGTGCTGGTACTCGAGTTTGAGCTTTATTTCGTGAAAATATGTTAAATGGTTCTTAAGATATAGACCAAAACAGATTATAATACACGACAATTAGTAACAATTCAATATGCACATAATGACATATAATATATTGTTAGGCGGTTGCCAGCCAACATTTTTACGTGAAATAAGAAAATTAAAACAAAATTGAATAGCTCCGTGGTAATTGGAATCAATTTTTGACAGAAGGTGTGCGTCATGTGATCTCATTGAAAAGGTAAGGGTTAAAGTCGTTCATGTAGAATATATGTTTCTAACTTCATTATTTTATTTTTATTCTGCTAATTTGTGCTTTTCGTACATATCCTGATGTGTAGAATATGAAAACAACATACTTTGTTCTGACATCGAAAATATATATACAGGGTGCATCAAAATATAGCGCTGCAGAAGACAAAATAACACTTCGATTTCAGAAAAATATATAAGTTTGATAGAATTAGGTAGTTTCTCTTTGTGTTACGTAAAAATACGCATATGAGATCCTCGGGTGTCATATGCAAGCAACCTAGTGGTGTGTCAGTGTAGGGAAATGCAGTGAAATATGCGTTATTTTGAAAAAAAGAATAAAGTAGTAACAAACATGGTACAGGATAAGGTACTTTTTTTCAGCCATAGGGACCCGGGTTTGCGACCTCTATGAGAGAAGTGCTGGTACTCGAGTTTGAGCTTTATTTCGTGAAAATATGTTAAATGGTTCTTAAGATATAGACCAAAACAGATTATAATACACGACAATTAGTAACAATTCAATAAGCACATAATGACATATAATATATTGTTAGGCGGTTGCCAGCCAACATTTTTACGTGAAATAAGAAAATTAAAACAAAATTGAATAGCTCCGTGGTAATTGGAATCAATTTTTGACAGAAGGTGTGCGTCATGTGATCTCATTGAAAAGGTAAGGGTTAAAGTCGTTCATGTAGAATATATGTTTCTAACTTCATTATTTTATTTTTATTCTGCTAATTTGTGCTTTTCGTACATATCCTGATGTGTAGAATATGAAAACAACATATTTTGTTCTGACATCGAAAGCATATATACAGGGTGCATCAAAATATAGCGCTGCAGAAGACAAAATAACACTTCGATTTCAGAAAAATATATAAGTTTGATAGAATTAGGTAGTTTCTCTTTGTGTTACGTAAAAATACGCATATGTGATCCTCGGGTGTCATATGCAAGCAAGCTAGTGGTGTGTCAGAGTAGGGAAATGCAGTGAAATATGCGTTATTTTGAAACAAAGAATAAAGTAGTAACAAACATGGTACAGGATAAGGTACTTTTTTTCAGCCATAGGGACCCGGGTTTGCGACCGCTATGAGAGAAGTTCTGGTACTCGAGTTTGAGCTTTATTTCGTGAAAATATGTTAAATGGTTCTTAAGATATAGACCAAAACAGATTATAATACACGACAATTAGTAACAATTCAATATGCACATAATGACATATAATATATTGTTAGGCGGTTGCCAGCCAACATTTTTACGTGAAATAAGAAAATTAAAACAAAATTGAATAGCTCCGTGGTAATTGGAATCAATTTTTGACAGAAGGTGTGCGTCATGTGATCTCATTGAAAAGGTAAGGGTTAAAGTCGTTCATGTAGAATATATGTTTCTAACTTCATTATTTTATTTTTATTCTGCTAATTTGTGCCTTTCGTACCTATCCTGATGTGTAGAATATGAAAACATTTTTTTTGTTCTAACATTGAAAATATATATACAGGGTGCATCAAAATATAGCGCTGCAGAAGACAAAATAACACTTCGATTTCAGAAAAATATATAAGTTTGATATAATTAGGTAGTTTCTCTTTGTGTTACGTAAAAAAACGCATATGTGATCCTCGGGTGTCATATGCAAGCAACCTAGTGGTGTGTCAGTGTAGGGAAATGCAGTGAAATATGCGTTATTTTGAAAAAAAAGAATAAAGTAGTAACAAACATGGTACAGGATAAGGTGCTTTTTTTCAGCCATAGGGACCCGGGTTTGCGACCTCTATGAGAGAAGTGCTGGTACTCGAGTTTGAGCTTTATTTCGTGAAAATATGTTAAATGGTTCTTAAGATATAGACCAAAACAGATTATAATACACGACAATTAGTAACAATTCAATATGCACATAATGACATATAATATATTGTTAGGCGGTTGCCAGCCAAAATTTTTACGTGAAATAAGAAAATTAAAACAAAATTGAATAGCTCCGTGGTAATTGGAATCAATTTTTGACAGAAGGTGTGCGTCATGTGATCTTATAGAAAAGGTAAGGGTTAAAGTCGTTCATGTAGAATATATGTTTCTAACTTCATTATTTTATTTTTATTCTGCTAATTTGTGCTTTTCCTACCTATCCTGATGTGTAGAATATGAAAACAACATATTTTGTTCTGACATCGAAAATATATATACAGGGTGCATCAAAATATAGCGCTGCAGAAGACAAAATAACACTTCGATTTCAGAAAAATATATAAGTTTTATTAGAATTAGGTAGTTTCTCTTTGTGTTACGTAAAAATACGCATATGAGATCCTCGGGTGTCATATGCAAGCAACCTAGTGGTGTGTCAGTGTAGGGAAATGCAGTGAAATATGCGTTATTTTGAAAAAAAGAATAAAGTAGTAACAAACATGGTACAGGATAAGATACTTTTTTTCAGCCATAGGGACCCGGGTTTGCGACCTCTATGAGAGAAGTGCTGGTACTCGAGTTTGAGCTTTATTTCGTGAAAATATGTTAAATGGTTCTTAAGATATAGACCAAAACAGATTATAATACACGACAATTAGTAACAATTCAATATGCACATAATGACATATAATATATTGTTAGGCGGTTGCCAGCCAACATTTTTACGTGAAATAAGAAAATTAAAACAAAATTGAATAGCTCCGTGGTAATTGGAATCAATTTTTGACAGAAGGTGTGCGTCATGTGATCTCATAGAAAAGGTAAAGGTTATAGTCGTTCATATAGAATATTTGTTTCTAACTTCATTATTTTATGCTTTTTCTGCTAATTTGTGCCTTTCGTACCTATCCCGATGTGTAGAATATGAAAACATTTTTTTGTTCTGACATTGAAAATATATATACAGGGTGCATCAAAATAACCCGTTGCAGAAGACAAGATAACACTTCGATTTCAGAAAAATATATAAGTTTGATAGAATTAGGTAGTTTCTCTTTGTGTTACGTAAAAATACGCATATGTGATCCTCGGGTGTCATATGCAAGCAACCTAGTGGTGTGTCAGTGTAAAGAAATGCAGTGAAATATGCGTTATTTTGAAAAAAAGAATAAAGTAGTAACAAACATGGTACAGGATAAGGTACTTTTTTTCAGCCATAGGGACCCGGGTTTGCGACCTCTATGAGAGAAGTGCTGTTACTCGAGTTTGAGCTTTATTTCGTGAAAATATGTTAAATGGTTCTTAAGATATAGACCAAAACAGATTATAATACACGACAATTAGTAACAATTCAATATGCACATAATGACATATAATATATTGTTAGGCGGTTGCCAGCCAACATTTTTACGTGAAATAAGAAAATTAAAACAAAATTGAATAGCTCCGTGGTAATTGGAATCAATTTTTGACAGAAGGTGTGCGTCATGTGATCTCATTGAAAAGGTAAGGGTTAAAGTCGTTCATGTAGAATATATGTTTCTAACTTCATTATTTTATTTTTATTCTGCTAATTTGTGCTTTTCGTACATATCCTGATGTGTAGAATATGAAAACAACATATTTTGTTCTGACATCGAAAGCATATATACAGGGTGCATCAAAATATAGCGCTGCAGAAGACAAAATAACATTTCGATTTCAGAAAAATATATAAGTTTGATAGAATTAGGTAGTTTCTCTTTGTGTTACGTAAAAATACGCATATGTGATCCTCGGGTGTCATATGCAAGCAACCTAGTGGTGTGTCAGTGTAGGGAAATGCAGTGAAATATGCGTTATTTTGAAAAAAAGAATAAAGTAGTAACAAACATGGTACAGGATAAGGTACTTTTTTTCAGCCATAGGGACCCGGGTTTGCGACCGCTATGAGAGAAGTGCTGGTACTCAAGTTTGAGCTTTATTTCGTGAAAATATGTTAAATGGTTCTTAAGATATAGACCAAAACAGATTATAATACACGACAATTAGTAACAATTCAATATGCACATAATGACATATAATATATTGTTAGGCGGTTGCCAGCCAACATTTTTACGTGAAATAAGAAAATTAAAACAAAATTGAATAGCTCCGTGGTAATTGGAATCAATTTTTGACAGAAGGTGTGCGTCATGTGATCTCATTGAAAAGGTAAGGGTTAAAGTCGTTCATGTAGAATATATGTTTCTAACTTCATTATTTTATTTTTATTCTGCTAGTTTGTGCTTTTCGTACATATCCTGATGTGTAGAATATGAAAACAACATATTTTGTTCTGACATCGAAAGCATATATACAGGGTGCATCAAAATATAGCGCTGCAGAAGACAAAATAACACTTCGATTTCAGAAAAATATATAAGTTTGATAGAATTAGGTAGTTTCTCTTTGTGTTACGTAAAAATACGCATATGTGATCCTCGGGTGTCATATGCAAGCAACCTAGTGGTGTGTCAGTGTAGGGAAATGCAGTGAAATATGCGTTATTTTGAAAAAAAGAATAAAGTAGTAACAAACATGGTACAGGATAAGGTACTTTTTTTCAGCCATAGGGACCCGGGTTTGCGACCGCTATGAGAGAAGTGCTGGTACTCGAGTTTGAGCTTTATTTCGTGAAAATATGTTAAATGGTTCTTAAGATATAGACCAAAACAGATTATAATACACGACAATTAGTAACAATTCAATATGCACATAATGACATATAATATATTGTTAGGTGGTTGCCAGCCAACATTTTTACGTGAAATAAGAAAATTAAAACAAAATTGAATAGCTCCGTGGTAATTGGAATCAATTTTTGACAGAAGGTGTGCGTCATGTGATCTCATTGAAAAGGTAAGGGTTAAAGTCGTTCATGTAGAATATATGTTTCTAACTTCATTATTTTATTTTTATTCTGCTAATTTGTGCTTTTCCTACCTATCCTGATGTGTAGAATATGAAAACAACATATTTTGTTCTGACATCGAAAATATATATACAGGGTGCATCAAAATATAGCGCTGCAGAAGACAAAATAACACTTCGATTTCAGAAAAATATATAAGTTTGATAGAATTAGGTAGTTTCTCTTTGTGTTACGTAAAAATACGCATATGTGATCCTCGGGTGTCATATGCAAGCAACCTAGTGGTGTGTCAGTGTAGGGAAATGCAGTGAAATATGCGTTATTTTGAAAAAAAGAATAAAGTAGTAACAAACATGGTACAGGATAAGATACTTTTTTTCAGCCATAGGGACCCGGGTTTGCGACCTCTATGAGAGAAGTGCTGGTACTCGAGTTTGAGCTTTATTTCGTGAAAATATGTTAAATGGTTCTTAAGATATAGACCAAAACAGATTATAATACACGACAATTAGTAACAATTCAATATGCACATAATGACATATAATATATTGTTAGGCGGTTGCCAGCCAACATTTTTACGTGAAATAAGAAAATTAAAACAAAATTGAATAGCTCCGTGGTAATTGGAATCAATTTTTGACAGAAGGTGTGCGTCATGTGATCTCATTGAAAAGGTAAGGGTTAAAGTCGTTCATGTAGAATATATGTTTCTAACTTCATTATTTTATTTTTATTCTGCTAATTTGTGCTTTTCGTACATATCCTGATGTGTAGAATATGAAAACAACATACTTTGTTCTGACATCGAAAATATATATACAGGGTGCATCAAAATATAGCGCTGCAGAAGACAAAATAACACTTCGATTTCAGAAAAATATATAAGTTTGATAGAATTAGGTAGTTTCTCTTTGTGTTACGTAAAAATACGCATATGAGATCCTCGGGTGTCATATGCAAGCAACCTAGTGGTGTGTCAGTGTAGGGAAATGCAGTGAAATATGCGTTATTTTGAAAAAAAGAATAAAGTAGTAACAAACATGGTACAGGATAAGGTACTTTTTTTCAGCCATAGGGACCCGGGTTTGCGACCTCTATGAGAGAAGTGCTGGTACTCGAGTTTGAGCTTTATTTCGTGAAAATATGTTAAATGGTTCTTAAGATATAGACCAAAACAGATTATAATACACGACAATTAGTAACAATTCAATATGCACATAATGACATATAATATATTGTTAGGCGGTTGCCAGCCAACATTTTTACGTGAAATAAGAAAATTAAAACAAAATTGAATAGCTCCGTGGTAATTGGAATCAATTTTTGACAGAAGGTGTGCGTCATGTGATCTCATTGAAAAGGTAAGGGTTAAAGTCGTTCATGTAGAATATATGTTTCTAACTTCATTATTTTATTTTTATTCTGCTAATTTGTGCCTTTCGTACCTATCCTGATGTGTAGAATATGAAAACATTTTTTTTGTTCTAACATTGAAAATATATATACAGGGTGCATCAAAATATAGCGCTGCAGAAGACAAAATAACACTTCGATTTCAGAAAAATATATAAGTTTGATATAATTAGGTAGTTTCTCTTTGTGTTACGTAAAAAAACGCATATGTGATCCTCGGGTGTCATATGCAAGCAACCTAGTGGTGTGTCAGTGTAGGGAAATGCAGTGAAATATGCGTTATTTTGAAAAAAAAGAATAAAGTAGTAACAAACATGGTACAGGATAAGGTGCTTTTTTTCAGCCATAGGGACCCGGGTTTGCGACCTCTATGAGAGAAGTGCTGGTACTCGAGTTTGAGCTTTATTTCGTGAAAATATGTTAAATGGTTCTTAAGATATAGACCAAAACAGATTATAATACACGACAATTAGTAACAATTCAATATGCACATAATGACATATAATATATTGTTAGGCGGTTGCCAGCCAACATTTTTACGTGAAATAAGAAAATTAAAACAAAATTGAATAGCTCCGTGGTAATTGGAATCAATTTTTGACAGAAGGTGTGCGTCATGTGATCTCATTGAAAAGGTAAGGGTTAAAGTCGTTCATGTAGAATATATGTTTCTAACTTCATTATTTTATTTTTATTCTGCTAATTTGTGCTTTTCGTACATATCCTGATGTGTAGAATATGAAAACAACATACTTTGTTCTGACATCGAAAATATATATACAGGGTGCATCAAAATATAGCGCTGCAGAAGACAAAATAACACTTCGATTTCAGAAAAATATATAAGTTTGATAGAATTAGGTAGTTTCTCTTTGTGTTACGTAAAAATACGCATATGAGATCCTCGGGTGTCATATGCAAGCAACCTAGTGGTGTGTCAGTGTAGGGAAATGCAGTGAAATATGCGTTATTTTGAAAAAAAGAATAAAGTAGTAACAAACATGGTACAGGATAAGGTACTTTTTTTCAGCCATAGGGACCCGGGTTTGCGACCTCTATGAGAGAAGTGCTGGTACTCGAGTTTGAGCTTTATTTCGTGAAAATATGTTAAATGGTTCTTAAGATATAGACCAAAACAGATTATAATACACGACAATTAGTAACAATTCAATATGCACATAATGACATATAATATATTGTTAGGCGGTTGCCAGCCAACATTTTTACGTGAAATAAGAAAATTAAAACAAAATTGAATAGCTCCGTGGTAATTGGAATCAATTTTTGACAGAAGGTGTGCGTCATGTGATCTCATTGAAAAGGTAAGGGTTAAAGTCGTTCATGTAGAATATATGTTTCTAACTTCATTATTTTATTTTTATTCTGCTAATTTGTGCTTTTCGTACATATCCTGATGTGTAGAATATGAAAACAACATATTTTGTTCTGACATCGAAAGCATATATACAGGGTGCATCAAAATATAGCGCTGCAGAAGACAAAATAACACTTCGATTTCAGAAAAATATATAAGTTTGATAGAATTAGGTAGTTTCTCTTTGTGTTACGTAAAAATACGCATATGTGATCCTCGGGTGTCATATGCAAGCAAGCTAGTGGTGTGTCAGAGTAGGGAAATGCAGTGAAATATGCGTTATTTTGAAACAAAGAATAAAGTAGTAACAAACATGGTACAGGATAAGGTACTTTTTTTCAGCCATAGGGACCCGGGTTTGCGACCGCTATGAGAGAAGTGCTGGTACTCGAGTTTGAGCTTTATTTCGTGAAAATATGTTAAATGGTTCTTAAGATATAGACCAAAACAGATTATAATACACGACAATTAGTAACAATTCAATATGCACATAATGACATATAATATATTGTTAGGCGGTTGCCAGCCAACATTTTTACGTGAAATAAGAAAATTAAAACAAAATTGAATAGCTCCGTGGTAATTGGAATCAATTTTTGACAGAAGGTGTGCGTCATGTGATCTCATTGAAAAGGTAAGGGTTAAAGTCGTTCATGTAGAATATATGTTTCTAACTTCATTATTTTATTTTTATTCTGCTAATTTGTGCCTTTCGTACCTATCCTGATGTGTAGAATATGAAAACATTTTTTTTGTTCTAACATTGAAAATATATATACAGGGTGCATCAAAATATAGCGCTGCAGAAGACAAAATAACACTTCGATTTCAGAAAAATATATAAGTTTGATATAATTAGGTAGTTTCTCTTTGTGTTACGTAAAAAAACGCATATGTGATCCTCGGGTGTCATATGCAAGCAACCTAGTGGTGTGTCAGTGTAGGGAAATGCAGTGAAATATGCGTTATTTTGAAAAAAAAGAATAAAGTAGTAACAAACATGGTACAGGATAAGGTGCTTTTTTTCAGCCATAGGGACCCGGGTTTGCGACCTCTATGAGAGAAGTGCTGGTACTCGAGTTTGAGCTTTATTTCGTGAAAATATGTTAAATGGTTCTTAAGATATAGACCAAAACAGATTATAATACACGACAATTAGTAACAATTCAATATGCACATAATGACATATAATATATTGTTAGGCGGTTGCCAGCCAAAATTTTTACGTGAAATAAGAAAATTAAAACAAAATTGAATAGCTCCGTGGTAATTGGAATCAATTTTTGACAGAAGGTGTGCGTCATGTGATCTTATAGAAAAGGTAAGGGTTAAAGTCGTTCATGTAGAATATATGTTTCTAACTTCATTATTTTATTTTTATTCTGCTAATTTGTGCTTTTCCTACCTATCCTGATGTGTAGAATATGAAAACAACATATTTTGTTCTGACATCGAAAATATATATACAGGGTGCATCAAAATATAGCGCTGCAGAAGACAAAATAACACTTCGATTTCAGAAAAATATATAAGTTTTATTAGAATTAGGTAGTTTCTCTTTGTGTTACGTAAAAATACGCATATGAGATCCTCGGGTGTCATATGCAAGCAACCTAGTGGTGTGTCAGTGTAGGGAAATGCAGTGAAATATGCGTTATTTTGAAAAAAAGAATAAAGTAGTAACAAACATGGTACAGGATAAGGTACTTTTTTTCAGACATAGGGACCCGGGTTTGCGACCTCTATGAGAGAAGTGCTGGTACTCGAGTTTGAGCTTTATTTCGTGAAAATATGTTAAATGGTTCTTAAGATATAGACCAAAACAGATTATAATACACGACAATTAGTAACAATTCAATATGCACATAATGACATATAATATATTGTTAGGCGGTTGCCAGCCAACATTTTTACGTGAAATAAGAAAATTAAAACAAAATTGAATAGCTCCGTGGTAATTGGAATCAATTTTTGACAGAAGGTGTGCGTCATGTGATCTCATAGAAAAGGTAAAGGTTATAGTCGTTCATATAGAATATTTGTTTCTAACTTCATTATTTTATGCTTTTTCTGCTAATTTGTGCCTTTCGTACCTATCCCGATGTGTAGAATATGAAAACATTTTTTTGTTCTGACATTGAAAATATATATACAGGGTGCATCAAAATAACCCGTTGCAGAAGACAAGATAACACTTCGATTTCAGAAAAATATATAAGTTTGATAGAATTAGGTAGTTTCTCTTTGTGTTACGTAAAAATACGCATATGTGATCCTCGGGTGTCATATGCAAGCAACCTAGTGGTGTGTCAGTGTAGGGAAATGCAGTGAAATATGCGTTATTTTGAAAAAAAGAATAAAGTAGTAACAAACATGGTACAGGATAACGTACTTTTTTTCAGCCATAAGGACCCGGGTTTGCGACCGCTATGAGAGAAGTGCTGGTACTCGAGTTTGAGCTTTATTTCGTGAAAATATGTTAAATGGTTCTTAAGATATAGACCAAAACAGATTATAATTCACGACAATTAGTAACAATTCAATATGCACATAATGACATATAATATATTGTTAGGCGGTTGCCAGCCAACATTTTTACGTGAAATAAGAAAATTAAAACAAAATTGAATAGCTCCGTGGTAATTGGAATCAATTTTTGACAGAAGGTGTGCGTCATGTGATCTCATTGAAAAGGTAAGGGTTAAAGTCGTTCATGTAGAATATATGTTTCTAACTTCATTATTTTATTTTTATTCTGCTAATTTGTGCTTTTCGTACATATCCTGATGTGTAGAATATGAAAACAACATACTTTGTTCTGACATCGAAAATATATATACAGGGTGCATCAAAATATAGCGCTGCAGAAGACAAAATAACACTTCGATTTCAGAAAAATATATAAGTTTGATAGAATTAGGTAGTTTCTCTTTGTGTTACGTAAAAATACGCATATGAGATCCTCGGGTGTCATATGCAAGCAACCTAGTGGTGTGTCAGTGTAGGGAAATGCAGTGAAATATGCGTTATTTTGAAAAAAAGAATAAAGTAGTAACAAACATGGTACAGGATAAGGTACTTTTTTTCAGCCATAGGGACCCGGGTTTGCGACCTCTATGAGAGAAGTGCTGGTACTCGAGTTTGAGCTTTATTTCGTGAAAATATGTTAAATGGTTCTTAAGATATAGACCAAAACAGATTATAATACACGACAATTAGTAACAATTCAATATGCACATAATGACATATAATATATTGTTAGGCGGTTGCCAGCCAACATTTTTACGTGAAATAAGAAAATTAAAACAAAATTGAATAGCTCCGTGGTAATTGGAATCAATTTTTGACAGAAGGTGTGCGTCATGTGATCTCATTGAAAAGGTAAGGGTTAAAGTCGTTCATGTAGAATATATGTTTCTAACTTCATTATTTTATTTTTATTCTGCTAATTTGTGCTTTTCGTACATATCCTGATGTGTAGAATATGAAAACAACATATTTTGTTCTGACATCGAAAGCATATATACAGGGTGCATCAAAATATAGCGCTGCAGAAGACAAAATAACACTTCGATTTCAGAAAAATATATAAGTTTGATAGAATTAGGTAGTTTCTCTTTGTGTTAAGTAAAAATACGCATATGAGATCCTCGGGTGTCATATGCAAGCAACCTAGTGGTGTGTCAGTGTAGGGAAATGCAGTGAAATATGCGTTATTTTGAAAAAAAGAATAAAGTAGTAACAAACATGGTACAGGATAAGATACTTTTTTTCAGCCATAGGGACCCGGGTTTGCGACCTCTATGAGAGAAGTGCTGGTACTCGAGTTTGAGCTTTATTTCGTGAAAATATGTTAAATGGTTCTTAAGATATAGACCAAAACAGATTATAATACACGACAATTAGTAACAATTCAATATGCACATAATGACATATAATATATTGTTAGGCGGTTGCCAGCCAACATTTTTACGTGAAATAAGAAAATTAAAACAAAATTGAATAGCTCCCTGGTAATTGGAATCAATTTTTGACAGAAGGTGTGCGTCATGTGATCTCATTGAAAAGGTAAGGGTTAAAGTCGTTCATGTAGAATATATGTTTCTAACTTCATTATTTTATTTTTATTCTGCTAATTTGTGCTTTTCGTACATATCCTGATGTGTAGAATATGAAAACAACATATTTTGTTCTGACATCGAAAGCATATATACAGGGTGCATAAAAATATAGCGCTGCAGAAGACAAAATAACACTTCGATTTCAGAAAAATATATAAGTTTGATAGAATTAGGTAGTTTCTCTTTGTGTTACGTAAAAATACGCATATGTGATCCTCGGGTGTCATATGCAAGCAACCTAGTGGTGTGTCAGAGTAGGGAAATGCAGTGAAATATGCGTTATTTTGAAACAAAGAATAAAGTAGTAACAAACATGGTACAGGATAAGGTACTTTTTTTCAGCCATAGGGACCCGGGTTTGCGACCGCTATGAGAGAAGTGCTGGTACTCGAGTTTGAGCTTTATTTCGTGAAAATATGTTAAATGGTTCTTAAGATATAGACCAAAACAGATTATAATACACGACAATTAGTAACAATTCAATATGCACATAATGACATATAATATATTGTTAGGCGGTTGCCAGCCAACATTTTTACGTGAAATAAGAAAATTAAAACAAAATTGAATAGCTCCGTGGTAATTGGAATCAATTTTTGACAGAAGGTGTGCGTCATGTGATCTCATTGAAAAGGTAAGGGTTAAAGTCGTTCATGTAGAATATATGTTTCTAACTTCATTATTTTATTTTTATTCTGCTAATTTGTGCCTTTCGTACCTATCCTGATGTGTAGAATATGAAAACATTTTTTTTGTTCTAACATTGAAAATATATATACAGGGTGCATCAAAATATAGCGCTGCAGAAGACAAAATAACACTTCGATTTCAGAAAAATATATAAGTTTGATATAATTAGGTAGTTTCTCTTTGTGTTACGTAAAAAAACGCATATGTGATCCTCGGGTGTCATATGCAAGCAACCTAGTGGTGTGTCAGTGTAGGGAAATGCAGTGAAATATGCGTTATTTTGAAAAAAAAGAATAAAGTAGTAACAAACATGGTACAGGATAAGGTGCTTTTTTTCAGCCATAGGGACCCGGGTTTGCGACCTCTATGAGAGAAGTGCTGGTACTCGAGTTTGAGCTTTATTTCGTGAAAATATGTTAAATGGTTCTTAAGATATAGACCAAAACAGATTATAATTCACGACAATTAGTAACAATTCAATATGCACATAATGACATATAATATATTGTTAGGCGGTTGCCAGCCAACATTTTTACGTGAAATAAGAAAATTAAAACAAAATTGAATAGCTCCGTGGTAATTGGAATCAATTTTTGACAGAAGGTGTGCGTCATGTGATCTCATTGAAAAGGTAAGGGTTAAAGTCGTTCATGTAGAATATATGTTTCTAACTTCATTATTTTATTTTTATTCTGCTAATTTGTGCTTTTCGTACATATCCTGATGTGTAGAATATGAAAACAACATACTTTGTTCTGACATCGAAAATATATATACAGGGTGCATCAAAATATAGCGCTGCAGAAGACAAAATAACACTTCGATTTCAGAAAAATATATAAGTTTGATAGAATTAGGTAGTTTCTCTTTGTGTTACGTAAAAATACGCATATGAGATCCTCGGGTGTCATATGCAAGCAACCTAGTGGTGTGTCAGTGTAGGGAAATGCAGTGAAATATGCGTTATTTTGAAAAAAAGAATAAAGTAGTAACAAACATGGTACAGGATAAGGTACTTTTTTTCAGCCATAGGGACCCGGGTTTGCGACCTCTATGAGAGAAGTGCTGGTACTCGAGTTTGAGCTTTATTTCGTGAAAATATGTTAAATGGTTCTTAAGATATAGACCAAAACAGATTATAATACACGACAATTAGTAACAATTCAATATGCACATAATGACATATAATATATTGTTAGGCGGTTGCCAGCCAACATTTTTACGTGAAATAAGAAAATTAAAACAAAATTGAATAGCTCCGTGGTAATTGGAATCAATTTTTGACAGAAGGTGTGCGTCATGTGATCTCATTGAAAAGGTAAGGGTTAAAGTCGTTCATGTAGAATATATGTTTCTAACTTCATTATTTTATTTTTATTCTGCTAATTTGTGCTTTTCGTACATATCCTGATGTGTAGAATATGAAAACAACATATTTTGTTCTGACATCGAAAGCATATATACAGGGTGCATCAAAATATAGCGCTGCAGAAGACAAAATAACACTTCGATTTCAGAAAAATATATAAGTTTGATAGAATTAGGTAGTTTCTCTTTGTGTTACGTAAAAATACGCATATGTGATCCTCGGGTGTCATATGCAAGCAAGCTAGTGGTGTGTCAGAGTAGGGAAATGCAGTGAAATATGCGTTATTTTGAAACAAAGAATAAAGTAGTAACAAACATGGTACAGGATAAGGTACTTTTTTTCAGCCATAGGGACCCGGGTTTGCGACCGCTATGAGAGAAGTGCTGGTACTCGAGTTTGAGCTTTATTTCGTGAAAATATGTTAAATGGTTCTTAAGATATAGACCAAAACAGATTATAATACACGACAATTAGTAACAATTCAATATGCACATAATGACATATAATATATTGTTAGGTGGTTGCCAGCCAACATTTTTACGTGAAATAAGAAAATTAAAACAAAATTGAATAGCTCCCTGGTAATTGGAATCAATTTTTGACAGAAGGTGTGCGTCATGTGATCTCATTGAAAAGGTAAGGGTTAAAGTCGTTCATGTAGAATATATGTTTCTAACTTCATTATTTTATTTTTATTCTGCTAATTTGTGCTTTTCGTACATATCCTGATGTGTAGAATATGAAAACAACATATTTTGTTCTGACATCGAAAGCATATATACAGGGTGCATAAAAATATAGCGCTGCAGAAGACAAAATAACACTTCGATTTCAGAAAAATATATAAGTTTGATAGAATTAGGTAGTTTCTCTTTGTGTTACGTAAAAATACGCATATGTGATCCTCGGGTGTCATATGCAAGCAACCTAGTGTTGTGTCAGAGTAGGGAAATGCAGTGAAATATGCGTTATTTTGAAACAAAGAATAAAGTAGTAACAAACATGGTACAGGATAAGGTACTTTTTTTCAGCCATAGGGACCCGGGTTTGCGACCGCTATGAGAGAAGTGCTGGTACTCGAGTTTGAGCTTTATTTCGTGAAAATATGTTAAATGGTTCTTAAGATATAGACCAAAACAGATTATAATACACGACAATTAGTAACAATTCAATATGCACATAATGACATATAATATATTGTTAGGCGGTTGCCAGCCAACATTTTTACGTGAAATAAGAAAATTAAAACAAAATTGAATAGCTCCGTGGTAATTGGAATCAATTTTTGACAGAAGGTGTGCGTCATGTGATCTCATTGAAAAGGTAAGGGTTAAAGTCGTTCATGTAGAATATATGTTTCTAACTTCATTATTTTATTTTTATTCTGCTAATTTGTGCCTTTCGTACCTATCCTGATGTGTAGAATATGAAAACATTTTTTTTGTTCTAACATTGAAAATATATATACAGGGTGCATCAAAATATAGCGCTGCAGAAGACAAAATAACACTTCGATTTCAGAAAAATATATAAGTTTGATATAATTAGGTAGTTTCTCTTTGTGTTACGTAAAAAAACGCATATGTGATCCTCGGGTGTCATATGCAAGCAACCTAGTGGTGTGTCAGTGTAGGGAAATGCAGTGAAATATGCGTTATTTTGAAAAAAAAGAATAAAGTAGTAACAAACATGGTACAGGATAAGGTGCTTTTTTTCAGCCATAGGGACCCGGGTTTGCGACCTCTATGAGAGAAGTGCTGGTACTCGAGTTTGAGCTTTATTTCGTGAAAATATGTTAAATGGTTCTTAAGATATAGACCAAAACAGATTATAATTCACGACAATTAGTAACAATTCAATATGCACATAATGACATATAATATATTGTTAGGCGGTTGCCAGCCAACATTTTTACGTGAAATAAGAAAATTAAAACAAAATTGAATAGCTCCGTGGTAATTGGAATCAATTTTTGACAGAAGGTGTGCGTCATGTGATCTCATTGAAAAGGTAAGGGTTAAAGTCGTTCATGTAGAATATATGTTTCTAACTTCATTATTTTATTTTTATTCTGCTAATTTGTGCTTTTCGTACATATCCTGATGTGTAGAATATGAAAACAACATACTTTGTTCTGACATCGAAAATATATATACAGGGTGCATCAAAATATAGCGCTGCAGAAGACAAAATAACACTTCGATTTCAGAAAAATATATAAGTTTGATAGAATTAGGTAGTTTCTCTTTGTGTTACGTAAAAATACGCATATGAGATCCTCGGGTGTCATATGCAAGCAACCTAGTGGTGTGTCAGTGTAGGGAAATGCAGTGAAATATGCGTTATTTTGAAAAAAAGAATAAAGTAGTAACAAACATGGTACAGGATAAGGTACTTTTTTTCAGCCATAGGGACCCGGGTTTGCGACCTCTATGAGAGAAGTGCTGGTACTCGAGTTTGAGCTTTATTTCGTGAAAATATGTTAAATGGTTCTTAAGATATAGACCAAAACAGATTATAATACACGACAATTAGTAACAATTCAATATGCACATAATGACATATAATATATTGTTAGGCGGTTGCCAGCCAACATTTTTACGTGAAATAAGAAAATTAAAACAAAATTGAATAGCTCCGTGGTAATTGGAATCAATTTTTGACAGAAGGTGTGCGTCATGTGATCTCATTGAAAAGGTAAGGGTTAAAGTCGTTCATGTAGAATATATGTTTCTAACTTCATTATTTTATTTTTATTCTGCTAATTTGTGCTTTTCGTACATATCCTGATGTGTAGAATATGAAAACAACATATTTTGTTCTGACATCGAAAGCATATATACAGGGTGCATCAAAATATAGCGCTGCAGAAGACAAAATAACACTTCGATTTCAGAAAAATATATAAGTTTGATAGAATTAGGTAGTTTCTCTTTGTGTTACGTAAAAATACGCATATGTGATCCTCGGGTGTCATATGCAAGCAAGCTAGTGGTGTGTCAGAGTAGGGAAATGCAGTGAAATATGCGTTATTTTGAAACAAAGAATAAAGTAGTAACAAACATGGTACAGGATAAGGTACTTTTTTTCAGCCATAGGGACCCGGGTTTGCGACCGCTATGAGAGAAGTGCTGGTACTCGAGTTTGAGCTTTATTTCGTGAAAATATGTTAAATGGTTCTTAAGATATAGACCAAAACAGATTATAATACACGACAATTAGTAACAATTCAATATGCACATAATGACATATAATATATTGTTAGGTGGTTGCCAGCCAACATTTTTACGTGAAATAAGAAAATTAAAACAAAATTGAATAGCTCCGTGGTAATTGGAATCAATTTTTGACAGAAGGTGTGCGTCATGTGATCTCATTGAAAAGGTAAGGGTTAAAGTCGTTCATGTAGAATATATGTTTCTAACTTCATTATTTTATTTTTATTCTGCTAATTTGTGCTTTTCCTACCTATCCTGATGTGTAGAATATGAAAACAACATATTTTGTTCTGACATCGAAAATATATATACAGGGTGCATCAAAATATAGCGCTGCAGAAGACAAAATAACACTTCGATTTCAGAAAAATATATAAGTTTGATAGAATTAGGTAGTTTCTCTTTGTGTTAAGTAAAAATACGCATATGAGATCCTCGGGTGTCATATGCAAGCAACCTAGTGGTGTGTCAGTGTAGGGAAATGCAGTGAAATATGCGTTATTTTGAAAAAAAAGAATAAAGTAGTAACAAACATGGTACAGGATAAGATACTTTTTTTCAGCCATAGGGACCCGGGTTTGCGACCTCTATGAGAGAAGTGCTGGTACTCGAGTTTGAGCTTTATTTCGTGAAAATATGTTAAATGGTTCTTAAGATATAGACCAAAACAGATTATAATACACGACAATTAGTAACAATTCAATATGCACATAATGACATATAATATATTGTTAGGCGGTTGCCAGCCAACATTTTTACGTGAAATAAGAAAATTAAAACAAAATTGAATAGCTCCCTGGTAATTGGAATCAATTTTTGACAGAAGGTGTGCGTCATGTGATCTCATTGAAAAGGTAAGGGTTAAAGTCGTTCATGTAGAATATATGTTTCTAACTTCATTATTTTATTTTTATTCTGCTAATTTGTGCTTTTCGTACATATCCTGATGTGTAGAATATGAAAACAACATATTTTGTTCTGACATCGAAAGCATATATACAGGGTGCATCAAAATATAGCGCTGCAGAAGACAAAATAACACTTCGATTTCAGAAAAATATATAAGTTTGATAGAATTAGGTAGTTTCTCTTTGTGTTAAGTAAAAATACGCATATGAGATCCTCGGGTGTCATATGCAAGCAACCTAGTGGTGTGTCAGTGTAGGGAAATGCAGTGAAATATGCGTTATTTTGAAAAAAAGAATAAAGTAGTAACAAACATGGTACAGGATAAGATACTTTTTTTCAGCCATAGGGACCCGGGTTTGCGACCTCTATGAGAGAAGTGCTGGTACTCGAGTTTGAGCTTTATTTCGTGAAAATATGTTAAATGGTTCTTAAGATATAGACCAAAACAGATTATAATACACGACAATTAGTAACAATTCAATATGCACATAATGACATATAATATATTGTTAGGCGGTTGCCAGCCAACATTTTTACGTGAAATAAGAAAATTAAAACAAAATTGAATAGCTCCCTGGTAATTGGAATCAATTTTTGACAGAAGGTGTGCGTCATGTGATCTCATTGAAAAGGTAAGGGTTAAAGTCGTTCATGTAGAATATATGTTTCTAACTTCATTATTTTATTTTTATTCTGCTAATTTGTGCTTTTCGTACATATCCTGATGTGTAGAATATGAAAACAACATACTTTGTTCTGACATCGAAAATATATATACAGGGTGCATCAAAATATAGCGCTGCAGAAGACAAAATAACACTTCGATTTCAGAAAAATATATAAGTTTGATAGAATTAGGTAGTTTCTCTTTGTGTTACGTAAAAATACGCATATGAGATCCTCGGGTGTCATATGCAAGCAACCTAGTGGTGTGTCAGTGTAGGGAAATGCAGTGAAATATGCGTTATTTTGAAAAAAAGAATAAAGTAGTAACAAACATGGTACAGGATAAGGTACTTTTTTTCAGCCATAGGGACCCGGGTTTGCGACCTCTATGAGAGAAGTGCTGGTACTCGAGTTTGAGCTTTATTTCGTGAAAATATGTTAAATGGTTCTTAAGATATAGACCAAAACAGATTATAATACACGACAATTAGTAACAATTCAATATGCACATAATGACATATAATATATTGTTAGGTGGTTGCCAGCCAACATTTTTACGTGAAATAAGAAAATTAAAACAAAATTGAATAGCTCCGTGGTAATTGGAATCAATTTTTGACAGAAGGTGTGCGTCATGTGATCTCATTGAAAAGGTAAGGGTTAAAGTCGTTCATGTAGAATATATGTTTCTAACTTCATTATTTTATTTTTATTCTGCTAATTTGTGCTTTTCCTACCTATCCTGATGTGTAGAATATGAAAACAACATATTTTGTTCTGACATCGAAAATATATATACAGGGTGCATCAAAATATAGCGCTGCAGAAGACAAAATAACACTTCGATTTCAGAAAAATATATAAGTTTTATTAGAATTAGGTAGTTTCTCTTTGTGTTACGTAAAAATACGCATATGAGATCCTCGGGTGTCATATGCAAGCAACCTAGTGGTGTGTCAGTGTAGGGAAATGCAGTGAAATATGCGTTATTTTGAAAAAAAGAATAAAGTAGTAACAAACATGGTACAGGATAAGGTACTTTTTTTCAGACATAGGGACCCGGGTTTGCGACCTCTATGAGAGAAGTGCTGGTACTCGAGTTTGAGCTTTATTTCGTGAAAATATGTTAAATGGTTCTTAAGATATAGACCAAAACAGATTATAATACACGACAATTAGTAACAATTCAATATGCACATAATGACATATAATATATTGTTAGGCGGTTGCCAGCCAACATTTTTACGTGAAATAAGAAAATTAAAACAAAATTGAATAGCTCCGTGGTAATTGGAATCAATTTTTGACAGAAGGTGTGCGTCATGTGATCTCATAGAAAAGGTAAAGGTTATAGTCGTTCATATAGAATATTTGTTTCTAACTTCATTATTTTATGCTTTTTCTGCTAATTTGTGCCTTTCGTACCTATCCCGATGTGTAGAATATGAAAACATTTTTTTGTTCTGACATTGAAAATATATATACAGGGTGCATCAAAATAACCCGTTGCAGAAGACAAGATAACACTTCGATTTCAGAAAAATATATAAGTTTGATAGAATTAGGTAGTTTCTCTTTGTGTTACGTAAAAATACGCATATGTGATCCTCGGGTGTCATATGCAAGCAACCTAGTGGTGTGTCAGTGTAGGGAAATGCAGTGAAATATGCGTTATTTTGAAAAAAAGAATAAAGTAGTAACAAACATGGTACAGGATAACGTACTTTTTTTCAGCCATAAGGACCCGGGTTTGCGACCGCTATGAGAGAAGTGCTGGTACTCGAGTTTGAGCTTTATTTCGTGAAAATATGTTAAATGGTTCTTAAGATATAGACCAAAACAGATTATAATTCACGACAATTAGTAACAATTCAATATGCACATAATGACATATAATATATTGTTAGGCGGTTGCCAGCCAACATTTTTACGTGAAATAAGAAAATTAAAACAAAATTGAATAGCTCCGTGGTAATTGGAATCAATTTTTGACAGAAGGTGTGCGTCATGTGATCTCATTGAAAAGGTAAGGGTTAAAGTCGTTCATGTAGAATATATGTTTCTAACTTCATTATTTTATTTTTATTCTGCTAATTTGTGCTTTTCGTACATATCCTGATGTGTAGAATATGAAAACAACATACTTTGTTCTGACATCGAAAATATATATACAGGGTGCATCAAAATATAGCGCTGCAGAAGACAAAATAACACTTCGATTTCAGAAAAATATATAAGTTTGATAGAATTAGGTAGTTTCTCTTTGTGTTACGTAAAAATACGCATATGAGATCCTCGGGTGTCATATGCAAGCAACCTAGTGGTGTGTCAGTGTAGGGAAATGCAGTGAAATATGCGTTATTTTGAAAAAAAGAATAAAGTAGTAACAAACATGGTACAGGATAAGGTACTTTTTTTCAGCCATAGGGACCCGGGTTTGCGACCTCTATGAGAGAAGTGCTGGTACTCGAGTTTGAGCTTTATTTCGTGAAAATATGTTAAATGGTTCTTAAGATATAGACCAAAACAGATTATAATACACGACAATTAGTAACAATTCAATATGCACATAATGACATATAATATATTGTTAGGCGGTTGCCAGCCAACATTTTTACGTGAAATAAGAAAATTAAAACAAAATTGAATAGCTCCGTGGTAATTGGAATCAATTTTTGACAGAAGGTGTGCGTCATGTGATCTCATTGAAAAGGTAAGGGTTAAAGTCGTTCATGTAGAATATATGTTTCTAACTTCATTATTTTATTTTTATTCTGCTAATTTGTGCTTTTCGTACATATCCTGATGTGTAGAATATGAAAACAACATATTTTGTTCTGACATCGAAAGCATATATACAGGGTGCATAAAAATATAGCGCTGCAGAAGACAAAATAACACTTCGATTTCAGAAAAATATATAAGTTTGATAGAATTAGGTAGTTTCTCTTTGTGTTACGTAAAAATACGCATATGTGATCCTCGGGTGTCATATGCAAGCAACCTAGTGGTGTGTCAGAGTAGGGAAATGCAGTGAAATATGCGATATTTTGAAACAAAGAATAAAGTAGTAACAAACATGGTACAGGATAAGGTACTTTTTTTCAGCCATAGGGACCCGGGTTTGCGACCGCTATGAGAGAAGTGCTGGTACTCGAGTTTGAGCTTTATTTCGTGAAAATATGTTAAATGGTTCTTAAGATATAGACCAAAACAGATTATAATACACGACAATTAGTAACAATTCAATATGCACATAATGACATATAATATATTGTTAGGCGGTTGCCAGCCAACATTTTTACGTGAAATAAGAAAATTAAAACAAAATTGAATAGCTCCGTGGTAATTGGAATCAATTTTTGACAGAAGGTGTGCGTCATGTGATCTCATTGAAAAGGTAAGGGTTAAAGTCGTTCATGTAGAATATATGTTTCTAACTTCATTATTTTATTTTTATTCTGCTAATTTGTGCCTTTCGTACCTATCCTGATGTGTAGAATATGAAAACATTTTTTTTGTTCTAACATTGAAAATATATATACAGGGTGCATCAAAATATAGCGCTGCAGAAGACAAAATAACACTTCGATTTCAGAAAAATATATAAGTTTGATATAATTAGGTAGTTTCTCTTTGTGTTACGTAAAAAAACGCATATGTGATCCTCGGGTGTCATATGCAAGCAACCTAGTGGTGTGTCAGTGTAGGGAAATGCAGTGAAATATGCGTTATTTTGAAAAAAAAGAATAAAGTAGTAACAAACATGGTACAGGATAAGGTGCTTTTTTTCAGCCATAGGGACCCGGGTTTGCGACCTCTATGAGAGAAGTGCTGGTACTCGAGTTTGAGCTTTATTTCGTGAAAATATGTTAAATGTTTCTTAAGATATAGACCAAAACAGATTATAATTCACGACAATTAGTAACAATTCAATATGCACATAATGACATATAATATATTGTTAGGCGGTTGCCAGCCAACATTTTTACGTGAAATAAGAAAATTAAAACAAAATTGAATAGCTCCGTGGTAATTGGAATCAATTTTTGACAGAAGGTGTGCGTCATGTGATCTCATTGAAAAGGTAAGGGTTAAAGTCGTTCATGTAGAATATATGTTTCTAACTTCATTATTTTATTTTTATTCTGCTAATTTGTGCTTTTCGTACATATCCTGATGTGTAGAATATGAAAACAACATACTTTGTTCTGACATCGAAAATATATATACAGGGTGCATCAAAATATAGCGCTGCAGAAGACAAAATAACACTTCGATTTCAGAAAAATATATAAGTTTGATAGAATTAGGTAGTTTCTCTTTGTGTTACGTAAAAATACGCATATGAGATCCTCGGGTGTCATATGCAAGCAACCTAGTGGTGTGTCAGTGTAGGGAAATGCAGTGAAATATGCGTTATTTTGAAAAAAAGAATAAAGTAGTAACAAACATGGTACAGGATAAGGTACTTTTTTTCAGCCATAGGGACCCGGGTTTGCGACCTCTATGAGAGAAGTGCTGGTACTCGAGTTTGAGCTTTATTTCGTGAAAATATGTTAAATGGTTCTTAAGATATAGACCAAAACAGATTATAATACACGACAATTAGTAACAATTCAATATGCACATAATGACATATAATATATTGTTAGGCGGTTGCCAGCCAACATTTTTACGTGAAATAAGAAAATTAAAACAAAATTGAATAGCTCCGTGGTAATTGGAATCAATTTTTGACAGAAGGTGTGCGTCATGTGATCTCATTGAAAAGGTAAGGGTTAAAGTCGTTCATGTAGAATATATGTTTCTAACTTCATTATTTTATTTTTATTCTGCTAATTTGTGCTTTTCGTACATATCCTGATGTGTAGAATATGAAAACAACATATTTTGTTCTGACATCGAAAGCATATATACAGGGTGCATCAAAATATAGCGCTGCAGAAGACAAAATAACACTTCGATTTCAGAAAAATATATAAGTTTGATAGAATTAGGTAGTTTCTCTTTGTGTTACGTAAAAATACGCATATGTGATCCTCGGGTGTCATATGCAAGCAAGCTAGTGGTGTGTCAGAGTAGGGAAATGCAGTGAAATATGCGTTATTTTGAAACAAAGAATAAAGTAGTAACAAACATGGTACAGGATAAGGTACTTTTTTTCAGCCATAGGGACCCGGGTTTGCGACCGCTATGAGAGAAGTGCTGGTACTCGAGTTTGAGCTTTATTTCGTGAAAATATGTTAAATGGTTCTTAAGATATAGACCAAAACAGATTATAATACACGACAATTAGTAACAATTCAATATGCACATAATGACATATAATATATTGTTAGGTGGTTGCCAGCCAACATTTTTACGTGAAATAAGAAAATTAAAACAAAATTGAATAGCTCCGTGGTAATTGGAATCAATTTTTGACAGAAGGTGTGCGTCATGTGATCTCATTGAAAAGGTAAGGGTTAAAGTCGTTCATGTAGAATATATGTTTCTAACTTCATTATTTTATTTTTATTCTGCTAATTTGTGCTTTTCCTACCTATCCTGATGTGTAGAATATGAAAACAACATATTTTGTTCTGACATCGAAAATATATATACAGGGTGCATCAAAATATAGCGCTGCAGAAGACAAAATAACACTTCGATTTCAGAAAAATATATAAGTTTGATAGAATTAGGTAGTTTCTCTTTGTGTTAAGTAAAAATACGCATATGAGATCCTCGGGTGTCATATGCAAGCAACCTAGTGGTGTGTCAGTGTAGGGAAATGCAGTGAAATATGCGTTATTTTGAAAAAAAAGAATAAAGTAGTAACAAACATGGTACAGGATAAGATACTTTTTTTCAGCCATAGGGACCCGGGTTTGCGACCTCTATGAGAGAAGTGCTGGTACTCGAGTTTGAGCTTTATTTCGTGAAAATATGTTAAATGGTTCTTAAGATATAGACCAAAACAGATTATAATACACGACAATTAGTAACAATTCAATATGCACATAATGACATATAATATATTGTTAGGCGGTTGCCAGCCAACATTTTTACGTGAAATAAGAAAATTAAAACAAAATTGAATAGCTCCCTGGAAATTGGAATCAATTTTTGACAGAAGGTGTGCGTCATGTGATCTCATTGAAAAGGTAAGGGTTAAAGTCGTTCATGTAGAATATATGTTTCTAACTTCATTATTTTATTTTTATTCTGCTAATTTGTGCTTTTCGTACATATCCTGATGTGTAGAATATGAAAACAACATATTTTGTTCTGACATCGAAAGCATATATACAGGGTGCATCAAAATATAGCGCTGCAGAAGACAAAATAACACTTCGATTTCAGAAAAATATATAAGTTTGATAGAATTAGGTAGTTTCTCTTTGTGTTACGTAAAAATACGCATATGTGATCCTCGGGTGTCATATGCAAGCAAGCTAGTGGTGTGTCAGAGTAGGGAAATGCAGTGAAATATGCGTTATTTTGAAACAAAGAATAAAGTAGTAACAAACATGGTACAGGATAAGGTACTTTTTTTCAGCCATAGGGACCCGGGTTTGCGACCGCTATGAGAGAAGTGCTGGTACTCGAGTTTGAGCTTTATTTCGTGAAAATATGTTAAATGTTTCTTAAGATATAGACCAAAACAGATTATAATACACGACAATTAGTAACAATTCAATATGCACATAATGACATATAATATATTGTTAGGTGGTTGCCAGCCAACATTTTTACGTGAAATAAGAAAATTAAAACAAAATTGAATAGCTCCGTGGTAATTGGAATCAATTTTTGACAGAAGGTGTGCGTCATGTGATCTCATTGAAAAGGTAAGGGTTAAAGTCGTTCATGTAGAATATATGTTTCTAACTTCATTATTTTATTTTTATTCTGCTAATTTGTGCTTTTCCTACCTATCCTGATGTGTAGAATATGAAAACAACATATTTTGTTCTGACATCGAAAATATATATACAGGGTGCATCAAAATATAGCGCTGCAGAAGACAAAATAACACTTCGATTTCAGAAAAATATATAAGTTTGATAGAATTAGGTAGTTTCTCTTTGTGTTAAGTAAAAATACGCATATGAGATCCTCGGGTGTCATATGCAAGCAACCTAGTGGTGTGTCAGTGTAGGGAAATGCAGTGAAATATGCGTTATTTTGAAAAAAAGAATAAAGTAGTAACAAACATGGTACAGGATAAGATACTTTTTTTCAGCCATAGGGACCCGGGTTTGCGACCTCTATGAGAGAAGTGCTGGTACTCGAGTTTGAGCTTTATTTCGTGAAAATATGTTAAATGGTTCTTAAGATATAGACCAAAACAGATTATAATACACGACAATTAGTAACAATTCAATATGCACATAATGACATATAATATATTGTTATGCGGTTGCCAGCCAACATTTTTACGTGAAATAAGAAAATTAAAACAAAATTGAATAGCTCCCTGGTAATTGGAATCAATTTTTGACAGAAGGTGTGCGTCATGTGATCTCATTGAAAAGGTAAGGGTTAAAGTCGTTCATGTAGAATATATGTTTCTAACTTCATTATTTTATTTTTATTCTGCTAATTTGTGCTTTTCGTACATATCCTGATGTGTAGAATATGAAAACAACATACTTTGTTCTGACATCGAAAATATATATACAGGGTGCATCAAAATATAGCGCTGCAGAAGACAAAATAACACTTCGATTTCAGAAAAATATATAAGTTTGATAGAATTAGGTAGTTTCTCTTTGTGTTACGTAAAAATACGCATATGAGATCCTCGGGTGTCATATGCAAGCAACCTAGTGGTGTGTCAGTGTAGGGAAATGCAGTGAAATATGCGTTATTTTGAAAAAAAGAATAAAGTAGTAACAAACATGGTACAGGATAACGTACTTTTTTTCAGCCATAGGGACCCGGGTTTGCGACCTCTATGAGAGAAGTGCTGGTACTCGAGTTTGAGCTTTATTTCGTGAAAATATGTTAAATGGTTCTTAAGATATAGACCAAAACAGATTATAATACACGACAATTAGTAACAATTCAATATGCACATAATGACATATAATATATTGTTAGGTGGTTGCCAGCCAACATTTTTACGTGAAATAAGAAAATTAAAACAAAATTGAATAGCTCCGTGGTAATTGGAATCAATTTTTGACAGAAGGTGTGCGTCATGTGATCTCATTGAAAAGGTAAGGGTTAAAGTCGTTCATGTAGAATATATGTTTCTAACTTCATTATTTTATTTTTATTCTGCTAATTTGTGCTTTTCCTACCTATCCTGATGTGTAGAATATGAAAACAACATATTTTGTTCTGACATCGAAAATATATATACAGGGTGCATCAAAATATAGCGCTGCAGAAGACAAAATAACACTTCGATTTCAGAAAAATATATAAGTTTGATAGAATTAGGTAGTTTCTCTTTGTGTTAAGTAAAAATACGCATATGAGATCCTCGGGTGTCATATGCAAGCAACCTAGTGGTGTGTCAGTGTAGGGAAATGCAGTGAAATATGCGTTATTTTGAAAAAAAGAATAAAGTAGTAACAAACATGGTACAGGATAAGATACTTTTTTTCAGCCATAGGGACCCGGGTTTGCGACCTCTATGAGAGAAGTGCTGGTACTCGAGTTTGAGCTTTATTTCGTGAAAATATGTTAAATGGTTCTTAAGATATAGACCAAAACAGATTATAATACACGACAATTAGTAACAATTCAATATGCACATAATGACATATAATATATTGTTAGGCGGTTGCCAGCCAACATTTTTACGTGAAATAAGAAAATTAAAACAAAATTGAATAGCTCCGTGGTAATTGGAATCAATTTTTGACAGAAGGTGTGCGTCATGTGATCTCATTGAAAAGGTAAGGGTTAAAGTCGTTCATGTAGAATATATGTTTCTAACTTCATTATTTTATTTTTATTCTGCTAATTTGTGCTTTTCGTACATATCCTGATGTGTAGAATATGAAAACAACATACTTTGTTCTGACATCGAAAATATATATACAGGGTGCATCAAAATATAGCGCTGCAGAAGACAAAATAACACTTCGATTTCAGAAAAATATATAAGTTTGATAGAATTAGGTAGTTTCTCTTTGTGTTACGTAAAAATACGCATATGAGATCCTCGGGTGTCATATGCAAGCAACCTAGTGGTGTGTCAGTGTAGGGAAATGCAGTGAAATATGCGTTATTTTGAAAAAAAGAATAAAGTAGTAACAAACATGGTACAGGATAAGGTACTTTTTTTCAGCCATAGGGACCCGGGTTTGCGACCTCTATGAGAGAAGTGCTGGTACTCGAGTTTGAGCTTTATTTCGTGAAAATATGTTAAATGGTTCTTAAGATATAGACCAAAACAGATTATAATACACGACAATTAGTAACAATTCAATATGCACATAATGACATATAATATATTGTTAGGCGGTTGCCAGCCAACATTTTTACGTGAAATAAGAAAATTAAAACAAAATTGAATAGCTCCGTGGTAATTGGAATCAATTTTTGACAGAAGGTGTGCGTCATGTGATCTCATTGAAAAGGTAAGGGTTAAAGTCGTTCATGTAGAATATTTGTTTCTAACTTCATTATTTTATTTTTATTCTGCTAATTTGTGCTTTTCGTACATATCCTGATGTGTAGAATATGAAAACAACATATTTTGTTCTGACATCGAAAGCATATATACAGGGTGCATCAAAATATAGCGCTGCAGAAGACAAAATAACACTTCGATTTCAGAAAAATATATAAGTTTGATAGAATTAGGTAGTTTCTCTTTGTGTTACGTAAAAATACGCATATGTGATCCTCGGGTGTCATATGCAAGCAACCTAGTGGTGTGTCAGTGTAGGGAAATGCAGTGAAATATGCGTTATTTTGAAAAAAAGAATAAAGTAGTAACAAACATGGTACAGGATAAGGTACTTTTTTTCAGCCATAGGGACCCGGGTTTGCGACCGCTATGAGAGAAGTGCTGGTACTCGAGTTTGAGCTTTATTTCGTGAAAATATGTTAAATGGTTCTTAAGATATAGACCAAAACAGATTATAATACACGACAATTAGTAACAATTCAATATGCACATAATGACATATAATATATTGTTAGGTGGTTGCCAGCCAACATTTTTACGTGAAATAAGAAAATTAAAACAAAATTGAATAGCTCCGTGGTAATTGGAATCAATTTTTGACAGAAGGTGTGCGTCATGTGATCTCATTGAAAAGGTAAGGGTTAAAGTCGTTCATGTAGAATATATGTTTCTAACTTCATTATTTTATTTTTATTCTGCTAATTTGTGCTTTTCCTACCTATCCTGATGTGTAGAATGTGAAAACAACATATTTTGTTCTGACATCGAAAATATATATACAGGGTGCATCAAAATATAGCGCTGCAGAAGACAAAATAACACTTCGATTTCAGAAAAATATATAAGTTTGATAGAATTAGGTAGTTTCTCTTTGTGTTAAGTAAAAATACGCATATGAGATCCTCGGGTGTCATATGCAAGCAACCTAGTGGTGTGTCAGTGTAGGGAAATGCAGTGAAATATGCGTTATTTTGAAAAAAAGAATAAAGTAGTAACAAACATGGTACAGGATAAGGTACTTTTTTTCAGCCATAGGGACCCGGGTTTGCGACCTCTATGAGAGAAGTGCTGGTACTCGAGTTTGAGCTTTATTTCGTGAAAATATGTTAAATGGTTCTTAAGATATAGACCAAAACAGATTATAATACACGACAATTAGTAACAATTCAATATGCACATAATGACATATAATATATTGTTAGGCGGTTGCCAGCCAACATTTTTACGTGAAATAAGAAAATTAAAACAAAATTGAATAGCTCCGTGGTAATTGGAATCAATTTTTGACAGAAGGTGTGCGTCATGTGATCTCATTGAAAAGGTAAGGGTTAAAGTCGTTCATGTAGAATATATGTTTCTAACTTCATTATTTTATTTTTATTCTGCTAATTTGTGCTTTTCGTACATATCCTGATGTGTAGAATATGAAAACAACATATTTTGTTCTGACATCGAAAGCATATATACAGGGTGCATCAAAATATAGCGCTGCAGAAGACAAAATAACACTTCGATTTCAGAAAAATATATAAGTTTGATAGAATTAGGTAGTTTCTCTTTGTGTTACGTAAAAATACGCATATGTGATCCTCGGGTGTCATATGCAAGCAACCTAGTGGTGTGTCAGTGTAGGGAAATGCAGTGAAATATGCGTTATTTTGAAAAAAAGAATAAAGTAGTAACAAACATGGTACAGGATAAGGTACTTTTTTTCAGCCATAGGGACCCGGGTTTGCGACCGCTATGAGAGAAGTGCTGGTACTCGAGTTTGAGCTTTATTTCGTGAAAATATGTTAAATGGTTCTTAAGATATAGACCAAAACAGATTATAATACACGACAATTAGTAACAATTCAATATGCACATAATGACATATAATATATTGTTAGGTGGTTGCCAGCCAACATTTTTACGTGAAATAAGAAAATTAAAACAAAATTGAATAGCTCCGTGGTAATTGGAATCAATTTTTGACAGAAGGTGTGCGTCATGTGATCTCATTGAAAAGGTAAGGGTTAAAGTCGTTCATGTAGAATATATGTTTCTAACTTCATTATTTTATTTTTATTCTGCTAATTTGTGCTTTTCCTACCTATCCTGATGTGTAGAATGTGAAAACAACATATTTTGTTCTGACATCGAAAATATATATACAGGGTGCATCAAAATATAGCGCTGCAGAAGACAAAATAACACTTCGATTTCAGAAAAATATATAAGTTTGATAGAATTAGGTAGTTTCTCTTTGTGTTACGTAAAAATACGCATATGAGATCCTCGGGTGTCATATGCAAGCAACCTAGTGAAATATGCGTTATTTTGAAAAAAAGAATAAAGTAGTAACAAACATGGTACAGGATAAGGTACTTTTTTTCAGCCATAGGGACCCGGGTTTGCGACCTCTATGAGAGAAGTGCTGGTACTCGAGTTTGAGCTTTATTTCGTGAAAATATGTTAAATGGTTCTTAAGATATAGACCAAAACAGATTATAATACACGACAATTAGTAACAATTCAATATGCACATAATGACATATAATATATTGTTAGGCGGTTGCCAGCCAACATTTTTACGTGAAATAAGAAAATTAAAACAAAATTGAATAGCTCCGTGATAATTGGAATCAATTTTTGACAGAAGGTGTGCGTCATGTGATCTCATTGAAAAGGTAAGGGTTAAAGTCGTTCATGTAGAATATATGTTTCTAACTTCATTATTTTATTTTTATTCTGCTAATTTGTGCCTTTCGTACCTATCCTGATGTGTAGAATATGAAAACATTTTTTTTGTTCTAACATTGAAAATATATATACAGGGTGCATCAAAATATAGCGCTGCAGAAGACAAAATAACACTTCGATTTCAGAAAAATATATAAGTTTGATATAATTAGGTAGTTTCTCTTTGTGTTACGTAAAAAAACGCATATGTGATCCTCGGGTGTCATATGCAAGCAACCTAGTGGTGTGTCAGTGTAGGGAAATGCAGTGAAATATGCGTTATTTTGAAAAAAAAGAATAAAGTAGTAACAAACATGGTACAGGATAAGGTGCTTTTTTTCAGCCATAGGGACCCGGGTTTGCGACCTCTATGAGAGAAGTGCTGGTACTCGAGTTTGAGCTTTATTTCGTGAAAATATGTTAAATGGTTCTTAAGATATAGACCAAAACAGATTATAATACACGACAATTAGTAACAATTCAATATGCACATAATGACATATAATATATTGTTAGGCGGTTGCCAGCCAACATTTTTACGTGAAATAAGAAAATTAAAACAAAATTGAATAGCTCCCTGGTAATTGGAATCAATTTTTGACAGAAGGTGTGCGTCATGTGATCTCATTGAAAAGGTAAGGGTTAAAGTCGTTCATGTAGAATATATGTTTCTAACTTCATTATTTTATTTTTATTCTGCTAATTTGTGCTTTTCGTACATATCCTGATGTGTAGAATATGAAAACAACATATTTTGTTCTGACATCGAAAGCATATATACAGGGTGCATCAAAATATAGCGCTGCAGAAGACAAAATAACACTTCGATTTCAGAAAAATATATAAGTTTGATAGAATTAGGTAGTTTCTCTTTGTGTTACGTAAAAATACGCATATGTGATCCTCGGGTGTCATATGCAAGCAAGCTAGTGGTGTGTCAGAGTAGGGAAATGCAGTGAAATATGCGTTATTTTGAAAAAAAGAATAAAGTAGTAACAAACATGGTACAGGATAAGGTACTTTTTTTCAGCCATAGGGACCCGGGTTTGCGACCGCTATGAGAGAAGTGCTGGTACTCGAGTTTGAGCTTTATTTCGTGAAAATATGTTAAATGGTTCTTAAGATATAGACCAAAACAGATTATAATACACGACAATTAGTAACAATTCAATATGCACATAATGACATATAATATATTGTTAGGTGGTTGCCAGCCAACATTTTTACGTGAAATAAGAAAATTAAAACAAAATTGAATAGCTCCGTGGTAATTGGAATCAATTTTTGACAGAAGGTGTGCGTCATGTGATCTCATTGAAAAGGTAAGGGTTAAAGTCGTTCATGTAGAATATATGTTTCTAACTTCATTATTTTATTTTTATTCTGCTAATTTGTGCTTTTCCTACCTATCCTGATGTGTAGAATATGAAAACAACATATTTTGTTCTGACATCGAATATATATATACAGGGTGCATCAAAATATAGCGCTGCAGAAGACAAAATAACACTTCGATTTCAGAAAAATATATAAGTTTGATAGAATTAGGTAGTTTCTCTTTGTGTTACGTAAAAATACGCATATGTGATCCTCGGGTGTCATATGCAAGCAAGCTAGTGGTGTGTCAGAGTAGGGAAATGCAGTGAAATATGCGTTATTTTGAAAAAAAGAATAAAGTAGTAACAAACATGGTACAGGATAAGATACTTTTTTTCAGCCATAGGGACCCGGGTTTGCGACCGCTATGAGAGAAGTGCTGGTACTCGAGTTTGAGCTTTATTTCGTGAAAATATGTTAAATGGTTCTTAAGATATAGACCAAAACAGATTATAATACACGACAATTAGTAACAATTCAATATGCACATAATGACATATAATATATTGTTAGGCGGTTGCCAGCCAACATTTTTACGTGAAATAAGAAAATTAAAACAAAATTGAATAGCTCCGTGGTAATTGGAATCAATTTTTGACAGAAGGTGTGCGTCATGTGATCTCATTGAAAAGGTAAGGGTTAAAGTCGTTCATGTAGAATATATGTTTCTAACTTCATTATTTTATTTTTATTCTGCTAATTTGTGCTTTTCGTACATATCCTGATGTGTAGAATATGAAAACAACATACTTTGTTCTGACATCGAAAATATATATACAGGGTGCATCAAAATATAGCGCTGCAGAAGACAAAATAACACTTCGATTTCAGAAAAATATATAAGTTTGATAGAATTAGGTAGTTTCTCTTTGTGTTACGTAAAAATACGCATATGAGATCCTCGGGTGTCATATGCAAGCAACCTAGTGGTGTGTCAGTGTAGGGAAATGCAGTGAAATATGCGTTATTTTGAAAAAAAGAATAAAGTAGTAACAAACATGGTACAGGATAAGGTACTTTTTTTCAGCCATAGGGACCCGGGTTTGCGACCTCTATGAGAGAAGTGCTGGTACTCGAGTTTGAGCTTTATTTCGTGAAAATATGTTAAATGGTTCTTAAGATATAGACCAAAACAGATTATAATACACGACAATTAGTAACAATTCAATATGCACATAATGACATATAATATATTGTTAGGCGGTTGCCAGCCAACATTTTTACGTGAAATAAGAAAATTAAAACAAAATTGAATAGCTCCGTGGTAATTGGAATCAATTTTTGACAGAAGGTGTGCGTCATGTGATCTCATTGAAAAGGTAAGGGTTAAAGTCGTTCATGTAGAATATATGTTTCTAACTTCATTATTTTATTTTTATTCTGCTAATTTGTGCTTTTCGTACATATCCTGATGTGTAGAATATGAAAACAACATATTTTGTTCTGACATCGAAAGCATATATACAGGGTGCATCAAAATATAGCGCTGCAGAAGACAAAATAACACTTCGATTTCAGAAAAATATATAAGTTTTATTAGAATTAGGTAGTTTCTCTTTGTGTTACGTAAAAATACGCATATGAGATCCTCGGGTGTCATATGCAAGCAACCTAGTGGTGTGTCAGTGTAGGGAAATGCAGTGAAATATGCGTTATTTTGAAAAAAAGAATAAAGTAGTAACAAACATGGTACAGGATAAGGTACTTTTTTTCAGACATAGGGACCCGGGTTTGCGACCTCTATGAGAGAAGTGCTGGTACTCGAGTTTGAGCTTTATTTCGTGAAAATATGTTAAATGGTTCTTAAGATATAGACCAAAACAGATTATAATACACGACAATTAGTAACAATTCAATATGCACATAATGACATATAATATATTGTTAGGCGGTTGCCAGCCAACATTTTTACGTGAAATAAGAAAATTAAAACAAAATTGAATAGCTCCGTGGTAATTGGAATCAATTTTTGACAGAAGGTGTGCGTCATGTGATCTCATAGAAAAGGTAAAGGTTATAGTCGTTCATATAGAATATTTGTTTCTAACTTCATTATTTTATGCTTTTTCTGCTAATTTGTGCCTTTCGTACCTATCCCGATGTGTAGAATATGAAAACATTTTTTTGTTCTGACATTGAAAATATATATACAGGGTGCATCAAAATAACCCGTTGCAGAAGACAAGATAACACTTCGATTTCAGAAAAATATATAAGTTTGATAGAATTAGGTAGTTTCTCTTTGTGTTACGTAAAAATACGCATATGTGATCCTCGGGTGTCATATGCAAGCAACCTAGTGGTGTGTCAGTGTAGGGAAATGCAGTGAAATATGCGTTATTTTGAAAAAAAGAATAAAGTAGTAACAAACATGGTACAGGATAACGTACTTTTTTCAGCCATAAGGACCCGGGTTTGCGACCGCTATGAGAGAAGTGCTGGTACTCGAGTTTGAGCTTTATTTCGTGAAAATATGTTAAATGGTTCTTAAGATATAGACCAAAACAGATTATAATTCACGACAATTAGTAACAATTCAATATGCACATAATGACATATAATATATTGTTAGGCGGTTGCCAGCCAACATTTTTACGTGAAATAAGAAAATTAAAACAAAATTGAATAGCTCCGTGGTAATTGGAATCAATTTTTGACAGAAGGTGTGCGTCATGTGATCTCATTGAAAAGGTAAGGGTTAAAGTCGTTCATGTAGAATATATGTTTCTAACTTCATTATTTTATTTTTATTCTGCTAATTTGTGCTTTTCGTACATATCCTGATGTGTAGAATATGAAAACAACATACTTTGTTCTGACATCGAAAATATATATACAGGGTGCATCAAAATATAGCGCTGCAGAAGACAAAATAACACTTCGATTTCAGAAAAATATATAAGTTTGATAGAATTAGGTAGTTTCTCTTTGTGTTACGTAAAAATACGCATATGTGATCCTCGGGTGTCATATGCAAGCAAGCTAGTGGTGTGTCAGAGTAGGGAAATGCAGTGAAATATGCGTTATTTTGAAACAAAGAATAAAGTAGTAACAAACATGGTACAGGATAAGGTACTTTTTTTCAGCCATAGGGACCCGGGTTTGCGACCGCTATGAGAGAAGTGCTGGTACTCGAGTTTGAGCTTTATTTCGTGAAAATATGTTAAATGTTTCTTAAGATATAGACCAAAACAGATTATAATACACGACAATTAGTAACAATTCAATATGCACATAATGACATATAATATATTGTTAGGTGGTTGCCAGCCAACATTTTTACGTGAAATAAGAAAATTAAAACAAAATTGAATAGCTCCGTGGTAATTGGAATCAATTTTTGACAGAAGGTGTGCGTCATGTGATCTCATTGAAAAGGTAAGGGTTAAAGTCGTTCATGTAGAATATATGTTTCTAACTTCATTATTTTATTTTTATTCTGCTAATTTGTGCTTTTCCTACCTATCCTGATGTGTAGAATATGAAAACAACATATTTTGTTCTGACATCGAAAATATATATACAGGGTGCATCAAAATATAGCGCTGCAGAAGACAAAATAACACTTCGATTTCAGAAAAATATATAAGTTTGATAGAATTAGGTAGTTTCTCTTTGTGTTAAGTAAAAATACGCATATGAGATCCTCGGGTGTCATATGCAAGCAACCTAGTGGTGTGTCAGTGTAGGGAAATGCAGTGAAATATGCGTTATTTTGAAAAAAAGAATAAAGTAGTAACAAACATGGTACAGGATAAGATACTTTTTTTCAGCCATAGGGACCCGGGTTTGCGACCTCTATGAGAGAAGTGCTGGTACTCGAGTTTGAGCTTTATTTCGTGAAAATATGTTAAATGGTTCTTAAGATATAGACCAAAACAGATTATAATACACGACAATTAGTAACAATTCAATATGCACATAATGACATATAATATATTGTTATGCGGTTGCCAGCCAACATTTTTACGTGAAATAAGAAAATTAAAACAAAATTGAATAGCTCCCTGGTAATTGGAATCAATTTTTGACAGAAGGTGTGCGTCATGTGATCTCATTGAAAAGGTAAGGGTTAAAGTCGTTCATGTAGAATATATGTTTCTAACTTCATTATTTTATTTTTATTCTGCTAATTTGTGCTTTTCGTACATATCCTGATGTGTAGAATATGAAAACAACATACTTTGTTCTGACATCGAAAATATATATACAGGGTGCATCAAAATATAGCGCTGCAGAAGACAAAATAACACTTCGATTTCAGAAAAATATATAAGTTTGATAGAATTAGGTAGTTTCTCTTTGTGTTACGTAAAAATACGCATATGAGATCCTCGGGTGTCATATGCAAGCAACCTAGTGGTGTGTCAGTGTAGGGAAATGCAGTGAAATATGCGTTATTTTGAAAAAAAGAATAAAGTAGTAACAAACATGGTACAGGATAAGGTACTTTTTTTCAGCCATAGGGACCCGGGTTTGCGACCTCTATGAGAGAAGTGCTGGTACTCGAGTTTGAGCTTTATTTCGTGAAAATATGTTAAATGGTTCTTAAGATATAGACCAAAACAGATTATAATACACGACAATTAGTAACAATTCAATATGCACATAATGACATATAATATATTGTTAGGTGGTTGCCAGCCAACATTTTTACGTGAAATAAGAAAATTAAAACAAAATTGAATAGCTCCGTGGTAATTGGAATCAATTTTTGACAGAAGGTGTGCGTCATGTGATCTCATTGAAAAGGTAAGGGTTAAAGTCGTTCATGTAGAATATATGTTTCTAACTTCATTATTTTATTTTTATTCTGCTAATTTGTGCTTTTCCTACCTATCCTGATGTGTAGAATATGAAAACAACATATTTTGTTCTGACATCGAAAATATATATACAGGGTGCATCTAAATATAGCGCTGCAGAAGACAAAATAACACTTCGATTTCAGAAAAATATATAAGTTTGATAGAATTAGGTAGTTTCTCTTTGTGTTAAGTAAAAATACGCATATGAGATCCTCGGGTGTCATATGCAAGCAACCTAGTGGTGTGTCAGTGTAGGGAAATGCAGTGAAATATGCGTTATTTTGAAAAAAAGAATAAAGTAGTAACAAACATGGTACAGGATAAGATACTTTTTTTCAGCCATAGGGACCCGGGTTTGCGACCTCTAAGAGAGGTGCTGGTACTCGAGTTTGAGCTTTATTTCGTGAAAATATGTTAAATGGTTCTTAAGATATAGACCAAAACAGATTATAATACACGACAATTAGTAACAATTCAATATGCACATAATGACATATAATATATTGTTAGGCGGTTGCCAGCCAACATTTTTACGTGAAATAAGAAAATTAAAACAAAATTGAATAGCTCCCTGGTAATTGGAATCAATTTTTGACAGAAGGTGTGCGTCATGTGATCTCATTGAAAAGGTAAGGGTTAAAGTCGTTCATGTAGAATATATGTTTCTAACTTCATTATTTTATTTTTATTCTGCTAATTTGTGCTTTTCGTACATATCCTGATGTGTAGAATATGAAAACAACATACTTTGTTCTGACATCGAAAATATATATACAGGGTGCATCAAAATATAGCGCTGCAGAAGACAAAATAACACTTCGATTTCAGAAAAATATATAAGTTTGATAGAATTAGGTAGTTTCTCTTTGTGTTACGTAAAAATACGCATATGAGATCCTCGGGTGTCATATGCAAGCAACCTAGTGGTGTGTCAGTGTAGGGAAATGCAGTGAAATATGCGTTATTTTGAAAAAAAGAATAAAGTAGTAACAAACATGGTACAGGATAAGGTACTTTTTTTCAGCCATAGGGACCCGGGTTTGCGACCTCTATGAGAGAAGTGCTGGTACTCGAGTTTGAGCTTTATTTCGTGAAAATATGTTAAATGGTTCTTAAGATATAGACCAAAACAGATTATAATACACGACAATTAGTAACAATTCAATATGCACATAATGACATATAATATATTGTTAGGTGGTTGCCAGCCAACATTTTTACGTGAAATAAGAAAATTAAAACAAAATTGAATTGCTCCGTGGTAATTGGAATCAATTTTTGACAGAAGGTGTGCGTCATGTGATCTCATTGAAAAGGTAAGGGTTAAAGTCGTTCATGTAGAATATATGTTTCTAACTTCATTATTTTATTTTTATTCTGCTAATTTGTGCTTTTCCTACCTATCCTGATGTGTAGAATATGAAAACAACATATTTTGTTCTGACATCGAAAATATATATACAGGGTGCATCAAAATATAGCGCTGCAGAAGACAAAATAACACTTCGATTTCAGAAAAATATATAAGTTTGATAGAATTAGGTAGTTTCTCTTTGTGTTAAGTAAAAATACGCATATGAGATCCTCGGGTGTCATATGCAAGCAACCTAGTGGTGTGTCAGTGTAGGGAAATGCAGTGAAATATGCGTTATTTTGAAAAAAAGAATAAAGTAGTAACAAACATGGTACAGGATAAGATACTTTTTTTCAGCCATAGGGACCCGGGTTTGCGACCTCTATGAGAGAAGTGCTGGTACTCGAGTTTGAGCTTTATTTCGTGAAAATATGTTAAATGGTTCTTAAGATATAGACCAAAACAGATTATAATACACGACAATTAGTAACAATTCAATATGCACATAATGACATATAATATATTGTTAGGCGGTTGCCAGCCAACATTTTTACGTGAAATAAGAAAATTAAAACAAAATTGAATAGCTCCCTGGTAATTGGAATCAATTTTTGACAGAAGGTGTGCGTCATGTGATCTCATTGAAAAGGTAAGGGTTAAAGTCGTTCATGTAGAATATATGTTTCTAACTTCATTATTTTATTTTTATTCTGCTAATTTGTGCTTTTCGTACATATCCTGATGTGTAGAATATGAAAACAACATACTTTGTTCTGACATCGAAAATATATATACAGGGTGCATCAAAATATAGCGCTGCAGAAGACAAAATAACACTTCGATTTCAGAAAAATATATAAGTTTGATAGAATTAGGTAGTTTCTCTTTGTGTTACGTAAAAATACGCATATGAGATCCTCGGGTGTCATATGCAAGCAACCTAGTGGTGTGTCAGTGTAGGGAAATGCAGTGAAATATGCGTTATTTTGAAAAAAAGAATAAAGTAGTAACAAACATGGTACAGGATAAGGTACTTTTTTTCAGCCATAGGGACCCGGGTTTGCGACCTCTATGAGAGAAGTGCTGGTACTCGAGTTTGAGCTTTATTTCGTGAAAATATGTTAAATGGTTCTTAAGATATAGACCAAAACAGATTATAATACACGACAATTAGTAACAATTCAATATGCACATAATGACATATAATATATTGTTAGGCGGTTGCCAGCCAACATTTTTACGTGAAATAAGAAAATTAAAACAAAATTGAATAGCTCCGTGGTAATTGGAATCAATTTTTGACAGAAGGTGTGCGTCATGTGATCTCATTGAAAAGGTAAGGGTTAAAGTCGTTCATGTAGAATATATGTTTCTAACTTCATTATTTTATTTTTATTCTGCTAATTTGTGCTTTTCGTACATATCCTGATGTGTAGAATATGAAAACAACATATTTTGTTCTGACATCGAAAGCATATATACAGGGTGCATCAAAATATAGCGCTGCAGAAGACAAAATAACACTTCGATTTCAGAAAAATATATAAGTTTGATAGAATTAGGTAGTTTCTCTTTGTGTTACGTAAAAATACGCATATGTGATCCTCGGGTGTCATATGCAAGCAACCTAGTGGTGTGTCAGTGTAGGGAAATGCAGTGAAATATGCGTTATTTTGAAAAAAAGAATAAAGTAGTAACAAACATGGTACAGGATAAGGTACTTTTTTTCAGCCATAGGGACCCGGGTTTGCGACCGCTATGAGAGAAGTGCTGGTACTCGAGTTTGAGCTTTATTTCGTGAAAATATGTTAAATGGTTCTTAAGATATAGACCAAAACAGATTATAATACACGACAATTAGTAACAATTCAATATGCACATAATGACATATAATATATTGTTAGGTGGTTGCCAGCCAACATTTTTACGTGAAATAAGAAAATTAAAACAAAATTGAATAGCTCCGTGGTAATTGGAATCAATTTTTGACAGAAGGTGTGCGTCATGTGATCTCATTGAAAAGGTAAGGGTTAAAGTCGTTCATGTAGAATATATGTTTCTAACTTCATTATTTTATTTTTATTCTGCTAATTTGTGCTTTTCCTACCTATCCTGATGTGTAGAATGTGAAAACAACATATTTTGTTCTGACATCGAAAATATATATACAGGGTGCATCAAAATATAGCACTGCAGAAGACAAAATAACACTTCGATTTCAGAAAAATATATAAGTTTGATAGAATTAGGTAGTTTCTCTTTGTGTTAAGTAAAAATACGCATATGAGATCCTCGGGTGTCATATGCAAGCAACCTAGTGGTGTGTCAGTGTAGGGAAATGCAGTGAAATATGCGTTATTTTGAAAAAAAGAATAAAGTAGTAACAAACATGGTACAGGATAAGATACTTTTTTTCAGCCATAGGGACCCGGGTTTGCGACCTCTATGAGAGAAGTGCTGGTACTCGAGTTTGAGCTTTATTTCGTGAAAATATGTTAAATGGTTCTTAAGATATAGACCAAAACAGATTATAATACACGACAATTAGTAACAATTCAATATGCACATAATGACATATAATATATTGTTAGGCGGTTGCCAGCCAACATTTTTACGTGAAATAAGAAAATTAAAACAAAATTGAATAGCTCCGTGGTAATTGGAATCAATTTTTGACAGAAGGTGTGCGTCATGTGATCTCATTGAAAAGGTAAGGGTTAAAGTCGTTCATGTAGAATATATGTTTCTAACTTCATTATTTTATTTTTATTCTGCTAATTTGTGCTTTTCGTACATATCCTGATGTGTAGAATATGAAAACAACATACTTTGTTCTGACATCGAAAATATATATACAGGGTGCATCAAAATATAGCGCTGCAGAAGACAAAATAACACTTCGATTTCAGAAAAATATATAAGTTTGATAGAATTAGGTAGTTTCTCTTTGTGTTACGTAAAAATACGCATATGAGATCCTCGGGTGTCATATGCAAGCAACCTAGTGAAATATGCGTTATTTTGAAAAAAAGAATAAAGTAGTAACAAACATGGTACAGGATAAGGTACTTTTTTTCAGCCATAGGGACCCGGGTTTGCGACCTCTATGAGAGAAGTGCTGGTACTCGAGTTTGAGCTTTATTTCGTGAAAATATGTTAAATGGTTCTTAAGATATAGACCAAAACAGATTATAATACACGACAATTAGTAACAATTCAATATGCACATAATGACATATAATATATTGTTAGGCGGTTGCCAGCCAACATTTTTACGTGAAATAAGAAAATTAAAACAAAATTGAATAGCTCCGTGATAATTGGAATCAATTTTTGACAGAAGGTGTGCGTCATGTGATCTCATTGAAAAGGTAAGGGTTAAAGTCGTTCATGTAGAATATATGTTTCTAACTTCATTATTTTATTTTTATTCTGCTAATTTGTGCCTTTCGTACCTATCCTGATGTGTAGAATATGAAAACATTTTTTTTGTTCTAACATTGAAAATATATATACAGGGTGCATCAAAATATAGCGCTGCAGAAGACAAAATAACACTTCGATTTCAGAAAAATATATAAGTTTGATATAATTAGGTAGTTTCTCTTTGTGTTACGTAAAAAAACGCATATGTGATCCTCGGGTGTCATATGCAAGCAACCTAGTGGTGTGTCAGTGTAGGGAAATGCAGTGAAATATGCGTTATTTTGAAAAAAAAAGAATAAAGTAGTAACAAACATGGTACAGGATAAGGTGCTTTTTTTCAGCCATAGGGACCCGGGTTTGCGACCTCTATGAGAGAAGTGCTGGTACTCGAGTTTGAGCTTTATTTCGTGAAAATATGTTAAATGGTTCTTAAGATATAGACCAAAACAGATTATAATACACGACAATTAGTAACAATTCAATATGCACATAATGACATATAATATATTGTTAGGCGGTTGCCAGCCAACATTTTTACGTGAAATAAGAAAATTAAAACAAAATTGAATAGCTCCCTGGTAATTGGAATCAATTTTTGACAGAAGGTGTGCGTCATGTGATCTCATTGAAAAGGTAAGGGTTAAAGTCGTTCATGTAGAATATATGTTTCTAACTTCATTATTTTATTTTTATTCTGCTAATTTGTGCTTTTCGTACATATCCTGATGTGTAGAATATGAAAACAACATATTTTGTTCTGACATCGAAAGCATATATACAGGGTGCATCAAAATATAGCGCTGCAGAAGACAAAATAACACTTCGATTTCAGAAAAATATATAAGTTTGATAGAATTAGGTAGTTTCTCTTTGTGTTACGTAAAAATACGCATATGTGATCCTCGGGTGTCATATGCAAGCAAGCTAGTGGTGTGTCAGAGTAGGGAAATGCAGTGAAATATGCGTTATTTTGAAAAAAAGAATAAAGTAGTAACAAACATGGTACAGGATAAGGTACTTTTTTTCAGCCATAGGGACCCGGGTTTGCGACCGCTATGAGAGAAGTGCTGGTACTCGAGTTTGAGCTTTATTTCGTGAAAATATGTTAAATGGTTCTTAAGATATAGACCAAAACAGATTATAATACACGACAATTAGTAACAATTCAATATGCACATAATGACATATAATATATTGTTAGGTGGTTGCCAGCCAACATTTTTACGTGAAATAAGAAAATTAAAACAAAATTGAATAGCTCCGTGGTAATTGGAATCAATTTTTGACAGAAGGTGTGCGTCATGTGATCTCATTGAAAAGGTAAGGGTTAAAGTCGTTCATGTAGAATATATGTTTCTAACTTCATTATTTTATTTTTATTCTGCTAATTTGTGCTTTTCCTACCTATCCTGATGTGTAGAATATGAAAACAACATATTTTGTTCTGACATCGAATATATATATACAGGGTGCATCAAAATATAGCGCTGCAGAAGACAAAATAACACTTCGATTTCAGAAAAATATATAAGTTTGATAGAATTAGGTAGTTTCTCTTTGTGTTAAGTAAAAATACGCATATGAGATCCTCGGGTGTCATATGCAAGCAACCTAGTGGTGTGTCAGTGTAGGGAAATGCAGTGAAATATGCGTTATTTTGAAAAAAAGAATAAAGTAGTAACAAACATGGTACAGGATAAGATACTTTTTTTCAGCCATAGGGACCCGGGTTTGCGACCTCTATGAGAGAAGTGCTGGTACTCGAGTTTGAGCTTTATTTCGTGAAAATATGTTAAATGGTTCTTAAGATATAGACCAAAACAGATTATAATACACGACAATTAGTAACAATTCAATATGCACATAATGACATATAATATATTGTTAGGCGGTTGCCAGCCAACATTTTTACGTGAAATAAGAAAATTAAAACAAAATTGAATAGCTCCGTGGTAATTGGAATCAATTTTTGACAGAAGGTGTGCGTCATGTGATCTCATTGAAAAGGTAAGGGTTAAAGTCGTTCATGTAGAATATATGTTTCTAACTTCATTATTTTATTTTTATTCTGCTAATTTGTGCTTTTCGTACATATCCTGATGTGTAGAATATGAAAACAACATACTTTGTTCTGACATCGAAAATATATATACAGGGTGCATCAAAATATAGCGCTGCAGAAGACAAAATAACACTTCGATTTCAGAAAAATATATAAGTTTGATAGAATTAGGTAGTTTCTCTTTGTGTTACGTAAAAATACGCATATGAGATCCTCGGGTGTCATATGCAAGCAACCTAGTGGTGTGTCAGTGTAGGGAAATGCAGTGAAATATGCGTTATTTTGAAAAAAAGAATAAAGTAGTAACAAACATGGTACAGGATAAGGTACTTTTTTTCAGCCATAGGGACCCGGGTTTGCGACCTCTATGAGAGAAGTGCTGGTACTCGAGTTTGAGCTTTATTTCGTGAAAATATGTTAAATGGTTCTTAAGATATAGACCAAAACAGATTATAATACACGACAATTAGTAACAATTCAATATGCACATAATGACATATAATATATTGTTAGGTGGTTGCCAGCCAACATTTTTACGTGAAATAAGAAAATTAAAACAAAATTGAATAGCTCCGTGGTAATTGGAATCAATTTTTGACAGAAGGTGTGCGTCATGTGATCTCATTGAAAAGGTAAGGGTTAAAGTCGTTCATGTAGAATATATGTTTCTAACTTCATTATTTTATTTTTATTCTGCTAATTTGTGCTTTTCCTACCTATCCTGATGTGTAGAATATGAAAACAACATATTTTGTTCTGACATCGAAAATATATATACAGGGTGCATCAAAATATAGCGCTGCAGAAGACAAAATAACACTTCGATTTCAGAAAAATATATAAGTTTGATAGAATTAGGTAGTTTCTCTTTGTGTTAAGTAAAAATACGCATATGAGATCCTCGGGTGTCATATGCAAGCAACCTAGTGGTGTGTCAGTGTAGGGAAATGCAGTGAAATATGCGTTATTTTGAAAAAAAGAATAAAGTAGTAACAAACATGGTACAGGGTAAGATACTTTTTTTCAGCCATAGGGACCCGGGTTTGCGACCTCTATGAGAGAAGTGCTGGTACTCGAGTTTGAGCTTTATTTCGTGAAAATATGTTAAATGGTTCTTAAGATATAGACCAAAACAGATTATAATACACGACAATTAGTAACAATTCAATATGCACATAATGACATATAATATATTGTTAGGCGGTTGCCAGCCAACATTTTTACGTGAAATAAGAAAATTAAAACAAAATTGAATAGCTCCCTGGTAATTGGAATCAATTTTTGACACAAGATGTGCGTCATGTGATCTCATTGAAAAGGTAAGGGTTAAAGTCGTTCATGTAGAATATATGTTTCTAACTTCATTATTTTATTTTTATTCTGCTAATTTGTGCTTTTCGTACATATCCTGATGTGTAGAATATGAAAACAACATACTTTGTTCTGACATCGAAAATATATATACAGGGTGCATCAAAATATAGCGCTGCAGAAGACAAAATAACACTTCGATTTCAGAAAAATATATAAGTTTGATAGAATTAGGTAGTTTCTCTTTGTGTTACGTAAAAATACGCATATGAGATCCTCGGGTGTCATATGCAAGCAACCTAGTGGTGTGTCAGTGTAGGGAAATGCAGTGAAATATGCGTTATTTTGAAAAAAAGAATAAAGTAGTAACAAACATGGTACAGGATAAGGTACTTTTTTTCAGCCATAGGGACCCGGGTTTGCGACCTCTATGAGAGAAGTGCTGGTACTCGAGTTTGAGCTTTATTTCGTGAAAATATGTTAAATGGTTCTTAAGATATAGACCAAAACAGATTATAATACACGACAATTAGTAACAATTCAATATGCACATAATGACATATAATATATTGTTAGGCGGTTGCCAGCCAACATTTTTACGTGAAATAAGAAAATTAAAACAAAATTGAATAGCTCCGTGGTAATTGGAATCAATTTTTGACAGAAGGTGTGCGTCATGTGATCTCATTGAAAAGGTAAGGGTTAAAGTCGTTCATGTAGAATATATGTTTCTAACTTCATTATTTTATTTTTATTCTGCTAATTTGTGCTTTTCGTACATATCCTGATGTGTAGAATATGAAAACAACATATTTTGTTCTGACATCGAAAGCATATATACAGGGTGCATCAAAATATAGCGCTGCAGAAGACAAAATAACACTTCGATTTCAGAAAAATATATAAGTTTGATAGAATTAGGTAGTTTCTCTTTGTGTTACGTAAAAATACGCATATGTGATCCTCGGGTGTCATATGCAAGCAACCTAGTGGTGTGTCAGTGTAGGGAAATGCAGTGAAATATGCGTTATTTTGAAAAAAAGAATAAAGTAGTAACAAACATGGTACAGGATAAGGTACTTTTTTTCAGCGATAGGGACCCGAGTTTGCGACCGCTATGAGAGAAGTGCTGGTACTCGAGTTTGAGCTTTATTTCGTGAAAATATGTTAAATGGTTCTTAAGATATAGACCAAAACAGATTATAATACACGACAATTAGTAACAATTCAATATGCACATAATGACATATAATATATTGTTAGGTGGTTGCCAGCCAACATTTTTACGTGAAATAAGAAAATTAAAACAAAATTGAATAGCTCCGTGGTAATTGGAATCAATTTTTGACAGAAGGTGTGCGTCATGTGATCTCATTGAAAAGGTAAGGGTTAAAGTCGTTCATGTAGAATATATGTTTCTAACTTCATTATTTTATTTTTATTCTGCTAATTTGTGCTTTTCGTACATATCCTGATGTGTAGAATATGAAAACAACATATTTTGTTCTGACATCGAAAGCATATATACAGGGTGCATCAAAATATAGCGCTGCAGAAGACAAAATAACACTTCGATTTCAGAAAAATATATAAGTTTGATAGAATTAGGTAGTTTCTCTTTGTCTTACGTAAAAATACGCATATGTGATCCTCGGGTGTCATATGCAAGCAACCTAGTGGTGTGTCAGTGTAGGGAAATGCAGTGAAATATGCGTTATTTTGAAAAAAAGAATAAAGTAGTAACAAACATGGTACAGGATAAGGTACTTTTTTTCAGCGATAGGGACCCGAGTTTGCGACCGCTATGAGAGAAGTGCTGGTACTCGAGTTTGAGCTTTATTTCGTGAAAATATGTTAAATGGTTCTTAAGATATAGACCAAAACAGATTATAATACACGACAATTAGTAACAATTCAATATGCACATAATGACATATAATATATTGTTAGGTGGTTGCCAGCCAACATTTTTACGTGAAATAAGAAAATTAAAACAAAATTGAATAGCTCCGTGGTAATTGGAATCAATTTTTGACAGAAGGTGTGCGTCATGTGATCTCATTGAAAAGGTAAGGGTTAAAGTCGATCATGTAGAATATATGTTTCTAACTTCATTATTTTATTTTTATTCTGCTAATTTGTGCTTTTCCTACCTATCCTGATGTGTAGAATGTGAAAACAACATATTTTGTTCTGACATCGAAAATATATATACAGGGTGCATCAAAATATAGCGCTGCAGAAGACAAAATAACACTTCGATTTCAGAAAAATATATAAGTTTGATAGAATTAGGTAGTTTCTCTTTGTGTTAAGTAAAAATACGCATATGAGATCCTCGGGTGTCATATGCAAGCAACCTAGTGGTGTGTCAGTGTAGGGAAATGCAGTGAAATATGCGTTATTTTGAAAAAAAGAATAAAGTAGTAACAAACATGGTACAGGATAAGATACTTTTTTTCAGCCATAGGGACCCGGGTTTGCGACCTCTATGAGAGAAGTGCTGGTACTCGAGTTTGAGCTTTATTTCGTGAAAATATGTTAAATGGTTCTTAAGATATAGACCAAAACAGATTATAATACACGACAATTAGTAACAATTCAATATGCACATAATGACATATAATATATTGTTAGGCGGTTGCCAGCCAACATTTTTACGTGAAATAAGAAAATTAAAACAAAATTGAATAGCTCCGTGGTAATTGGAATCAATTTTTGACAGAAGGTGTGCGTCATGTGATCTCATTGAAAAGGTAAGGGTTAAAGTCGTTCATGTAGAATATATGTTTCTAACTTCATTATTTTATTTTTATTCTGCTAATTTGTGCTTTTCGTACATATCCTGATGTGTAGAATATGAAAACAACATACTTTGTTCTGACATCGAAAATATATATACAGGGTGCATCAAAATATAGCGCTGCAGAAGACAAAATAACACTTCGATTTCAGAAAAATATATAAGTTTGATAGAATTAGGTAGTTTCTCTTTGTGTTACGTAAAAATACGCATATGAGATCCTCGGGTGTCATATGCAAGCAACCTAGTGAAATATGCGTTATTTTGAAAAAAAGAATAAAGTAGTAACAAACATGGTACAGGATAAGGTACTTTTTTTCAGCCATAGGGACCCGGGTTTGCGACCTCTATGAGAGAAGTGCTGGTACTCGAGTTTGAGCTTTATTTCGTGAAAATATGTTAAATGGTTCTTAAGATATAGACCAAAACAGATTATAATACACGACAATTAGTAACAATTCAATATGCACATAATGACATATAATATATTGTTAGGCGGTTGCCAGCCAACATTTTTACGTGAAATAAGAAAATTAAAACAAAATTGAATAGCTCCGTGATAATTGGAATCAATTTTTGACAGAAGGTGTGCGTCATGTGATCTCATTGAAAAGGTAAGGGTTAATGTCGTTCATGTAGAATATATGTTTCTAACTTCATTATTTTATTTTTATTCTGCTAATTTGTGCCTTTCGTACCTATCCTGATGTGTAGAATATGAAAACATTTTTTTTGTTCTAACATTGAAAATATATATACAGGGTGCATCAAAATATAGCGCTGCAGAAGACAAAATAACACTTCGATTTCAGAAAAATATATAAGTTTGATATAATTAGGTAGTTTCTCTTTGTGTTACGTAAAAAAACGCATATGTGATCCTCGGGTGTCATATGCAAGCAACCTAGTGGTGTGTCAGTGTAGGGAAATGCAGTGAAATATGCGTTATTTTGAAAAAAAAGAATAAAGTAGTAACAAACATGGTACAGGATAAGGTGCTTTTTTTCAGCCATAGGGACCCGGGTTTGCGACCTCTATGAGAGAAGTGCTGGTACTCGAGTTTGAGCTTTATTTCGTGAAAATATGTTAAATGGTTCTTAAGATATAGACCAAAACAGATTATAATACACGACAATTAGTAACAATTCAATATGCACATAATGACATATAATATATTGTTAGGCGGTTGCCAGCCAACATTTTTACGTGAAATAAGAAAATTAAAACAAAATTGAATAGCTCCGTGGTAATTGGAATCAATTTTTGACAGAAGGTGTGCGTCATGTGATCTCATTGAAAAGGTAAGGGTTAAAGTCGTTCATGTAGAATATATGTTTCTAACTTCATTATTTTATTTTTATTCTGCTAATTTGTGCTCTTCGTACATATCCTGATGTGTAGAATATGAAAACAACATATTTTGTTCTGACATCGAAAGCATATATACAGGGTGCATCAAAATATAGCGCTGCAGAAGACAAAATAACACTTCGATTTCAGAAAAATATATAAGTTTGATAGAATTAGGTAGTTTCTCTTTGTGTTACGTAAAAATACGCATATGTGATCCTCGGGTGTCATATGCAAGCAACCTAGTGGTGTGTCAGTGTAGGGAAATGCAGTGAAATATGCGTTATTTTGAAAAAAAGAATAAAGTAGTAACAAACATGGTACAGGATAAGGTACTTTTTTTCAGCGATAGGGACCCGAGTTTGCGACCGCTATGAGAGAAGTGCTGGTACTCGAGTTTGAGCTTTATTTCGTGAAAATATGTTAAATGGTTCTTAAGATATAGACCAAAACAGATTATAATACACGACAATTAGTAACAATTCAATATGCACATAATGACATATAATATATTGTTAGGTGGTTGCCAGCCAACATTTTTACGTGAAATAAGAAAATTAAAACAAAATTGAATAGCTCCGTGGTAATTGGAATCAATTTTTGACAGAAGGTGTGCGTCATGTGATCTCATTGAAAAGGTAAGGGTTAAAGTCGTTCATGTAGAATATATGTTTCTAACTTCATTATTTTATTTTTATTCTGCTAATTTGTGCTTTTCGTACATATCCTGATGTGTAGAATATGAAAACAACATACTTTGTTCTGACATCGAAAATATATATACAGGGTGCATCAAAATATAGCGCTGCAGAAGACAAAATAACACTTCGATTTCAGAAAAATATATAAGTTTGATAGAATTAGGTAGTTTCTCTTTGTGTTACGTAAAAATACGCATATGAGATCCTCGGGTGTCATATGCAAGCAACCTAGTGAAATATGCGTTATTTTGAAAAAAAGAATAAAGTAGTAACAAACATGGTACAGGATAAGGTACTTTTTTTCAGCCATAGGGACCCGGGTTTGCGACCTCTATGAGAGAAGTGCTGGTACTCGAGTTTGAGCTTTATTTCGTGAAAATATGTTAAATGGTTCTTAAGATATAGACCAAAACAGATTATAATACACGACAATTAGTAACAATTCAATATGCACATAATGACATATAATATATTGTTAGGCGGTTGCCAGCCAACATTTTTACGTGAAATAAGAAAATTAAAACAAAATTGAATAGCTCCGTGGTAATTGGAATCAATTTTTGACAGAAGGTGTGCGTCATGTGATCTCATTGAAAAGGTAAGGGTTAAAGTCGTTCATGTAGAATATATGTTTCTAACTTCATTATTTTATTTTTATTCTGCTAATTTGTGCTTTTCGTACATATCCTGATGTGTAGAATATGAAAACAACATACTTTGTTCTGACATCGAAAATATATATACAGGGTGCATCAAAATATAGCGCTGCAGAAGACAAAATAACACTTCGATTTCAGAAAAATATATAAGTTTGATAGAATTAGGTAGTTTCTCTTTGTGTTACGTAAAAATACGCATATGAGATCCTCGGGTGTCATATGCAAGCAACCTAGTGAAATATGCGTTATTTTGAAAAAAAGAATAAAGTAGTAACAAACATGGTACAGGATAAGGTACTTTTTTTCAGCCATAGGGACCCGGGTTTGCGACCTCTATGAGAGAAGTGCTGGTACTCGAGTTTGAGCTTTATTTCGTGAAAATATGTTAAATGGTTCTTAAGATATAGACCAAAACAGATTATAATACACGACAATTAGTAACAATTCAATATGCACATAATGACATATAATATATTGTTAGGCGGTTGCCAGCCAACATTTTTACGTGAAATAAGAAAATTAAAACAAAATTGAATAGCTCCGTGATAATTGGAATCAATTTTTGACAGAAGGTGTGCGTCATGTGATCTCATTGAAAAGGTAAGGGTTAATGTCGTTCATGTAGAATATATGTTTCTAACTTCATTATTTTATTTTTATTCTGCTAATTTGTGCCTTTCGTACCTATCCTGATGTGTAGAATATGAAAACATTTTTTTTGTTCTAACATTGAAAATATATATACAGGGTGCATCAAAATATAGCGCTGCAGAAGACAAAATAACACTTCGATTTCAGAAAAATATATAAGTTTGATATAATTAGGTAGTTTCTCTTTGTGTTACGTAAAAAAACGCATATGTGATCCTCGGGTGTCATATGCAAGCAACCTAGTGGTGTGTCAGTGTAGGGAAATGCAGTGAAATATGCGTTATTTTGAAAAAAAAGAATAAAGTAGTAACAAACATGGTACAGGATAAGGTGCTTTTTTTCAGCCATAGGGACCCGGGTTTGCGACCTCTATGAGAGAAGTGCTGGTACTCGAGTTTGAGCTTTATTTCGTGAAAATATGTTAAATGGTTCTTAAGATATAGACCAAAACAGATTATAATACACGACAATTAGTAACAATTCAATATGCACATAATGACATATAATATATTGTTAGGCGGTTGCCAGCCAACATTTTTACGTGAAATAAGAAAATTAAAACAAAATTGAATAGCTCCGTGGTAATTGGAATCAATTTTTGACAGAAGGTGTGCGTCATGTGATCTCATTGAAAAGGTAAGGGTTAAAGTCGTTCATGTAGAATATATGTTTCTAACTTCATTATTTTATTTTTATTCTGCTAATTTGTGCTCTTCGTACATATCCTGATGTGTAGAATATGAAAACAACATATTTTGTTCTGACATCGAAAGCATATATACAGGGTGCATCAAAATATAGCGCTGCAGAAGACAAAATAACACTTCGATTTCAGAAAAATATATAAGTTTGATAGAATTAGGTAGTTTCTCTTTGTGTTACGTAAAAATACGCATATGTGATCCTCGGGTGTCATATGCAAGCAACCTAGTGGTGTGTCAGTGTAGGGAAATGCAGTGAAATATGCGTTATTTTGAAAAAAAGAATAAAGTAGTAACAAACATGGTACAGGATAAGGTACTTTTTTTCAGCGATAGGGACCCGAGTTTGCGACCGCTATGAGAGAAGTGCTGGTACTCGAGTTTGAGCTTTATTTCGTGAAAATATGTTAAATGGTTCTTAAGATATAGACCAAAACAGATTATAATACACGACAATTAGTAACAATTCAATATGCACATAATGACATATAATATATTGTTAGGTGGTTGCCAGCCAACATTTTTACGTGAAATAAGAAAATTAAAACAAAATTGAATAGCTCCGTGGTAATTGGAATCAATTTTTGACAGAAGGTGTGCGTCATGTGATCTCATTGAAAAGGTAAGGGTTAAAGTCGTTCATGTAGAATATATGTTTCTAACTTCATTATTTTATTTTTATTCTGCTAATTTGTGCTTTTCGTACATATCCTGATGTGTAGAATATGAAAACAACATATTTTGTTCTGACATCGAAAGCATATATACAGGGTGCATCAAAATATAGCGCTGCAGAAGACAAAATAACACTTCGATTTCAGAAAAATATATAAGTTTGATAGAATTAGGTAGTTTCTCTTTGTGTTACGTAAAAATACGCATATGTGATCCTCGGGTGTCATATGCAAGCAACCTAGTGGTGTGTCAGTGTAGGGAAATGCAGTGAAATATGCGTTATTTTGAAAAAAAGAATAAAGTAGTAACAAACATGGTACAGGATAAGGTACTTTTTTTCAGCGATAGGGACCCGAGTTTGCGACCGCTATGAGAGAAGTGCTGGTACTCGAGTTTGAGCTTTATTTCGTGAAAATATGTTAAATGGTTCTTAAGATATAGACCAAAACAGATTATAATACACGACAATTAGTAACAATTCAATATGCACATAATGACATATAATATATTGTTAGGTGGTTGCCAGCCAACATTTTTACGTGAAATAAGAAAATTAAAACAAAATTGAATAGCTCCGTGGTAATTGGAATCAATTTTTGACAGAAGGTGTGCGTCATGTGATCTCATTGAAAAGGTAAGGGTTAAAGTCGTTCATGTAGAATATATGTTTCTAACTTCATTATTTTATTTTTATTCTGCTAATTTGTGCTTTTCCTACCTATCCTGATGTGTAGAATGTGAAAACAACATATTTTGTTCTGACATCGAAAATATATATACAGGGTGCATCAAAATATAGCGCTGCAGAAGACAAAATAACACTTCGATTTCAGAAAAATATATAAGTTTGATAGAATTAGGTAGTTTCTCTTTGTGTTAAGTAAAAATACGCATATGAGATCCTCGGGTGTCATATGCAAGCAACCTAGTGGTGTGTCAGTGTAGGGAAATGCAGTGAAATATGCGTTATTTTGAAAAAAAGAATAAAGTAGTAACAAACATGGTACAGGATAAGATACTTTTTTTCAGCCATAGGGACCCGGGTTTGCGACCTCTATGAGAGAAGTGCTGGTACTCGAGTTTGAGCTTTATTTCGTGAAAATATGTTAAATGGTTCTTAAGATATAGACCAAAACAGATTATAATACACGACAATTAGTAACAATTCAATATGCACATAATGACATATAATATATTGTTAGGCGGTTGCCAGCCAACATTTTTACGTGAAATAAGAAAATTAAAACAAAATTGAATAGCTCCGTGGTAATTGGAATCAATTTTTGACAGAAGGTGTGCGTCATGTGATCTCATTGAAAAGGTAAGGGTTAAAGTCGTTCATGTAGAATATATGTTTCTAACTTCATTATTTTATTTTTATTCTGCTAATTTGTGCTTTTCGTACATATCCTGATGTGTAGAATATGAAAACAACATACTTTGTTCTGACATCGAAAATATATATACAGGGTGCATCAAAATATAGCGCTGCAGAAGACAAAATAACACTTCGATTTCAGAAAAATATATAAGTTTGATAGAATTAGGTAGTTTCTCTTTGTGTTACGTAAAAATACGCATATGAGATCCTCGGGTGTCATATGCAAGCAACCTAGTGAAATATGCGTTATTTTGAAAAAAAGAATAAAGTAGTAACAAACATGGTACAGGATAAGGTACTTTTTTTCAGCCATAGGGACCCGGGTTTGCGACCTCTATGAGAGAAGTGCTGGTACTCGAGTTTGAGCTTTATTTCGTGAAAATATGTTAAATGGTTCTTAAGATATAGACCAAAACAGATTATAATACACGACAATTAGTAACAATTCAATATGCACATAATGACATATAATATATTGTTAGGCGGTTGCCAGCCAACATTTTTACGTGAAATAAGAAAATTAAAACAAAATTGAATAGCTCCGTGATAATTGGAATCAATTTTTGACAGAAGGTGTGCGTCATGTGATCTCATTGAAAAGGTAAGGGTTAATGTCGTTCATGTAGAATATATGTTTCTAACTTCATTATTTTATTTTTATTCTGCTAATTTGTGCCTTTCGTACCTATCCTGATGTGTAGAATATGAAAACATTTTTTTTGTTCTAACATTGAAAATATATATACAGGGTGCATCAAAATATAGCGCTGCAGAAGACAAAATAACACTTCGATTTCAGAAAAATATATAAGTTTGATATAATTAGGTAGTTTCTCTTTGTGTTACGTAAAAAAACGAATATGTGATCCTCGGGTGTCATATGCAAGCATCCTAGTGGTGTGTCAGTGTAGGGAAATGCAGTGAAATATGCGTTATTTTGAAAAAAAAGAATAAAGTAGTAACAAACATGGTACAGGATAAGGTGCTTTTTTTCAGCCATAGGGACCCGGGTTTGCGACCTCTATGAGAGAAGTGCTGGTACTCGAGTTTGAGCTTTATTTCGTGAAAATATGTTAAATGGTTCTTAAGATATAGACCAAAACAGATTATAATACACGACAATTAGTAACAATTCAATATGCACATAATGACATATAATATATTGTTAGGCGGTTGCCAGCCAACATTTTTACGTGAAATAAGAAAATTAAAACAAAATTGAATAGCTCCGTGGTAATTGGAATCAATTTTTGACAGAAGGTGTGCGTCATGTGATCTCATTGAAAAGGTAAGGGTTAAAGTCGTTCATGTAGAATATATGTTTCTAACTTCATTATTTTATTTTTATTCTGCTAATTTGTGCTCTTCGTACATATCCTGATGTGTAGAATATGAAAACAACATATTTTGTTCTGACATCGAAAGCATATATACAGGGTGCATCAAAATATAGCGCTGCAGAAGACAAAATAACACTTCGATTTCAGAAAAATATATAAGTTTGATAGAATTAGGTAGTTTCTCTTTGTGTTACGTAAAAATACGCATATGTGATCCTCGGGTGTCATATGCAAGCAACCTAGTGGTGTGTCAGTGTAGGGAAATGCAGTGAAATATGCGTTATTTTGAAAAAAAGAATAAAGTAGTAACAAACATGGTACAGGATAAGGTACTTTTTTTCAGCGATAGGGACCCGAGTTTGCGACCGCTATGAGAGAAGTGCTGGTACTCGAGTTTGAGCTTTATTTCGTGAAAATATGTTAAATGGTTCTTAAGATATAGACCAAAACAGATTATAATACACGACAATTAGTAACAATTCAATATGCACATAATGACATATAATATATTGTTAGGTGGTTGCCAGCCAACATTTTTACGTGAAATAAGAAAATTAAAACAAAATTGAATAGCTCCGTGGTAATTGGAATCAATTTTTGACAGAAGGTGTGCGTCATGTGATCTCATTGAAAAGGTAAGGGTTAAAGTCGTTCATGTAGAATATATGTTTCTAACTTCATTATTTTATTTTTATTCTGCTAATTTGTGCTTTTCCTACCTATCCTGATGTGTAGAATGTGAAAACAACATATTTTGTTCTGACATCGAAAATATATATACAGGGTGCATCAAAATATAGCGCTGCAGAAGACAAAATAACACTTCGATTTCAGAAAAATATATAAGTTTGATAGAATTAGGTAGTTTCTCTTTGTGTTAAGTAAAAATACGCATATGAGATCCTCGGGTGTCATATGCAAGCAACCTAGTGGTGTGTCAGTGTAGGGAAATGCAGTGAAATATGCGTTATTTTGAAAAAAAGAATAAAGTAGTAACAAACATGGTACAGGATAAGATACTTTTTTTCAGCCATAGGGACCCGGGTTTGCGACCTCTATGAGAGAAGTGCTGGTACTCGAGTTTGAGCTTTATTTCGTGAAAATATGTTAAATGGTTCTTAAGATATAGACCAAAACAGATTATAATACACGACAATTAGTAACAATTCAATATGCACATAATGACATATAATATATTGTTAGGCGGTTGCCAGCCAACATTTTTACGTGAAATAAGAAAATTAAAACAAAATTGAATAGCTCCGTGGTAATTGGAATCAATTTTTGACAGAAGGTGTGCGTCATGTGATCTCATTGAAAAGGTAAGGGTTAAAGTCGTTCATGTAGAATATATGTTTCTAACTTCATTATTTTATTTTTATTCTGCTAATTTGTGCTTTTCGTACATATCCTGATGTGTAGAATATGAAAACAACATACTTTGTTCTGACATCGAAAATATATATACAGGGTGCATCAAAATATAGCGCTGCAGAAGACAAAATAACACTTCGATTTCAGAAAAATATATAAGTTTGATAGAATTAGGTAGTTTCTCTTTGTGTTACGTAAAAATACGCATATGAGATCCTCGGGTGTCATATGCAAGCAACCTAGTGAAATATGCGTTATTTTGAAAAAAAGAATAAAGTAGTAACAAACATGGTACAGGATAAGGTACTTTTTTTCAGCCATAGGGACCCGGGTTTGCGACCTCTATGAGAGAAGTGCTGGTACTCGAGTTTGAGCTTTATTTCGTGAAAATATGTTAAATGGTTCTTAAGATATAGACCAAAACAGATTATAATACACGACAATTAGTAACAATTCAATATGCACATAATGACATATAATATATTGTTAGGCGGTTGCCAGCCAACATTTTTACGTGAAATAAGAAAATTAAAACAAAATTGAATAGCTCCGTGATAATTGGAATCAATTTTTGACAGAAGGTGTGCGTCATGTGATCTCATTGAAAAGGTAAGGGTTAAAGTCGTTCATGTAGAATATATGTTTCTAACTTCATTATTTTATTTTTATTCTGCTAATTTGTGCCTTTCGTACCTATCCTGATGTGTAGAATATGAAAACATTTTTTTTGTTCTAACATTGAAAATATATATACAGGGTGCATCAAAATATAGCGCTGCAGAAGACAAAATAACACTTCGATTTCAGAAAAATATATAAGTTTGATATAATTAGGTAGTTTCTCTTTGTGTTACGTAAAAAAACGCATATGTGATCCTCGGGTGTCATATGCAAGCAACCTAGTGGTGTGTCAGTGTAGGGAAATGCAGTGAAATATGCGTTATTTTGAAAAAAAAAGAATAAAGTAGTAACAAACATGGTACAGGATAAGGTGCTTTTTTTCAGCCATAGGGACCCGGGTTTGCGACCTCTATGAGAGAAGTGCTGGTACTCGAGTTTGAGCTTTATTTCGTGAAAATATGTTAAATGGTTCTTAAGATATAGACCAAAACAGATTATAATACACGACAATTAGTAACAATTCAATATGCACATAATGACATATAATATATTGTTAGGCGGTTGCCAGCCAACATTTTTACGTGAAATAAGAAAATTAAAACAAAATTGAATAGCTCCCTGGTAATTGGAATCAATTTTTGACAGAAGGTGTGCGTCATGTGATCTCATTGAAAAGGTAAGGGTTAAAGTCGTTCATGTAGAATATATGTTTCTAACTTCATTATTTTATTTTTATTCTGCTAATTTGTGCTTTTCGTACATATCCTGATGTGTAGAATATGAAAACAACATATTTTGTTCTGACATCGAAAGCATATATACAGGGTGCATCAAAATATAGCGCTGCAGAAGACAAAATAACACTTCGATTTCAGAAAAATATATAAGTTTGATAGAATTAGGTAGTTTCTCTTTGTGTTACGTAAAAATACGCATATGTGATCCTCGGGTGTCATATGCAAGCAAGCTAGTGGTGTGTCAGAGTAGGGAAATGCAGTGAAATATGCGTTATTTTGAAAAAAAGAATAAAGTAGTAACAAACATGGTACAGGATAAGGTACTTTTTTTCAGCCATAGGGACCCGGGTTTGCGACCGCTATGAGAGAAGTGCTGGTACTCGAGTTTGAGCTTTATTTCGTGAAAATATGTTAAATGGTTCTTAAGATATAGACCAAAACAGATTATAATACACGACAATTAGTAACAATTCAATATGCACATAATGACATATAATATATTGTTAGGTGGTTGCCAGCCAACATTTTTACGTGAAATAAGAAAATTAAAACAAAATTGAATAGCTCCGTGGTAATTGGAATCAATTTTTGACAGAAGGTGTGCGTCATGTGATCTCATTGAAAAGGTAAGGGTTAAAGTCGTTCATGTAGAATATATGTTTCTAACTTCATTATTTTATTTTTATTCTGCTAATTTGTGCTTTTCCTACCTATCCTGATGTGTAGAATATGAAAACAACATATTTTGTTCTGACATCGAATATATATATACAGGGTGCATCAAAATATAGCGCTGCAGAAGACAAAATAACACTTCGATTTCAGAAAAATATATAAGTTTGATAGAATTAGGTAGTTTCTCTTTGTGTTAAGTAAAAATACGCATATGAGATCCTCGGGTGTCATATGCAAGCAACCTAGTGGTGTGTCAGTGTAGGGAAATGCAGTGAAATATGCGTTATTTTGAAAAAAAGAATAAAGTAGTAACAAACATGGTACAGGATAAGATACTTTTTTTCAGCCATAGGGACCCGGGTTTGCGACCTCTATGAGAGAAGTGCTGGTACTCGAGTTTGAGCTTTATTTCGTGAAAATATGTTAAATGGTTCTTAAGATATAGACCAAAACAGATTATAATACACGACAATTAGTAACAATTCAATATGCACATAATGACATATAATATATTGTTAGGCGGTTGCCAGCCAACATTTTTACGTGAAATAAGAAAATTAAAACAAAATTGAATAGCTCCGTGGTAATTGGAATCAATTTTTGACAGAAGGTGTGCGTCATGTGATCTCATTGAAAAGGTAAGGGTTAAAGTCGTTCATGTAGAATATATGTTTCTAACTTCATTATTTTATTTTTATTCTGCTAATTTGTGCTTTTCGTACATATCCTGATGTGTAGAATATGAAAACAACATACTTTGTTCTGACATCGAAAATATATATACAGGGTGCATCAAAATATAGCGCTGCAGAAGACAAAATAACACTTCGATTTCAGAAAAATATATAAGTTTGATAGAATTAGGTAGTTTCTCTTTGTGTTACGTAAAAATACGCATATGAGATCCTCGGGTGTCATATGCAAGCAACCTAGTGGTGTGTCAGTGTAGGGAAATGCAGTGAAATATGCGTTATTTTGAAAAAAAGAATAAAGTAGTAACAAACATGGTACAGGATAAGGTACTTTTTTTCAGCCATAGGGACCCGGGTTTGCGACCTCTATGAGAGAAGTGCTGGTACTCGAGTTTGAGCTTTATTTCGTGAAAATATGTTAAATGGTTCTTAAGATATAGACCAAAACAGATTATAATACACGACAATTAGTAACAATTCAATATGCACATAATGACATATAATATATTGTTAGGTGGTTGCCAGCCAACATTTTTACGTGAAATAAGAAAATTAAAACAAAATTGAATAGCTCCGTGGTAATTGGAATCAATTTTTGACAGAAGGTGTGCGTCATGTGATCTCATTGAAAAGGTAAGGGTTAAAGTCGTTCATGTAGAATATATGTTTCTAACTTCATTATTTTATTTTTATTCTGCTAATTTGTGCTTTTCCTACCTATCCTGATGTGTAGAATATGAAAACAACATATTTTGTTCTGACATCGAAAATATATATACAGGGTGCATCAAAATATAGCGCTGCAGAAGACAAAATAACACTTCGATTTCAGAAAAATATATAAGTTTGATAGAATTAGGTAGTTTCTCTTTGTGTTAAGTAAAAATACGCATATGAGATCCTCGGGTGTCATATGCAAGCAACCTAGTGGTGTGTCAGTGTAGGGAAATGCAGTGAAATATGCGTTATTTTGAAAAAAAGAATAAAGTAGTAACAAACATGGTACAGGGTAAGATACTTTTTTTCAGCCATAGGGACCCGGGTTTGCGACCTCTATGAGAGAAGTGCTGGTACTCGAGTTTGAGCTTTATTTCGTGAAAATATGTTAAATGGTTCTTAAGATATAGACCAAAACAGATTATAATACACGACAATTAGTAACAATTCAATATGCACATAATGACATATAATATATTGTTAGGCGGTTGCCAGCCAACATTTTTACGTGAAATAAGAAAATTAAAACAAAATTGAATAGCTCCCTGGTAATTGGAATCAATTTTTGACACAAGATGTGCGTCATGTGATCTCATTGAAAAGGTAAGGGTTAAAGTCGTTCATGTAGAATATATGTTTCTAACTTCATTATTTTATTTTTATTCTGCTAATTTGTGCTCTTCGTACATATCCTGATGTGTAGAATATGAAAACAACATACTTTGTTCTGACATCGAAAATATATATACAGGGTGCATCAAAATATAGCGCTGCAGAAGACAAAATAACACTTCGATTTCAGAAAAATATATAAGTTTGATAGAATTAGGTAGTTTCTCTTTGTGTTACGTAAAAATACGCATATGAGATCCTCGGGTGTCATATGCAAGCAACCTAGTGGTGTGTCAGTGTAGGGAAATGCAGTGAAATATGCGTTATTTTGAAAAAAAGAATAAAGTAGTAACAAACATGGTACAGGATAAGGTACTTTTTTTCAGCCATAGGGACCCGGGTTTGCGACCTCTATGAGAGAAGTGCTGGTACTCGAGTTTGAGCTTTATTTCGTGAAAATATGTTAAATGGTTCTTAAGATATAGACCAAAACAGATTATAATACACGACAATTAGTAACAATTCAATATGCACATAATGACATATAATATATTGTTAGGCGGTTGCCAGCCAACATTTTTACGTGAAATAAGAAAATTAAAACAAAATTGAATAGCTCCGTGGTAATTGGAATCAATTTTTGACAGAAGGTGTGCGTCATGTGATCTCATTGAAAAGGTAAGGGTTAAAGTCGTTCATGTAGAATATATGTTTCTAACTTCATTATTTTATTTTTATTCTGCTAATTTGTGCTTTTCGTACATATCCTGATGTGTAGAATATGAAAACAACATATTTTGTTCTGACATCGAAAGCATATATACAGGGTGCATCAAAATATAGCGCTGCAGAAGACAAAATAACACTTCGATTTCAGAAAAATATATAAGTTTGATAGAATTAGGTAGTTTCTCTTTGTGTTACGTAAAAATACGCATATGTGATCCTCGGGTGTCATATGCAAGCAACCTAGTGGTGTGTCAGTGTAGGGAAATGCAGTGAAATATGCGTTATTTTGAAAAAAAGAATAAAGTAGTAACAAACATGGTACAGGATAAGGTACTTTTTTTCAGCGATAGGGACCCGAGTTTGCGACCGCTATGAGAGAAGTGCTGGTACTCGAGTTTGAGCTTTATTTCGTGAAAATATGTTAAATGGTTCTTAAGATATAGACCAAAACAGATTATAATACACGACAATTAGTAACAATTCAATATGCACATAATGACATATAATATATTGTTAGGTGGTTGCCAGCCAACATTTTTACGTGAAATAAGAAAATTAAAACAAAATTGAATAGCTCCGTGGTAATTGGAATCAATTTTTGACAGAAGGTGTGCGTCATGTGATCTCATTGAAAAGGTAAGGGTTAAAGTCGTTCATGTAGAATATATGTTTCTAACTTCATTATTTTATTTTTATTCTGCTAATTTGTGCTTTTCGTACATATCCTGATGTGTAGAATATGAAAACAACATATTTTGTTCTGACATCGAAAGCATATATACAGGGTGCATCAAAATATAGCGCTGCAGAAGACAAAATAACACTTCGATTTCAGAAAAATATATAAGTTTGATAGAATTAGGTAGTTTCTCTTTGTCTTACGTAAAAATACGCATATGTGATCCTCGGGTGTCATATGCAAGCAACCTAGTGGTGTGTCAGTGTAGGGAAATGCAGTGAAATATGCGTTATTTTGAAAAAAAGAATAAAGTAGTAACAAACATGGTACAGGATAAGGTACTTTTTTTCAGCGATAGGGACCCGAGTTTGCGACCGCTATGAGAGAAGTGCTGGTACTCGAGTTTGAGCTTTATTTCGTGAAAATATGTTAAATGGTTCTTAAGATATAGACCAAAACAGATTATAATACACGACAATTAGTAACAATTCAATATGCACATAATGACATATAATATATTGTTAGGTGGTTGCCAGCCAACATTTTTACGTGAAATAAGAAAATTAAAACAAAATTGAATAGCTCCGTGGTAATTGGAATCAATTTTTGACAGAAGGTGTGCGTCATGTGATCTCATTGAAAAGGTAAGGGTTAAAGTCGATCATGTAGAATATATGTTTCTAACTTCATTATTTTATTTTTATTCTGCTAATTTGTGCTTTTCCTACCTATCCTGATGTGTAGAATGTGAAAACAACATATTTTGTTCTGACATCGAAAATATATATACAGGGTGCATCAAAATATAGCGCTGCAGAAGACAAAATAACACTTCGATTTCAGAAAAATATATAAGTTTGATAGAATTAGGTAGTTTCTCTTTGTGTTAAGTAAAAATACGCATATGAGATCCTCGGGTGTCATATGCAAGCAACCTAGTGGTGTGTCAGTGTAGGGAAATGCAGTGAAATATGCGTTATTTTGAAAAAAAGAATAAAGTAGTAACAAACATGGTACAGGATAAGATACTTTTTTTCAGCCATAGGGACCCGGGTTTGCGACCTCTATGAGAGAAGTGCTGGTACTCGAGTTTGAGCTTTATTTCGTGAAAATATGTTAAATGGTTCTTAAGATATAGACCAAAACAGATTATAATACACGACAATTAGTAACAATTCAATATGCACATAATGACATATAATATATTGTTAGGCGGTTGCCAGCCAACATTTTTACGTGAAATAAGAAAATTAAAACAAAATTGAATAGCTCCGTGGTAATTGGAATCAATTTTTGACAGAAGGTGTGCGTCATGTGATCTCATTGAAAAGGTAAGGGTTAAAGTCGTTCATGTAGAATATATGTTTCTAACTTCATTATTTTATTTTTATTCTGCTAATTTGTGCTTTTCGTACATATCCTGATGTGTAGAATATGAAAACAACATACTTTGTTCTGACATCGAAAATATATATACAGGGTGCATCAAAATATAGCGCTGCAGAAGACAAAATAACACTTCGATTTCAGAAAAATATATAAGTTTGATAGAATTAGGTAGTTTCTCTTTGTGTTACGTAAAAATACGCATATGAGATCCTCGGGTGTCATATGCAAGCAACCTAGTGAAATATGCGTTATTTTGAAAAAAAGAATAAAGTAGTAACAAACATGGTACAGGATAAGGTACTTTTTTTCAGCCATAGGGACCCGGGTTTGCGACCTCTATGAGAGAAGTGCTGGTACTCGAGTTTGAGCTTTATTTCGTGAAAATATGTTAAATGGTTCTTAAGATATAGACCAAAACAGATTATAATACACGACAATTAGTAACAATTCAATATGCACATAATGACATATAATATATTGTTAGGCGGTTGCCAGCCAACATTTTTACGTGAAATAAGAAAATTAAAACAAAATTGAATAGCTCCGTGATAATTGGAATCAATTTTTGACAGAAGGTGTGCGTCATGTGATCTCATTGAAAAGGTAAGGGTTAATGTCGTTCATGTAGAATATATGTTTCTAACTTCATTATTTTATTTTTATTCTGCTAATTTGTGCCTTTCGTACCTATCCTGATGTGTAGAATATGAAAACATTTTTTTTGTTCTAACATTGAAAATATATATACAGGGTGCATCAAAATATAGCGCTGCAGAAGACAAAATAACACTTCGATTTCAGAAAAATATATAAGTTTGATATAATTAGGTAGTTTCTCTTTGTGTTACGTAAAAAAACGCATATGTGATCCTCGGGTGTCATATGCAAGCAACCTAGTGGTGTGTCAGTGTAGGGAAATGCAGTGAAATATGCGTTATTTTGAAAAAAAAGAATAAAGTAGTAACAAACATGGTACAGGATAAGGTGCTTTTTTTCAGCCATAGGGACCCGGGTTTGCGACCTCTATGAGAGAAGTGCTGGTACTCGAGTTTGAGCTTTATTTCGTGAAAATATGTTAAATGGTTCTTAAGATATAGACCAAAACAGATTATAATACACGACAATTAGTAACAATTCAATATGCACATAATGACATATAATATATTGTTAGGCGGTTGCCAGCCAACATTTTTACGTGAAATAAGAAAATTAAAACAAAATTGAATAGCTCCGTGGTAATTGGAATCAATTTTTGACAGAAGGTGTGCGTCATGTGATCTCATTGAAAAGGTAAGGGTTAAAGTCGTTCATGTAGAATATATGTTTCTAACTTCATTATTTTATTTTTATTCTGCTAATTTGTGCTCTTCGTACATATCCTGATGTGTAGAATATGAAAACAACATATTTTGTTCTGACATCGAAAGCATATATACAGGGTGCATCAAAATATAGCGCTGCAGAAGACAAAATAACACTTCGATTTCAGAAAAATATATAAGTTTGATAGAATTAGGTAGTTTCTCTTTGTGTTACGTAAAAATACGCATATGTGATCCTCGGGTGTCATATGCAAGCAACCTAGTGGTGTGTCAGTGTAGGGAAATGCAGTGAAATATGCGTTATTTTGAAAAAAAGAATAAAGTAGTAACAAACATGGTACAGGATAAGGTACTTTTTTTCAGCGATAGGGACCCGAGTTTGCGACCGCTATGAGAGAAGTGCTGGTACTCGAGTTTGAGCTTTATTTCGTGAAAATATGTTAAATGGTTCTTAAGATATAGACCAAAACAGATTATAATACACGACAATTAGTAACAATTCAATATGCACATAATGACATATAATATATTGTTAGGTGGTTGCCAGCCAACATTTTTACGTGAAATAAGAAAATTAAAACAAAATTGAATAGCTCCGTGGTAATTGGAATCAATTTTTGACAGAAGGTGTGCGTCATGTGATCTCATTGAAAAGGTAAGGGTTAAAGTCGTTCATGTAGAATATATGTTTCTAACTTCATTATTTTATTTTTATTCTGCTAATTTGTGCTTTTCGTACATATCCTGATGTGTAGAATATGAAAACAACATACTTTGTTCTGACATCGAAAATATATATACAGGGTGCATCAAAATATAGCGCTGCAGAAGACAAAATAACACTTCGATTTCAGAAAAATATATAAGTTTGATAGAATTAGGTAGTTTCTCTTTGTGTTACGTAAAAATACGCATATGAGATCCTCGGGTGTCATATGCAAGCAACCTAGTGAAATATGCGTTATTTTGAAAAAAAGAATAAAGTAGTAACAAACATGGTACAGGATAAGGTACTTTTTTTCAGCCATAGGGACCCGGGTTTGCGACCTCTATGAGAGAAGTGCTGGTACTCGAGTTTGAGCTTTATTTCGTGAAAATATGTTAAATGGTTCTTAAGATATAGACCAAAACAGATTATAATACACGACAATTAGTAACAATTCAATATGCACATAATGACATATAATATATTGTTAGGCGGTTGCCAGCCAACATTTTTACGTGAAATAAGAAAATTAAAACAAAATTGAATAGCTCCGTGGTAATTGGAATCAATTTTTGACAGAAGGTGTGCGTCATGTGATCTCATTGAAAAGGTAAGGGTTAAAGTCGTTCATGTAGAATATATGTTTCTAACTTCATTATTTTATTTTTATTCTGCTAATTTGTGCTTTTCGTACATATCCTGATGTGTAGAATATGAAAACAACATACTTTGTTCTGACATCGAAAATATATATACAGGGTGCATCAAAATATAGCGCTGCAGAAGACAAAATAACACTTCGATTTCAGAAAAATATATAAGTTTGATAGAATTAGGTAGTTTCTCTTTGTGTTACGTAAAAATACGCATATGAGATCCTCGGGTGTCATATGCAAGCAACCTAGTGAAATATGCGTTATTTTGAAAAAAAGAATAAAGTAGTAACAAACATGGTACAGGATAAGGTACTTTTTTTCAGCCATAGGGACCCGGGTTTGCGACCTCTATGAGAGAAGTGCTGGTACTCGAGTTTGAGCTTTATTTCGTGAAAATATGTTAAATGGTTCTTAAGATATAGACCAAAACAGATTATAATACACGACAATTAGTAACAATTCAATATGCACATAATGACATATAATATATTGTTAGGCGGTTGCCAGCCAACATTTTTACGTGAAATAAGAAAATTAAAACAAAATTGAATAGCTCCGTGATAATTGGAATCAATTTTTGACAGAAGGTGTGCGTCATGTGATCTCATTGAAAAGGTAAGGGTTAATGTCGTTCATGTAGAATATATGTTTCTAACTTCATTATTTTATTTTTATTCTGCTAATTTGTGCCTTTCGTACCTATCCTGATGTGTAGAATATGAAAACATTTTTTTTGTTCTAACATTGAAAATATATATACAGGGTGCATCAAAATATAGCGCTGCAGAAGACAAAATAACACTTCGATTTCAGAAAAATATATAAGTTTGATATAATTAGGTAGTTTCTCTTTGTGTTACGTAAAAAAACGCATATGTGATCCTCGGGTGTCATATGCAAGCAACCTAGTGGTGTGTCAGTGTAGGGAAATGCAGTGAAATATGCGTTATTTTGAAAAAAAAGAATAAAGTAGTAACAAACATGGTACAGGATAAGGTGCTTTTTTTCAGCCATAGGGACCCGGGTTTGCGACCTCTATGAGAGAAGTGCTGGTACTCGAGTTTGAGCTTTATTTCGTGAAAATATGTTAAATGGTTCTTAAGATATAGACCAAAACAGATTATAATACACGACAATTAGTAACAATTCAATATGCACATAATGACATATAATATATTGTTAGGCGGTTGCCAGCCAACATTTTTACGTGAAATAAGAAAATTAAAACAAAATTGAATAGCTCCGTGGTAATTGGAATCAATTTTTGACAGAAGGTGTGCGTCATGTGATCTCATTGAAAAGGTAAGGGTTAAAGTCGTTCATGTAGAATATATGTTTCTAACTTCATTATTTTATTTTTATTCTGCTAATTTGTGCTCTTCGTACATATCCTGATGTGTAGAATATGAAAACAACATATTTTGTTCTGACATCGAAAGCATATATACAGGGTGCATCAAAATATAGCGCTGCAGAAGACAAAATAACACTTCGATTTCAGAAAAATATATAAGTTTGATAGAATTAGGTAGTTTCTCTTTGTGTTACGTAAAAATACGCATATGTGATCCTCGGGTGTCATATGCAAGCAACCTAGTGGTGTGTCAGTGTAGGGAAATGCAGTGAAATATGCGTTATTTTGAAAAAAAGAATAAAGTAGTAACAAACATGGTACAGGATAAGGTACTTTTTTTCAGCGATAGGGACCCGAGTTTGCGACCGCTATGAGAGAAGTGCTGGTACTCGAGTTTGAGCTTTATTTCGTGAAAATATGTTAAATGGTTCTTAAGATATAGACCAAAACAGATTATAATACACGACAATTAGTAACAATTCAATATGCACATAATGACATATAATATATTGTTAGGTGGTTGCCAGCCAACATTTTTACGTGAAATAAGAAAATTAAAACAAAATTGAATAGCTCCGTGGTAATTGGAATCAATTTTTGACAGAAGGTGTGCGTCATGTGATCTCATTGAAAAGGTAAGGGTTAAAGTCGTTCATGTAGAATATATGTTTCTAACTTCATTATTTTATTTTTATTCTGCTAATTTGTGCTTTTCGTACATATCCTGATGTGTAGAATATGAAAACAACATATTTTGTTCTGACATCGAAAGCATATATACAGGGTGCATCAAAATATAGCGCTGCAGAAGACAAAATAACACTTCGATTTCAGAAAAATATATAAGTTTGATAGAATTAGGTAGTTTCTCTTTGTGTTACGTAAAAATACGCATATGTGATCCTCGGGTGTCATATGCAAGCAACCTAGTGGTGTGTCAGTGTAGGGAAATGCAGTGAAATATGCGTTATTTTGAAAAAAAGAATAAAGTAGTAACAAACATGGTACAGGATAAGGTACTTTTTTTCAGCGATAGGGACCCGAGTTTGCGACCGCTATGAGAGAAGTGCTGGTACTCGAGTTTGAGCTTTATTTCGTGAAAATATGTTAAATGGTTCTTAAGATATAGACCAAAACAGATTATAATACACGACAATTAGTAACAATTCAATATGCACATAATGACATATAATATATTGTTAGGTGGTTGCCAGCCAACATTTTTACGTGAAATAAGAAAATTAAAACAAAATTGAATAGCTCCGTGGTAATTGGAATCAATTTTTGACAGAAGGTGTGCGTCATGTGATCTCATTGAAAAGGTAAGGGTTAAAGTCGTTCATGTAGAATATATGTTTCTAACTTCATTATTTTATTTTTATTCTGCTAATTTGTGCTTTTCCTACCTATCCTGATGTGTAGAATGTGAAAACAACATATTTTGTTCTGACATCGAAAATATATATACAGGGTGCATCAAAATATAGCGCTGCAGAAGACAAAATAACACTTCGATTTCAGAAAAATATATAAGTTTGATAGAATTAGGTAGTTTCTCTTTGTGTTAAGTAAAAATACGCATATGAGATCCTCGGGTGTCATATGCAAGCAACCTAGTGGTGTGTCAGTGTAGGGAAATGCAGTGAAATATGCGTTATTTTGAAAAAAAGAATAAAGTAGTAACAAACATGGTACAGGATAAGATACTTTTTTTCAGCCATAGGGACCCGGGTTTGCGACCTCTATGAGAGAAGTGCTGGTACTCGAGTTTGAGCTTTATTTCGTGAAAATATGTTAAATGGTTCTTAAGATATAGACCAAAACAGATTATAATACACGACAATTAGTAACAATTCAATATGCACATAATGACATATAATATATTGTTAGGCGGTTGCCAGCCAACATTTTTACGTGAAATAAGAAAATTAAAACAAAATTGAATAGCTCCGTGGTAATTGGAATCAATTTTTGACAGAAGGTGTGCGTCATGTGATCTCATTGAAAAGGTAAGGGTTAAAGTCGTTCATGTAGAATATATGTTTCTAACTTCATTATTTTATTTTTATTCTGCTAATTTGTGCTTTTCGTACATATCCTGATGTGTAGAATATGAAAACAACATACTTTGTTCTGACATCGAAAATATATATACAGGGTGCATCAAAATATAGCGCTGCAGAAGACAAAATAACACTTCGATTTCAGAAAAATATATAAGTTTGATAGAATTAGGTAGTTTCTCTTTGTGTTACGTAAAAATACGCATATGAGATCCTCGGGTGTCATATGCAAGCAACCTAGTGAAATATGCGTTATTTTGAAAAAAAGAATAAAGTAGTAACAAACATGGTACAGGATAAGGTACTTTTTTTCAGCCATAGGGACCCGGGTTTGCGACCTCTATGAGAGAAGTGCTGGTACTCGAGTTTGAGCTTTATTTCGTGAAAATATGTTAAATGGTTCTTAAGATATAGACCAAAACAGATTATAATACACGACAATTAGTAACAATTCAATATGCACATAATGACATATAATATATTGTTAGGCGGTTGCCAGCCAACATTTTTACGTGAAATAAGAAAATTAAAACAAAATTGAATAGCTCCGTGATAATTGGAATCAATTTTTGACAGAAGGTGTGCGTCATGTGATCTCATTGAAAAGGTAAGGGTTAATGTCGTTCATGTAGAATATATGTTTCTAACTTCATTATTTTATTTTTATTCTGCTAATTTGTGCCTTTCGTACCTATCCTGATGTGTAGAATATGAAAACATTTTTTTTGTTCTAACATTGAAAATATATATACAGGGTGCATCAAAATATAGCGCTGCAGAAGACAAAATAACACTTCGATTTCAGAAAAATATATAAGTTTGATATAATTAGGTAGTTTCTCTTTGTGTTACGTAAAAAAACGAATATGTGATCCTCGGGTGTCATATGCAAGCATCCTAGTGGTGTGTCAGTGTAGGGAAATGCAGTGAAATATGCGTTATTTTGAAAAAAAAGAATAAAGTAGTAACAAACATGGTACAGGATAAGGTGCTTTTTTTCAGCCATAGGGACCCGGGTTTGCGACCTCTATGAGAGAAGTGCTGGTACTCGAGTTTGAGCTTTATTTCGTGAAAATATGTTAAATGGTTCTTAAGATATAGACCAAAACAGATTATAATACACGACAATTAGTAACAATTCAATATGCACATAATGACATATAATATATTGTTAGGCGGTTGCCAGCCAACATTTTTACGTGAAATAAGAAAATTAAAACAAAATTGAATAGCTCCGTGGTAATTGGAATCAATTTTTGACAGAAGGTGTGCGTCATGTGATCTCATTGAAAAGGTAAGGGTTAAAGTCGTTCATGTAGAATATATGTTTCTAACTTCATTATTTTATTTTTATTCTGCTAATTTGTGCTCTTCGTACATATCCTGATGTGTAGAATATGAAAACAACATATTTTGTTCTGACATCGAAAGCATATATACAGGGTGCATCAAAATATAGCGCTGCAGAAGACAAAATAACACTTCGATTTCAGAAAAATATATAAGTTTGATAGAATTAGGTAGTTTCTCTTTGTGTTACGTAAAAATACGCATATGTGATCCTCGGGTGTCATATGCAAGCAACCTAGTGGTGTGTCAGTGTAGGGAAATGCAGTGAAATATGCGTTATTTTGAAAAAAAGAATAAAGTAGTAACAAACATGGTACAGGATAAGGTACTTTTTTTCAGCGATAGGGACCCGAGTTTGCGACCGCTATGAGAGAAGTGCTGGTACTCGAGTTTGAGCTTTATTTCGTGAAAATATGTTAAATGGTTCTTAAGATATAGACCAAAACAGATTATAATACACGACAATTAGTAACAATTCAATATGCACATAATGACATATAATATATTGTTAGGTGGTTGCCAGCCAACATTTTTACGTGAAATAAGAAAATTAAAACAAAATTGAATAGCTCCGTGGTAATTGGAATCAATTTTTGACAGAAGGTGTGCGTCATGTGATCTCATTGAAAAGGTAAGGGTTAAAGTCGTTCATGTAGAATATATGTTTCTAACTTCATTATTTTATTTTTATTCTGCTAATTTGTGCTTTTCGTACATATCCTGATGTGTAGAATATGAAAACAACATATTTTGTTCTGACATCGAAAGCATATATACAGGGTGCATCAAAATATAGCGCTGCAGAAGACAAAATAACACTTCGATTTCAGAAAAATATATAAGTTTGATAGAATTAGGTAGTTTCTCTTTGTGTTACGTAAAAATACGCATATGTGATCCTCGGGTGTCATATGCAAGCAACCTAGTGGTGTGTCAGTGTAGGGAAATGCAGTGAAATATGCGTTATTTTGAAAAAAAGAATAAAGTAGTAACAAACATGGTACAGGATAAGGTACTTTTTTTCAGCGATAGGGACCCGAGTTTGCGACCGCTATGAGAGAAGTGCTGGTACTCGAGTTTGAGCTTTATTTCGTGAAAATATGTTAAATGGTTCTTAAGATATAGACCAAAACAGATTATAATACACGACAATTAGTAACAATTCAATATGCACATAATGACATATAATATATTGTTAGGTGGTTGCCAGCCAACATTTTTACGTGAAATAAGAAAATTAAAACAAAATTGAATAGCTCCGTGGTAATTGGAATCAATTTTTGACAGAAGGTGTGCGTCATGTGATCTCATTGAAAAGGTAAGGGTTAAAGTCGTTCATGTAGAATATATGTTTCTAACTTCATTATTTTATTTTTATTCTGCTAATTTGTGCTTTTCGTACATATCCTGATGTGTAGAATATGAAAACAACATATTTTGTTCTGACATCGAAAGCATATATACAGGGTGCATCAAAATATAGCGCTGCAGAAGACAAAATAACACTTCGATTTCAGAAAAATATATAAGTTTGATAGAATTAGGTAGTTTCTCTTTGTGTTACGTAAAAATACGCATATGTGATCCTCGGGTGTCATATGCAAGCAACCTAGTGGTGTGTCAGTGTAGGGAAATGCAGTGAAATATGCGTTATTTTGAAAAAAAGAATAAAGTAGTAACAAACATGGTACAGGATAAGGTACTTTTTTTCAGCGATAGGGACCCGAGTTTGCGACCGCTATGAGAGAAGTGCTGGTACTCGAGTTTGAGCTTTATTTCGTGAAAATATGTTAAATGGTTCTTAAGATATAGACCAAAACAGATTATAATACACGACAATTAGTAACAATTCAATATGCACATAATGACATATAATATATTGTTAGGTGGTTGCCAGCCAACATTTTTACGTGAAATAAGAAAATTAAAACAAAATTGAATAGCTCCGTGGTAATTGGAATCAATTTTTGACAGAAGGTGTGCGTCATGTGATCTCATTGAAAAGGTAAGGGTTAAAGTCGTTCATGTAGAATATATGTTTCTAACTTCATTATTTTATTTTTATTCTGCTAATTTGTGCTTTTCCTACCTATCCTGATGTGTAGAATGTGAAAACAACATATTTTGTTCTGACATCGAAAATATATATACAGGGTGCATCAAAATATAGCGCTGCAGAAGACAAAATAACACTTCGATTTCAGAAAAATATATAAGTTTGATAGAATTAGGTAGTTTCTCTTTGTGTTAAGTAAAAATACGCATATGAGATCCTCGGGTGTCATATGCAAGCAACCTAGTGGTGTGTCAGTGTAGGGAAATGCAGTGAAATATGCGTTATTTTGAAAAAAAGAATAAAGTAGTAACAAACATGGTACAGGATAAGATACTTTTTTTCAGCCATAGGGACCCGGGTTTGCGACCTCTATGAGAGAAGTGCTGGTACTCGAGTTTGAGCTTTATTTCGTGAAAATATGTTAAATGGTTCTTAAGATATAGACCAAAACAGATTATAATACACGACAATTAGTAACAATTCAATATGCACATAATGACATATAATATATTGTTAGGCGGTTGCCAGCCAACATTTTTACGTGAAATAAGAAAATTAAAACAAAATTGAATAGCTCCGTGGTAATTGGAATCAATTTTTGACAGAAGGTGTGCGTCATGTGATCTCATTGAAAAGGTAAGGGTTAAAGTCGTTCATGTAGAATATATGTTTCTAACTTCATTATTTTATTTTTATTCTGCTAATTTGTGCTTTTCGTACATATCCTGATGTGTAGAATATGAAAACAACATACTTTGTTCTGACATCGAAAATATATATACAGGGTGCATCAAAATATAGCGCTGCAGAAGACAAAATAACACTTCGATTTCAGAAAAATATATAAGTTTGATAGAATTAGGTAGTTTCTCTTTGTGTTACGTAAAAATACGCATATGAGATCCTCGGGTGTCATATGCAAGCAACCTAGTGAAATATGCGTTATTTTGAAAAAAAGAATAAAGTAGTAACAAACATGGTACAGGATAAGGTACTTTTTTTCAGCCATAGGGACCCGGGTTTGCGACCTCTATGAGAGAAGTGCTGGTACTCGAGTTTGAGCTTTATTTCGTGAAAATATGTTAAATGGTTCTTAAGATATAGACCAAAACAGATTATAATACACGACAATTAGTAACAATTCAATATGCACATAATGACATATAATATATTGTTAGGCGGTTGCCAGCCAACATTTTTACGTGAAATAAGAAAATTAAAACAAAATTGAATAGCTCCGTGGTAATTGGAATCAATTTTTGACAGAAGGTGTGCGTCATGTGATCTCATTGAAAAGGTAAGGGTTAAAGTCGTTCATGTAGAATATATGTTTCTAACTTCATTATTTTATTTTTATTCTGCTAATTTGTGCTCTTCGTACATATCCTGATGTGTAGAATATGAAAACAACATATTTTGTTCTGACATCGAAAGCATATATACAGGGTGCATCAAAATATAGCGCTGCAGAAGACAAAATAACACTTCGATTTCAGAAAAATATATAAGTTTGATAGAATTAGGTAGTTTCTCTTTGTGTTACGTAAAAATACGCATATGTGATCCTCGGGTGTCATATGCAAGCAACCTAGTGGTGTGTCAGTGTAGGGAAATGCAGTGAAATATGCGTTATTTTGAAAAAAAGAATAAAGTAGTAACAAACATGGTACAGGATAAGGTACTTTTTTTCAGCGATAGGGACCCGAGTTTGCGACCGCTATGAGAGAAGTGCTGGTACTCGAGTTTGAGCTTTATTTCGTGAAAATATGTTAAATGGTTCTTAAGATATAGACCAAAACAGATTATAATACACGACAATTAGTAACAATTCAATATGCACATAATGACATATAATATATTGTTAGGTGGTTGCCAGCCAACATTTTTACGTGAAATAAGAAAATTAAAACAAAATTGAATAGCTCCGTGGTAATTGGAATCAATTTTTGACAGAAGGTGTGCGTCATGTGATCTCATTGAAAAGGTAAGGGTTAAAGTCGTTCATGTAGAATATATGTTTCTAACTTCATTATTTTATTTTTATTCTGCTAATTTGTGCTTTTCGTACATATCCTGATGTGTAGAATATGAAAACAACATATTTTGTTCTGACATCGAAAGCATATATACAGGGTGCATCAAAATATAGCGCTGCAGAAGACAAAATAACACTTCGATTTCAGAAAAATATATAAGTTTGATAGAATTAGGTAGTTTCTCTTTGTGTTACGTAAAAATACGCATATGTGATCCTCGGGTGTCATATGCAAGCAACCTAGTGGTGTGTCAGTGTAGGGAAATGCAGTGAAATATGCGTTATTTTGAAAAAAAGAATAAAGTAGTAACAAACATGGTACAGGATAAGGTACTTTTTTTCAGCGATAGGGACCCGAGTTTGCGACCGCTATGAGAGAAGTGCTGGTACTCGAGTTTGAGCTTTATTTCGTGAAAATATGTTAAATGGTTCTTAAGATATAGACCAAAACAGATTATAATACACGACAATTAGTAACAATTCAATATGCACATAATGACATATAATATATTGTTAGGTGGTTGCCAGCCAACATTTTTACGTGAAATAAGAAAATTAAAACAAAATTGAATAGCTCCGTGGTAATTGGAATCAATTTTTGACAGAAGGTGTGCGTCATGTGATCTCATTGAAAAGGTAAGGGTTAAAGTCGTTCATGTAGAATATATGTTTCTAACTTCATTATTTTATTTTTATTCTGCTAATTTGTGCCTTTCGTACCTATCCTGATGTGTAGAATATGAAAACATTTTTTTTGTTCTAACATTGAAAATATATATACAGGGTGCATCAAAATATAGCGCTGCAGAAGACAAAATAACACTTCGATTTCAGAAAAATATATAAGTTTGATATAATTAGGTAGTTTCTCTTTGTGTTACGTAAAAATACGCATATGTGATCCTCGGGTGTCATATGCAAGCAACCTAGTGGTGTGTCAGTGTAGGGAAATGCAGTGAAATATGCGTTATTTTGAAAAAAAAGAATAAAGTAGTAACAAACATGGTACAGGATAAGGTGCTTTTTTTCAGCCATAGGGACCCGGGTTTGCGACCTCTATGAGAGAAGTGCTGGTACTCGAGTTTGAGCTTTATTTCGTGAAAATATGTTAAATGGTTCTTAAGATATAGACCAAAACAGATTATAATACACGACAATTAGTAACAATTCAATATGCACATAATGACATATAATATATTGTTAGGCGGTTGCCAGCCAACATTTTTACGTGAAATAAGAAAATTAAAACAAAATTGAATAGCTCCGTGGTAATTGGAATCAATTTTTGACAGAAGGTGTGCGTCATGTGATCTCATTGAAAAGGTAAGGGTTAAAGTCGTTCATGTAGAATATATGTTTCTAACTTCATTATTTTATTTTTATTCTGCTAATTTGTGCTTTTCGTACATATCCTGATGTGTAGAATATGAAAACAACATATTTTGTACTGACATCGAAAGAATATATACAGGGTGCATCAAAATATAGCGCTGCAGAAGACAAAATAACACTTCGATTTCAGAAAAATATATAAGTTTGATAGAATTAGGTAGTTTCTCTTTGTGTTACGTAAAAATACGCATATGTGATCCTCGGGTGTCATATGCAAGCAAGCTAGTGGTGTGACAGAGTAGGGAAATGCCGTGAAATATGCGTTATTTTGAAAAAAAGAATAAAGTAGTAACAAACATGGTACAGGATAAGGTACTTTTTTTCAGCCATAGGGACCCGGGTTTGCGACCGCTATGAGAGAAGTGCTGGTACTCGAGTTTGAGCTTTATTTCGTGAAAATATGTTAAATGGTTCTTAAGATATAGACCAAAACAGATTATAATACACGACAATTAGTAACAATTCAATATGCACATAATGACATATAATATATTGTTAGGTGGTTGCCAGCCAACATTTTTACGTGAAATAAGAAAATTAAAACAAAATTGAATAGCTCCGTGGTAATTGGAATCAATTTTTGACAGAAGGTGTGCGTCATGTGATCTCATTGAAAAGGTAAGGGTTAAAGTCGTTCATGTAGAATATATGTTTCTAACTTCATTATTTTATTTTTATTCTGCTAATTTGTGCTTTTCCTACCTATCCTGATGTGTAGAATATGAAAACAACATATTTTGTTCTGACATCGAATATATATATACAGGGTGCATCAAAATATAGCGCTGCAGAAGACAAAATAACACTTCGATTTCAGAAAAATATATAAGTTTGATAGAATTAGGTAGTTTCTCTTTGTGTTAAGTAAAAATACGCATATGAGATCCTCGGGTGTCATATGCAAGCAACCTAGTGGTGTGTCAGTGTAGGGAAATGCAGTGAAATATGCGTTATTTTGAAAAAAAGAATAAAGTAGTAACAAACATGGTACAGGATAAGATACTTTTTTTCAGCCATAGGGACCCGGGTTTGCGACCTCTATGAGAGAAGTGCTGGTACTCGAGTTTGAGCTTTATTTCGTGAAAATATGTTAAATGGTTCTTAAGATATAGACCAAAACAGATTATAATACACGACAATTAGTAACAATTCAATATGCACATAATGACATATAATATATTGTTAGGCGGTTGCCAGCCAACATTTTTACGTGAAATAAGAAAATTAAAACAAAATTGAATAGCTCCGTGGTAATTGGAATCAATTTTTGACAGAAGGTGTGCGTCATGTGATCTCATTGAAAAGGTAAGGGTTAAAGTCGTTCATGTAGAATATATGTTTCTAACTTCATTATTTTATTTTTATTCTGCTAATTTGTGCTTTTCGTACATATCCTGATGTGTAGAATATGAAAACAACATACTTTGTTCTGACATCGAAAATATATATACAGGGTGCATCAAAATATAGCGCTGCAGAAGACAAAATAACACTTCGATTTCAGAAAAATATATAAGTTTGATAGAATTAGGTAGTTTCTCTTTGTGTTACGTAAAAATACGCATATGAGATCCTCGGGTGTCATATGCAAGCAACCTAGTGGTGTGTCAGTGTAGGGAAATGCAGTGAAATATGCGTTATTTTGAAAAAAAGAATAAAGTAGTAACAAACATGGTACAGGATAAGGTACTTTTTTTCAGCCATAGGGACCCGGGTTTGCGACCTCTATGAGAGAAGTGCTGGTACTCGAGTTTGAGCTTTATTTCGTGAAAATATGTTAAATGGTTCTTAAGATATAGACCAAAACAGATTATAATACACGACAATTAGTAACAATTCAATATGCACATAATGACATATAATATATTGTTAGGCGGTTGCCAGCCAACATTTTTACGTGAAATAAGAAAATTAAAACAAAATTGAATAGCTCCGTGGTAATTGGAATCAATTTTTGACAGAAGGTGTGCGTCATGTGATCTCATTGAAAAGGTAAGGGTTAAAGTCGTTCATGTAGAATATATGTTTCTAACTTCATTATTTTATTTTTATTCTGCTAATTTGTGCCTTTCGTACCTATCCTGATGTGTAGAATATGAAAACATTTTTTTTGTTCTAACATTGAAAATATATATACAGGGTGCATCAAAATATAGCGCTGCAGAAGACAAAATAACACTTCGATTTCAGAAAAATATATAAGTTTGATATAATTAGGTAGTTTCTCTTTGTGTTACGTAAAAAAACGCATATGTGATCCTCGGGTGTCATATGCAAGCAACCTAGTGGTGTGTCAGTGTAGGGAAATGCAGTGAAATATGCGTTATTTTGAAAAAAAAGAATAAAGTAGTAACAAACATGGTACAGGATAAGGTGCTTTTTTTCAGCCATAGGGACCCGGGTTTGCGACCTCTATGAGAGAAGTGCTGGTACTCGAGTTTGAGCTTTATTTCGTGAAAATATGTTAAATGGTTCTTAAGATATAGACCAAAACAGATTATAATACACGACAATTAGTAACAATTCAATATGCACATAATGACATATAATATATTGTTAGGCGGTTGCCAGCCAACATTTTTACGTGAAATAAGAAAATTAAAACAAAATTGAATAGCTCCGTGGTAATTGGAATCAATTTTTGACAGAAGGTGTGCGTCATGTGATCTCATTGAAAAGGTAAGGGTTAAAGTCGTTCATGTAGAATATATGTTTCTAACTTCATTATTTTATTTTTATTCTGCTAATTTGTGCTTTTCGTACATATCCTGATGTGTAGAATATGAAAACAACATACTTTGTTCTGACATCGAAAATATATATACAGGGTGCATCAAAATATAGCGCTGCAGAAGACAAAATAACACTTCGATTTCAGAAAAATATATAAGTTTGATAGAATTAGGTAGTTTCTCTTTGTGTTACGTAAAAATACGCATATGAGATCCTCGGGTGTCATATGCAAGCAACCTAGTGGTGTGTCAGTGTAGGGAAATGCAGTGAAATATGCGTTATTTTGAAAAAAAGAATAAAGTAGTAACAAACATGGTACAGGATAAGGTACTTTTTTTCAGCCATAGGGACCCAGGTTTGCGACCTCTATGAGAGAAGTGCTGGTACTCGAGTTTGAGCTTTATTTCGTGAAAATATGTTAAATGGTTCTTAAGATATAGACCAAAACAGATTATAATACACGACAATTAGTAACAATTCAATATGCACATAATGACATATAATATATTGTTAGGCGGTTGCCAGCCAACATTTTTACGTGAAATAAGAAAATTAAAACAAAATTGAATAGCTCCGTGGTAATTGGAATCAATTTTTGACAGAAGGTGTGCGTCATGTGATCTCATTGAAAAGGTAAGGGTTAAAGTCGTTCATGTAGAATATATGTTTCTAACTTCATTATTTTATTTTTATTCTGCTAATTTGTGCTTTTCGTACATATCCTGATGTGTAGAATATGAAAACAACATATTTTGTTCTGACATCGAAAGCATATATACAGGGTGCATCAAAATATAGCGCTGCAGAAGACAAAATAACACTTCGATTTCAGAAAAATATATAAGTTTGATAGAATTAGGTAGTTTCTCTTTGTGTTACGTAAAAATACGCATATGTGATCCTCGGGTGTCATATGCAAGCAAGCTAGTGGTGTGTCAGAGTAGGGAAATGCAGTGAAATATGCGTTATTTTGAAACAAAGAATAAAGTAGTAACAAACATGGTACAGGATAAGGTACTTTTTTTCAGCCATAGGGACCCGGGTTTGCGACCGCTATGAGAGAAGTGCTGGTACTCGAGTTTGAGCTTTATTTCGTGAAAATATGTTAAATGGTTCTTAAGATATAGACCAAAACAGATTATAATACACGACAATTAGTAACAATTCAATATGCACATAATGACATATAATATATTGTTAGGCGGTTGCCAGCCAACATTTTTACGTGAAATAAGAAAATTAAAACAAAATTGAATAGCTCCGTGGTAATTGGAATCAATTTTTGACAGAAGGTGTGCGTCATGTGATCTCATTGAAAAGGTAAGGGTTAAAGTCGTTCATGTAGAATATATGTTTCTAACTTCATTATTTTATTTTTATTCTGCTAATTTGTGCCTTTCGTACCTATCCTGATGTGTAGAATATGAAAACATTTTTTTTGTTCTAACATTGAAAATATATATACAGGGTGCATCAAAATATAGCGCTGCAGAAGACAAAATAACACTTCGATTTCAGAAAAATATATAAGTTTGATATAATTAGGTAGTTTCTCTTTGTGTTACGTAAAAAAACGCATATGTGATCCTCGGGTGTCATATGCAAGCAACCTAGTGGTGTGTCAGTGTAGGGAAATGCAGTGAAATATGCGTTATTTTGAAAAAAAAGAATAAAGTAGTAACAAACATGGTACAGGATAAGGTGCTTTTTTTCAGCCATAGGGACCCGGGTTTGCGACCTCTATGAGAGAAGTGCTGGTACTCGAGTTTGAGCTTTATTTCGTGAAAATATGTTAAATGGTTCTTAAGATATAGACCAAAACAGATTATAATACACGACAATTAGTAACAATTCAATATGCACATAATGACATATAATATATTGTTAGGCGGTTGCCAGCCAAAATTTTTACGTGAAATAAGAAAATTAAAACAAAATTGAATAGCTCCGTGGTAATTGGAATCAATTTTTGACAGAAGGTGTGCGTCATGTGATCTTATAGAAAAGGTAAGGGTTAAAGTCGTTCATGTAGAATATATGTTTCTAACTTCATTATTTTATTTTTATTCTGCTAATTTGTGCTTTTCCTACCTATCCTGATGTGTAGAATATGAAAACAACATATTTTGTTCTGACATCGAAAATATATATACAGGGTGCATCAAAATATAGCGCTGCAGAAGACAAAATAACACTTCGATTTCAGAAAAATATATAAGTTTTATTAGAATTAGGTAGTTTCTCTTTGTGTTACGTAAAAATACGCATATGAGATCCTCGGGTGTCATATGCAAGCAACCTAGTGGTGTGTCAGTGTAGGGAAATGCAGTGAAATATGCGTTATTTTGAAAAAAAGAATAAAGTAGTAACAAACATGGTACAGGATAAGATACTTTTTTTCAGCCATAGGGACCCGGGTTTGCGACCTCTATGAGAGAAGTGCTGGTACTCGAGTTTGAGCTTTATTTCGTGAAAATATGTTAAATGGTTCTTAAGATATAGACCAAAACAGATTATAATACACGACAATTAGTAACAATTCAATATGCACATAATGACATATAATATATTGTTAGGCGGTTGCCAGCCAACATTTTTACGTGAAATAAGAAAATTAAAACAAAATTGAATAGCTCCGTGGTAATTGGAATCAATTTTTGACAGAAGGTGTGCGTCATGTGATCTCATAGAAAAGGTAAAGGTTATAGTCGTTCATATAGAATATTTGTTTCTAACTTCATTATTTTATGCTTTTTCTGCTAATTTGTGCCTTTCGTACCTATCCCGATGTGTAGAATATGAAAACATTTTTTTGTTCTGACATTGAAAATATATATACAGGGTGCATCAAAATAACCCGTTGCAGAAGACAAGATAACACTTCGATTTCAGAAAAATATATAAGTTTGATAGAATTAGGTAGTTTCTCTTTGTGTTACGTAAAAATACGCATATGTGATCCTCGGGTGTCATATGCAAGCAACCTAGTGGTGTGTCAGTGTAAAGAAATGCAGTGAAATATGCGTTATTTTGAAAAAAAGAATAAAGTAGTAACAAACATGGTACAGGATAAGGTACTTTTTTTCAGCCATAGGGACCCGGGTTTGCGACCTCTATGAGAGAAGTGCTGTTACTCGAGTTTGAGCTTTATTTCGTGAAAATATGTTAAATGGTTCTTAAGATATAGACCAAAACAGATTATAATACACGACAATTAGTAACAATTCAATATGCACATAATGACATATAATATATTGTTAGGCGGTTGCCAGCCAACATTTTTACGTGAAATAAGAAAATTAAAACAAAATTGAATAGCTCCGTGGTAATTGGAATCAATTTTTGACAGAAGGTGTGCGTCATGTGATCTTATAGAAAAGGTAAGGGTTAAAGTCGTTCATGTAGAATATATGTTTCTAACTTCATTATTTTATTTTTATTCTGCTAATTTGTGCTTTTCCTACCTATCCTGATGTGTAGAATATGAAAACAACATATTTTGTTCTGACATCGAAAATATATATACAGGGTGCATCAAAATATAGCGCTGCAGAAGACAAAATAACACTTCGATTTCAGAAAAATATATAAGTTTTATTAGAATTAGGTAGTTTCTCTTTGTGTTACGTAAAAATACGCATATGAGATCCTCGGGTGTCATATGCAAGCAACCTAGTGGTGTGTCAGTGTAGGGAAATGCAGTGAAATATGCGTTATTTTGAAAAAAAGAATAAAGTAGTAACAAACATGGTACAGGATAAGGTACTTTTTTTCAGACATAGGGACCCGGGTTTGCGACCTCTATGAGAGAAGTGCTGGTACTCGAGTTTGAGCTTTATTTCGTGAAAATATGTTAAATGGTTCTTAAGATATAGACCAAAACAGATTATAATACACGACAATTAGTAACAATTCAATATGCACATAATGACATATAATATATTGTTAGGCGGTTGCCAGCCAACATTTTTACGTGAAATAAGAAAATTAAAACAAAATTGAATAGCTCCGTGGTAATTGGAATCAATTTTTGACAGAAGGTGTGCGTCATGTGATCTCATAGAAAAGGTAAAGGTTATAGTCGTTCATATAGAATATTTGTTTCTAACTTCATTATTTTATGCTTTTTCTGCTAATTTGTGCCTTTCGTACCTATCCCGATGTGTAGAATATGAAAACATTTTTTTGTTCTGACATTGAAAATATATATACAGGGTGCATCAAAATAACCCGTTGCAGAAGACAAGATAACACTTCGATTTCAGAAAAATATATAAGTTTGATAGAATTAGGTAGTTTCTCTTTGTGTTACGTAAAAATACGCATATGTGATCCTCGGGTGTCATATGCAAGCAACCTAGTGGTGTGTCAGTGTAGGGAAATGCAGTGAAATATGCGTTATTTTGAAAAAAAGAATAAAGTAGTAACAAACATGGTACAGGATAACGTACTTTTTTTCAGCCATAAGGACCCGGGTTTGCGACCGCTATGAGAGAGGTGCTGGTACTCGAGTTTGAGCTTTATTTCGTGAAAATATGTTAAATGGTTCTTAAGATATAGACCAAAACAGATTATAATTCACGACAATTAGTAACAATTCAATATGCACATAATGACATATAATATATTGTTAGGCGGTTGCCAGCCAACATTTTTACGTGAAATAAGAAAATTAAAACAAAATTGAATAGCTCCGTGGTAATTGGAATCAATTTTTGACAGAAGGTGTGCGTCATGTGATCTCATTGAAAAGGTAAGGGTTAAAGTCGTTCATGTAGAATATATGTTTCTAACTTCATTATTTTATTTTTATTCTGCTAATTTGTGCTTTTCGTACATATCCTGATGTGTAGAATATGAAAACAACATACTTTGTTCTGACATCGAAAATATATATACAGGGTGCATCAAAATATAGCGCTGCAGAAGACAAAATAACACTTCGATTTCAGAAAAATATATAAGTTTGATAGAATTAGGTAGTTTCTCTTTGTGTTACGTAAAAATACGCATATGAGATCCTCGGGTGTCATATGCAAGCAACCTAGTGGTGTGTCAGTGTAGGGAAATGCAGTGAAATATGCGTTATTTTGAAAAAAAGAATAAAGTAGTAACAAACATGGTACAGGATAAGGTACTTTTTTTCAGCCATAGGGACCCGGGTTTGCGACCTCTATGAGAGAAGTGCTGGTACTCGAGTTTGAGCTTTATTTCGTGAAAATATGTTAAATGGTTCTTAAGATATAGACCAAAACAGATTATAATACACGACAATTAGTAACAATTCAATATGCACATAATGACATATAATATATTGTTAGGCGGTTGCCAGCCAACATTTTTACGTGAAATAAGAAAATTAAAACAAAATTGAATAGCTCCGTGGTAATTGGAATCAATTTTTGACAGAAGGTGTGCGTCATGTGATCTCATTGAAAAGGTAAGGGTTAAAGTCGTTCATGTAGAATATATGTTTCTAACTTCATTATTTTATTTTTATTCTGCTAATTTGTGCTTTTCGTACATATCCTGATGTGTAGAATATGAAAACAACATATTTTGTTCTGACATCGAAAGCATATATACAGGGTGCATCAAAATATAGCGCTGCAGAAGACAAAATAACACTTCGATTTCAGAAAAATATATAAGTTTGATAGAATTAGGTAGTTTCTCTTTGTGTTAAGTAAAAATACGCATATGAGATCCTCGGGTGTCATATGCAAGCAACCTAGTGGTGTGTCAGTGTAGGGAAATGCAGTGAAATATGCGTTATTTTGAAAAAAAGAATAAAGTAGTAACAAACATGGTACAGGATAAGATACTTTTTTTCAGCCATAGGGACCCGGGTTTGCGACCTCTATGAGAGAAGTGCTGGTACTCGAGTTTGAGCTTTATTTCGTGAAAATATGTTAAATGGTTCTTAAGATATAGACCAAAACAGATTATAATACACGACAATTAGTAACAATTCAATATGCACATAATGACATATAATATATTGTTAGGCGGTTGCCAGCCAACATTTTTACGTGAAATAAGAAAATTAAAACAAAATTGAATAGCTCCCTGGTAATTGGAATCAATTTTTGACAGAAGGTGTGCGTCATGTGATCTCATTGAAAAGGTAAGGGTTAAAGTCGTTCATGTAGAATATATGTTTCTAACTTCATTATTTTATTTTTATTCTGCTAATTTGTGCTTTTCGTACATATCCTGATGTGTAGAATATGAAAACAACATATTTTGTTCTGACATCGAAAGCATATATACAGGGTGCATAAAAATATAGCGCTGCAGAAGACAAAATAACACTTCGATTTCAGAAAAATATATAAGTTTGATAGAATTAGGTAGTTTCTCTTTGTGTTACGTAAAAATACGCATATGTGATCCTCGGGTGTCATATGCAAGCAACCTAGTGGTGTGTCAGAGTAGGGAAATGCAGTGAAATATGCGTTATTTTGAAACAAAGAATAAAGTAGTAACAAACATGGTACAGGATAAGGTACTTTTTTTCAGCCATAGGGACCCGGGTTTGCGACCGCTATGAGAGAAGTGCTGGTACTCGAGTTTGAGCTTTATTTCGTGAAAATATGTTAAATGGTTCTTAAGATATAGACCAAAACAGATTATAATACACGACAATTAGTAACAATTCAATATGCACATAATGACATATAATATATTGTTAGGCGGTTGCCAGCCAACATTTTTACGTGAAATAAGAAAATTAAAACAAAATTGAATAGCTCCGTGGTAATTGGAATCAATTTTTGACAGAAGGTGTGCGTCATGTGATCTCATTGAAAAGGTAAGGGTTAAAGTCGTTCATGTAGAATATATGTTTCTAACTTCATTATTTTATTTTTATTCTGCTAATTTGTGCCTTTCGTACCTATCCTGATGTGTAGAATATGAAAACATTTTTTTTGTTCTAACATTGAAAATATATATACAGGGTGCATCAAAATATAGCGCTGCAGAAGACAAAATAACACTTCGATTTCAGAAAAATATATAAGTTTGATATAATTAGGTAGTTTCTCTTTGTGTTACGTAAAAAAACGCATATGTGATCCTCGGGTGTCATATGCAAGCAACCTAGTGGTGTGTCAGTGTAGGGAAATGCAGTGAAATATGCGTTATTTTGAAAAAAAAGAATAAAGTAGTAACAAACATGGTACAGGATAAGGTGCTTTTTTTCAGCCATAGGGACCCGGGTTTGCGACCTCTATGAGAGAAGTGCTGGTACTCGAGTTTGAGCTTTATTTCGTGAAAATATGTTAAATGGTTCTTAAGATATAGACCAAAACAGATTATAATTCACGACAATTAGTAACAATTCAATATGCACATAATGACATATAATATATTGTTAGGCGGTTGCCAGCCAACATTTTTACGTGAAATAAGAAAATTAAAACAAAATTGAATAGCTCCGTGGTAATTGGAATCAATTTTTGACAGAAGGTGTGCGTCATGTGATCTCATTGAAAAGGTAAGGGTTAAAGTCGTTCATGTAGAATATATGTTTCTAACTTCATTATTTTATTTTTATTCTGCTAATTTGTGCTTTTCGTACATATCCTGATGTGTAGAATATGAAAACAACATACTTTGTTCTGACATCGAAAATATATATACAGGGTGCATCAAAATATAGCGCTGCAGAAGACAAAATAACACTTCGATTTCAGAAAAATATATAAGTTTGATAGAATTAGGTAGTTTCTCTTTGTGTTACGTAAAAATACGCATATGAGATCCTCGGGTGTCATATGCAAGCAACCTAGTGGTGTGTCAGTGTAGGGAAATGCAGTGAAATATGCGTTATTTTGAAAAAAAGAATAAAGTAGTAACAAACATGGTACAGGATAAGGTACTTTTTTTCAGCCATAGGGACCCGGGTTTGCGACCTCTATGAGAGAAGTGCTGGTACTCGAGTTTGAGCTTTATTTCGTGAAAATATGTTAAATGGTTCTTAAGATATAGACCAAAACAGATTATAATACACGACAATTAGTAACAATTCAATATGCACATAATGACATATAATATATTGTTAGGCGGTTGCCAGCCAACATTTTTACGTGAAATAAGAAAATTAAAACAAAATTGAATAGCTCCGTGGTAATTGGAATCAATTTTTGACAGAAGGTGTGCGTCATGTGATCTCATTGAAAAGGTAAGGGTTAAAGTCGTTCATGTAGAATATATGTTTCTAACTTCATTATTTTATTTTTATTCTGCTAATTTGTGCTTTTCGTACATATCCTGATGTGTAGAATATGAAAACAACATATTTTGTTCTGACATCGAAAGCATATATACAGGGTGCATCAAAATATAGCGCTGCAGAAGACAAAATAACACTTCGATTTCAGAAAAATATATAAGTTTGATAGAATTAGGTAGTTTCTCTTTGTGTTACGTAAAAATACGCATATGTGATCCTCGGGTGTCATATGCAAGCAAGCTAGTGGTGTGTCAGAGTAGGGAAATGCAGTGAAATATGCGTTATTTTGAAACAAAGAATAAAGTAGTAACAAACATGGTACAGGATAAGGTACTTTTTTTCAGCCATAGGGACCCGGGTTTGCGACCGCTATGAGAGAAGTGCTGGTACTCGAGTTTGAGCTTTATTTCGTGAAAATATGTTAAATGGTTCTTAAGATATAGACCAAAACAGATTATAATACACGACAATTAGTTACAATTCAATATGCACATAATGACATATAATATATTGTTAGGTGGTTGCCAGCCAACATTTTTACGTGAAATAAGAAAATTAAAACAAAATTGAATAGCTCCGTGGTAATTGGAATCAATTTTTGACAGAAGGTGTGCGTCATGTGATCTCATTGAAAAGGTAAGGGTTAAAGTCGTTCATGTAGAATATATGTTTCTAACTTCATTATTTTATTTTTATTCTGCTAATTTGTGCTTTTCCTACCTATCCTGATGTGTAGAATATGAAAACAACATATTTTGTTCTGACATCGAAAATATATATACAGGGTGCATCAAAATATAGCGCTGCAGAAGACAAAATAACACTTCGATTTCAGAAAAATATATAAGTTTGATAGAATTAGGTAGTTTCTCTTTGTGTTAAGTAAAAATACGCATATGAGATCCTCGGGTGTCATATGCAAGCAACCTAGTGGTGTGTCAGTGTAGGGAAATGCAGTGAAATATGCGTTATTTTGAAAAAAAAAGAATAAAGTAGTAACAAACATGGTACAGGATAAGATACTTTTTTTCAGCCATAGGGACCCGGGTTTGCGACCTCTATGAGAGAAGTGCTGGTACTCGAGTTTGAGCTTTATTTCGTGAAAATATGTTAAATGGTTCTTAAGATATAGACCAAAACAGATTATAATACACGACAATTAGTAACAATTCAATATGCACATAATGACATATAATATATTGTTAGGCGGTTGCCAGCCAACATTTTTACGTGAAATAAGAAAATTAAAACAAAATTGAATAGCTCCCTGGTAATTGGAATCAATTTTTGACAGAAGGTGTGCGTCATGTGATCTCATTGAAAAGGTAAGGGTTAAAGTCGTTCATGTAGAATATATGTTTCTAACTTCATTATTTTATTTTTATTCTGCTAATTTGTGCTTTTCGTACATATCCTGATGTGTAGAATATGAAAACAACATATTTTGTTCTGACATCGAAAGCATATATACAGGGTGCATCAAAATATAGCGCTGCAGAAGACAAAATAACACTTCGATTTCAGAAAAATATATAAGTTTGATAGAATTAGGTAGTTTCTCTTTGTGTTACGTAAAAATACGCATATGTGATCCTCGGGTGTCATATGCAAGCAAGCTAGTGGTGTGTCAGAGTAGGGAAATGCAGTGAAATATGCGTTATTTTGAAACAAAGAATAAAGTAGTAACAAACATGGTACAGGATAAGGTACTTTTTTTCAGCCATAGGGACCCGGGTTTGCGACCGCTATGAGAGAAGTGCTGGTACTCGAGTTTGAGCTTTATTTCGTGAAAATATGTTAAATGTTTCTTAAGATATAGACCAAAACAGATTATAATACACGACAATTAGTAACAATTCAATATGCACATAATGACATATAATATATTGTTAGGTGGTTGCCAGCCAACATTTTTACGTGAAATAAGAAAATTAAAACAAAATTGAATAGCTCCGTGGTAATTGGAATCAATTTTTGACAGAAGGTGTGCGTCATGTGATCTCATTGAAAAGGTAAGGGTTAAAGTCGTTCATGTAGAATATATGTTTCTAACTTCATTATTTTATTTTTATTCTGCTAATTTGTGCTTTTCCTACCTATCCTGATGTGTAGAATATGAAAACAACATATTTTGTTCTGACATCGAAAATATATATACAGGGTGCATCAAAATATAGCGCTGCAGAAGACAAAATAACACTTCGATTTCAGAAAAATATATAAGTTTGATAGAATTAGGTAGTTTCTCTTTGTGTTAAGTAAAAATACGCATATGAGATCCTCGGGTGTCATATGCAAGCAACCTAGTGGTGTGTCAGTGTAGGGAAATGCAGTGAAATATGCGTTATTTTGAAAAAAAGAATAAAGTAGTAACAAACATGGTACAGGATAAGATACTTTTTTTCAGCCATAGGGACCCGGGTTTGCGACCTCTATGAGAGAAGTGCTGGTACTCGAGTTTGAGCTTTATTTCGTGAAAATATGTTAAATGGTTCTTAAGATATAGACCAAAACAGATTATAATACACGACAATTAGTAACAATTCAATATGCACATAATGACATATAATATATTGTTAGGCGGTTGCCAGCCAACATTTTTACGTGAAATAAGAAAATTAAAACAAAATTGAATAGCTCCCTGGTAATTGGAATCAATTTTTGACAGAAGGTGTGCGTCATGTGATCTCATTGAAAAGGTAAGGGTTAAAGTCGTTCATGTAGAATATATGTTTCTAACTTCATTATTTTATTTTTATTCTGCTAATTTGTGCTTTTCGTACATATCCTGATGTGTAGAATATGAAAACAACATACTTTGTTCTGACATCGAAAATATATATACAGGGTGCATCAAAATATAGCGCTGCAGAAGACAAAATAACACTTCGATTTCAGAAAAATATATAAGTTTGATAGAATTAGGTAGTTTCTCTTTGTGTTACGTAAAAATACGCATATGAGATCCTCGGGTGTCATATGCAAGCAACCTAGTGGTGTGTCAGTGTAGGGAAATGCAGTGAAATATGCGTTATTTTGAAAAAAAGAATAAAGTAGTAACAAACATGGTACAGGATAAGGTACTTTTTTTCAGCCATAGGGACCCGGGTTTGCGACCTCTATGAGAGAAGTGCTGGTACTCGAGTTTGAGCTTTATTTCGTGAAAATATGTTAAATGGTTCTTAAGATATAGACCAAAACAGATTATAATACACGACAATTAGTAACAATTCAATATGCACATAATGACATATAATATATTGTTAGGTGGTTGCCAGCCAACATTTTTACGTGAAATAAGAAAATTAAAACAAAATTGAATAGCTCCGTGGTAATTGGAATCAATTTTTGACAGAAGGTGTGCGTCATGTGATCTCATTGAAAAGGTAAGGGTTAAAGTCGTTCATGTAGAATATATGTTTCTAACTTCATTATTTTATTTTTATTCTGCTAATTTGTGCTTTTCCTACCTATCCTGATGTGTAGAATATGAAAACAACATATTTTGTTCTGACATCGAAAATATATATACAGGGTGCATCAAAATATAGCGCTGCAGAAGACAAAATAACACTTCGATTTCAGAAAAATATATAAGTTTTATTAGAATTAGGTAGTTTCTCTTTGTGTTACGTAAAAATACGCATATGAGATCCTCGGGTGTCATATGCAAGCAACCTAGTGGTGTGTCAGTGTAGGGAAATGCAGTGAAATATGCGTTATTTTGAAAAAAAGAATAAAGTAGTAACAAACATGGTACAGGATAAGGTACTTTTTTTCAGACATAGGGACCCGGGTTTGCGACCTCTATGAGAGAAGTGCTGGTACTCGAGTTTGAGCTTTATTTCGTGAAAATATGTTAAATGGTTCTTAAGATATAGACCAAAACAGATTATAATACACGACAATTAGTAACAATTCAATATGCACATAATGACATATAATATATTGTTAGGCGGTTGCCAGCCAACATTTTTACGTGAAATAAGAAAATTAAAACAAAATTGAATAGCTCCGTGGTAATTGGAATCAATTTTTGACAGAAGGTGTGCGTCATGTGATCTCATAGAAAAGGTAAAGGTTATAGTCGTTCATATAGAATATTTGTTTCTAACTTCATTATTTTATGCTTTTTCTGCTAATTTGTGCCTTTCGTACCTATCCCGATGTGTAGAATATGAAAACATTTTTTTGTTCTGACATTGAAAATATATATACAGGGTGCATCAAAATAACCCGTTGCAGAAGACAAGATAACACTTCGATTTCAGAAAAATATATAAGTTTGATAGAATTAGGTAGTTTCTCTTTGTGTTACGTAAAAATACACATATGTGATCCTCGGGTGTCATATGCAAGCAACCTAGTGGTGTGTCAGTGTAGGGAAATGCAGTGAAATATGCGTTATTTTGAAAAAAAGAATAAAGTAGTAACAAACATGGTACAGGATAACGTACTTTTTTTCAGCCATAAGGACCCGGGTTTGCGACCGCTATGAGAGAAGTGCTGGTACTCGAGTTTGAGCTTTATTTCGTGAAAATATGTTAAATGGTTCTTAAGATATAGACCAAAACAGATTATAATTCACGACAATTAGTAACAATTCAATATGCACATAATGACATATAATATATTGTTAGGCGGTTGCCAGCCAACATTTTTACGTGAAATAAGAAAATTAAAACAAAATTGAATAGCTCCGTGGTAATTGGAATCAATTTTTGACAGAAGGTGTGCGTCATGTGATCTCATTGAAAAGGTAAGGGTTAAAGTCGTTCATGTAGAATATATGTTTCTAACTTCATTATTTTATTTTTATTCTGCTAATTTGTGCTTTTCGTACATATCCTGATGTGTAGAATATGAAAACAACATACTTTGTTCTGACATCGAAAATATATATACAGGGTGCATCAAAATATAGCGCTGCAGAAGACAAAATAACACTTCGATTTCAGAAAAATATATAAGTTTGATAGAATTAGGTAGTTTCTCTTTGTGTTACGAAAAAATACGCATATGAGATCCTCGGGTGTCATATGCAAGCAACCTAGTGGTGTGTCAGTGTAGGGAAATGCAGTGAAATATGCGTTATTTTGAAAAAAAGAATAAAGTAGTAACAAACATGGTACAGGATAAGGTACTTTTTTTCAGCCATAGGGACCCGGGTTTGCGACCTCTATGAGAGAAGTGCTGGTACTCGAGTTTGAGCTTTATTTCGTGAAAATATGTTAAATGGTTCTTAAGATATAGACCAAAACAGATTATAATACACGACAATTAGTAACAATTCAATATGCACATAATGACATATAATATATTGTTAGGCGGTTGCCAGCCAACATTTTTACGTGAAATAAGAAAATTAAAACAAAATTGAATAGCTCCGTGGTAATTGGAATCAATTTTTGACAGAAGGTGTGCGTCATGTGATCTCATTGAAAAGGTAAGGGTTAAAGTCGTTCATGTAGAATATATGTTTCTAACTTCATTATTTTATTTTTATTCTGCTAATTTGTGCTTTTCGTACATATCCTGATGTGTAGAATATGAAAACAACATATTTTGTTCTGACATCGAAAGCATATATACAGGGTGCATCAAAATATAGCGCTGCAGAAGACAAAATAACACTTCGATTTCAGAAAAATATATAAGTTTGATAGAATTAGGTAGTTTCTCTTTGTGTTAAGTAAAAATACGCATATGAGATCCTCGGGTGTCATATGCAAGCAACCTAGTGGTGTGTCAGTGTAGGGAAATGCAGTGAAATATGCGTTATTTTGAAAAAAAGAATAAAGTAGTAACAAACATGGTACAGGATAAGATACTTTTTTTCAGCCATAGGGACCCGGGTTTGCGACCTCTATGAGAGAAGTGCTGGTACTCGAGTTTGAGCTTTATTTCGTGAAAATATGTTAAATGGTTCTTAAGATATAGACCAAAACAGATTATAATACACGACAATTAGTAACAATTCAATATGCACATAATGACATATAATATATTGTTAGGCGGTTGCCAGCCAACATTTTTACGTGAAATAAGAAAATTAAAACAAAATTGAATAGCTCCCTGGTAATTGGAATCAATTTTTGACAGAAGGTGTGCGTCATGTGATCTCATTGAAAAGGTAAGGGTTAAAGTCGTTCATGTAGAATATATGTTTCTAACTTCATTATTTTATTTTTATTCTGCTAATTTGTGCTTTTCGTACATATCCTGATGTGTAGAATATGAAAACAACATATTTTGTTCTGACATCGAAAGCATATATACAGGGTGCATAAAAATATAGCGCTGCAGAAGACAAAATAACACTTCGATTTCAGAAAAATATATAAGTTTGATAGAATTAGGTAGTTTCTCTTTGTGTTACGTAAAAATACGCATATGTGATCCTCGGGTGTCATATGCAAGCAAGCTAGTGGTGTGTCAGAGTAGGGAAATGCAGTGAAATATGCGTTATTTTGAAACAAAGAATAAAGTAGTAACAAACATGGTACAGGATAAGGTACTTTTTTTCAGCCATAGGGACCCGGGTTTGCGACCGCTATGAGAGAAGTGCTGGTACTCGAGTTTGAGCTTTATTTCGTGAAAATATGTTAAATGGTTCTTAAGATATAGACCAAAACAGATTATAATACACGACAATTAGTAACAATTCAATATGCACATAATGACATATAATATATTGTTAGGCGGTTGCCAGCCAACATTTTTACGTGAAATAAGAAAATTAAAACAAAATTGAATAGCTCCGTGGTAATTGGAATCAATTTTTGACAGAAGGTGTGCGTCATGTGATCTCATTGAAAAGGTAAGGGTTAAAGTCGTTCATGTAGAATATATGTTTCTAACTTCATTATTTTATTTTTATTCTGCTAATTTGTGCCTTTCGTACCTATCCTGATGTGTAGAATATGAAAACATTTTTTTTGTTCTAACATTGAAAATATATATACAGGGTGCATCAAAATATAGCGCTGCAGAAGACAAAATAACACTTCGATTTCAGAAAAATATATAAGTTTGATATAATTAGGTAGTTTCTCTTTGTGTTACGTAAAAAAACGCATATGTGATCCTCGGGTGTCATATGCAAGCAACCTAGTGGTGTGTCAGTGTAGGGAAATGCAGTGAAATATGCGTTATTTTGAAAAAAAAGAATAAAGTAGTAACAAACATGGTACAGGATAAGGTGCTTTTTTTCAGCCATAGGGACCCGGGTTTGCGACCTCTATGAGAGAAGTGCTGGTACTCGAGTTTGAGCTTTATTTCGTGAAAATATGTTAAATGGTTCTTAAGATATAGACCAAAACAGATTATAATTCACGACAATTAGTAACAATTCAATATGCACATAATGACATATAATATATTGTTAGGCGGTTGCCAGCCAACATTTTTACGTGAAATAAGAAAATTAAAACAAAATTGAATAGCTCCGTGGTAATTGGAATCAATTTTTGACAGAAGGTGTGCGTCATGTGATCTCATTGAAAAGGTAAGGGTTAAAGTCGTTCATGTAGAATATATGTTTCTAACTTCATTATTTTATTTTTATTCTGCTAATTTGTGCTTTTCGTACATATCCTGATGTGTAGAATATGAAAACAACATACTTTGTTCTGACATCGAAAATATATATACAGGGTGCATCAAAATATAGCGCTGCAGAAGACAAAATAACACTTCGATTTCAGAAAAATATATAAGTTTGATAGAATTAGGTAGTTTCTCTTTGTGTTACGTAAAAATACGCATATGAGATCCTCGGGTGTCATATGCAAGCAACCTAGTGGTGTGTCAGTGTAGGGAAATGCAGTGAAATATGCGTTATTTTGAAAAAAAGAATAAAGTAGTAACAAACATGGTACAGGATAAGGTACTTTTTTTCAGCCATAGGGACCCGGGTTTGCGACCTCTATGAGAGAAGTGCTGGTACTCGAGTTTGAGCTTTATTTCGTGAAAATATGTTAAATGGTTCTTAAGATATAGACCAAAACAGATTATAATACACGACAATTAGTAACAATTCAATATGCACATAATGACATATAATATATTGTTAGGCGGTTGCCAGCCAACATTTTTACGTGAAATAAGAAAATTAAAACAAAATTGAATAGCTCCGTGGTAATTGGAATCAATTTTTGACAGAAGGTGTGCGTCATGTGATCTCATTGAAAAGGTAAGGGTTAAAGTCGTTCATGTAGAATATATGTTTCTAACTTCATTATTTTATTTTTATTCTGCTAATTTGTGCTTTTCGTACATATCCTGATGTGTAGAATATGAAAACAACATATTTTGTTCTGACATCGCAAGCATATATACAGGGTGCATCAAAATATAGCGCTGCAGAAGACAAAATAACACTTCGATTTCAGAAAAATATATAAGTTTGATAGAATTAGGTAGTTTCTCTTTGTGTTACGTAAAAATACGCATATGTGATCCTCGGGTGTCATATGCAAGCAAGCTAGTGGTGTGTCAGAGTAGGGAAATGCAGTGAAATATGCGTTATTTTGAAACAAAGAATAAAGTAGTAACAAACATGGTACAGGATAAGGTACTTTTTTTCAGCCATAGGGACCCGGGTTTGCGACCGCTATGAGAGAAGTGCTGGTACTCGAGTTTGAGCTTTATTTCGTGAAAATATGTTAAATGGTTCTTAAGATATAGACCAAAACAGATTATAATACACGACAATTAGTAACAATTCAATATGCACATAATGACATATAATATATTGTTAGGTGGTTGCCAGCCAACATTTTTACGTGAAATAAGAAAATTAAAACAAAATTGAATAGCTCCGTGGTAATTGGAATCAATTTTTGACAGAAGGTGTGCGTCATGTGATCTCATTGAAAAGGTAAGGGTTAAAGTCGTTCATGTAGAATATATGTTTCTAACTTCATTATTTTATTTTTATTCTGCTAATTTGTGCTTTTCCTACCTATCCTGATGTGTAGAATATGAAAACAACATATTTTGTTCTGACATCGAAAATATATATACAGGGTGCATCAAAATATAGCGCTGCAGAAGACAAAATAACACTTCGATTTCAGAAAAATATATAAGTTTGATAGAATTAGGTAGTTTCTCTTTGTGTTAAGTAAAAATACGCATATGAGATCCTCGGGTGTCATATGCAAGCAACCTAGTGGTGTGTCAGTGTAGGGAAATGCAGTGAAATATGCGTTATTTTGAAAAAAAGAATAAAGTAGTAACAAACATGGTACAGGATAAGATACTTTTTTTCAGCCATAGGGACCCGGGTTTGCGACCTCTATGAGAGAAGTGCTGGTACTCGAGTTTGAGCTTTATTTCGTGAAAATATGTTAAATGGTTCTTAAGATATAGACCAAAACAGATTATAATACACGACAATTAGTAACAATTCAATATGCACATAATGACATATAATATATTGTTATGCGGTTGCCAGCCAACATTTTTACGTGAAATAAGAAAATTAAAACAAAATTGAATAGCTCCCTGGTAATTGGAATCAATTTTTGACAGAAGGTGTGCGTCATGTGATCTCATTGAAAAGGTAAGGGTTAAAGTCGTTCATGTAGAATATATGTTTCTAACTTCATTATTTTATTTTTATTCTGCTAATTTGTGCTTTTCCTACCTATCCTGATGTGTAGAATATGAAAACAACATATTTTGTTCTGACATCGAAAATATATATACAGGGTGCATCAAAATATAGCGCTGCAGAAGACAAAATAACACTTCGATTTCAGAAAAATATATAAGTTTGATAGAATTAGGTAGTTTCTCTTTGTGTTAAGTAAAAATACGCATATGAGATCCTCGGGTGTCATATGCAAGCAACCTAGTGGTGTGTCAGTGTAGGGAAATGCAGTGAAATATGCGTTATTTTGAAAAAAAGAATAAAGTAGTAACAAACATGGTACAGGATAAGATACTTTTTTTCAGCCATAGGGACCCGGGTTTGCGACCTCTATGAGAGAAGTGCTGGTACTCGAGTTTGAGCTTTATTTCGTGAAAATATGTTAAATGGTTCTTAAGATATAGACCAAAACAGATTATAATACACGACAATTAGTAACAATTCAATATGCACATAATGACATATAATATATTGTTATGCGGTTGCCAGCCAACATTTTTACGTGAAATAAGAAAATTAAAACAAAATTGAATAGCTCCCTGGTAATTGGAATCAATTTTTGACAGAAGGTGTGCGTCATGTGATCTCATTGAAAAGGTAAGGGTTAAAGTCGTTCATGTAGAATATATGTTTCTAACTTCATTATTTTATTTTTATTCTGCTAATTTGTGCTTTTCGTACATATCCTGATGTGTAGAATATGAAAACAACATACTTTGTTCTGACATCGAAAATATATATACAGGGTGCATCAAAATATAGCGCTGCAGAAGACAAAATAACACTTCGATTTCAGAAAAATATATAAGTTTGATAGAATTAGGTAGTTTCTCTTTGTGTTACGTAAAAATACGCATATGAGATCCTCGGGTGTCATATGCAAGCAACCTAGTGGTGTGTCAGTGTAGGGAAATGCAGTGAAATATGCGTTATTTTGAAAAAAAGAATAAAGTAGTAACAAACATGGTACAGGATAAGGTACTTTTTTTCAGCCATAGGGACCCGGGTTTGCGACCTCTATGAGAGAAGTGCTGGTACTCGAGTTTGAGCTTTATTTCGTGAAAATATGTTAAATGGTTCTTAAGATATAGACCAAAACAGATTATAATACACGACAATTAGTAACAATTCAATATGCACATAATGACATATAATATATTGTTAGGTGGTTGCCAGCCAACATTTTTACGTGAAATAAGAAAATTAAAACAAAATTGAATAGCTCCGTGGTAATTGGAATCAATTTTTGACAGAAGGTGTGCGTCATGTGATCTCATTGAAAAGGTAAGGGTTAAAGTCGTTCATGTAGAATATATGTTTCTAACTTCATTATTTTATTTTTATTCTGCTAATTTGTGCTTTTCCTACCTATCCTGATGTGTAGAATATGAAAACAACATATTTTGTTCTGACATCGAAAATATATATACAGGGTGCATCAAAATATAGCGCTGCAGAAGACAAAATAACACTTCGATTTCAGAAAAATATATAAGTTTGATAGAATTAGGTAGTTTCTCTTTGTGTTAAGTAAAAATACGCATATGAGATCCTCGGGTGTCATATGCAAGCAACCTAGTGGTGTGTCAGTGTAGGGAAATGCAGTGAAATATGCGTTATTTTGAAAAAAAGAATAAAGTAGTAACAAACATGGTACAGGATAAGATACTTTTTTTCAGCCATAGGGACCCGGGTTTGCGACCTCTATGAGAGAAGTGCTGGTACTCGAGTTTGAGCTTTATTTCGTGAAAATATGTTAAATGGTTCTTAAGATATAGACCAAAACAGATTATAATACACGACAATTAGTAACAATTCAATATGCACATAATGACATATAATATATTGTTAGGCGGTTGCCAGCCAACATTTTTACGTGAAATAAGAAAATTAAAACAAAATTGAATAGCTCCGTGGTAATTGGAATCAATTTTTGACAGAAGGTGTGCGTCATGTGATCTCATTGAAAAGGTAAGGGTTAAAGTCGTTCATGTAGAATATATGTTTCTAACTTCATTATTTTATTTTTATTCTGCTAATTTGTGCTTTTCGTACATATCCTGATGTGTAGAATATGAAAACAACATACTTTGTTCTGACATCGAAAATATATATACAGGGTGCATCAAAATATAGCGCTGCAGAAGACAAAATAACACTTCGATTTCAGAAAAATATATAAGTTTGATAGAATTAGGTAGTTTCTCTTTGTGTTACGTAAAAATACGCATATGAGATCCTCGGGTGTCATATGCAAGCAACCTAGTGGTGTGTCAGTGTAGGGAAATGCAGTGAAATATGCGTTATTTTGAAAAGAAGAATAAAGTAGTAACAAACATGGTACAGGATAAGGTACTTTTTTTCAGCCATAGGGACCCGGGTTTGCGACCTCTATGAGAGAAGTGCTGGTACTCGAGTTTGAGCTTTATTTCGTGAAAATATGTTAAATGGTTCTTAAGATATAGACCAAAACAGATTATAATACACGACAATTAGTAACAATTCAATATGCACATAATGACATATAATATATTGTTAGGCGGTTGCCAGCCAACATTTTTACGTGAAATAAGAAAATTAAAACAAAATTGAATAGCTCCGTGGTAATTGGAATCAATTTTTGACAGAAGGTGTGCGTCATGTGATCTCATTGAAAAGGTAAGGGTTAAAGTCGTTCATGTAGAATATATGTTTCTAACTTCATTATTTTATTTTTATTCTGCTAATTTGTGCTTTTCGTACATATCCTGATGTGTAGAATATGAAAACAACATATTTTGTTCTGACATCGAAAGCATATATACAGGGTGCATCAAAATATAGCGCTGCAGAAGACAAAATAACACTTCGATTTCAGAAAAATATATAAGTTTGATAGAATTAGGTAGTTTCTCTTTGTGTTACGTAAAAATACGCATATGTGATCCTCGGGTGTCATATGCAAGCAACCTAGTGGTGTGTCAGTGTAGGGAAATGCAGTGAAATATGCGTTATTTTGAAAAAAAGAATAAAGTAGTAACAAACATGGTACAGGATAAGGTACTTTTTTTCAGCCATAGGGACCCGGGTTTGCGACCGCTATGAGAGAAGTGCTGGTACTCGAGTTTGAGCTTTATTTCGTGAAAATATGTTAAATGGTTCTTAAGATATAGACCAAAACAGATTATAATACACGACAATTAGTAACAATTCAATATGCACATAATGACATATAATATATTGTTAGGTGGTTGCCAGCCAACATTTTTACGTGAAATAAGAAAATTAAAACAAAATTGAATAGCTCCGTGGTAATTGGAATCAATTTTTGACAGAAGGTGTGCGTCATGTGATCTCATTGAAAAGGTAAGGGTTAAAGTCGTTCATGTAGAATATATGTTTCTAACTTCATTATTTTATTTTTATTCTGCTAATTTGTGCTTTTCCTACCTATCCTGATGTGTAGAATGTGAAAACAACATATTTTGTTCTGACATCGAAAATATATATACAGGGTGCATCAAAATATAGCGCTGCAGAAGACAAAATAACACTTCGATTTCAGAAAAATATATAAGTTTGATAGAATTAGGTAGTTTCTCTTTGTGTTAAGTAAAAATACGCATATGAGATCCTCGGGTGTCATATGCAAGCAACCTAGTGGTGTGTCAGTGTAGGGAAATGCAGTGAAATATGCGTTATTTTGAAAAAAAGAATAAAGTAGTAACAAACATGGTACAGGATAAGGTACTTTTTTTCAGCCATAGGGACCCGGGTTTGCGACCTCTATGAGAGAAGTGCTGGTACTCGAGTTTGAGCTTTATTTCGTGAAAATATGTTAAATGGTTCTTAAGATATAGACCAAAACAGATTATAATACACGACAATTAGTAACAATTCAATATGCACATAATGACATATAATATATTGTTAGGCGGTTGCCAGCCAACATTTTTACGTGAAATAAGAAAATTAAAACAAAATTGAATAGCTCCGTGGTAATTGGAATCAATTTTTGACAGAAGGTGTGCGTCATGTGATCTCATTGAAAAGGTAAGGGTTAAAGTCGTTCATGTAGAATATATGTTTCTAACTTCATTATTTTATTTTTATTCTGCTAATTTGTGCTTTTCGTACATATCCTGATGTGTAGAATATGAAAACAACATATTTTGTTCTGACATCGAAAGCATATATACAGGGTGCATCAAAATATAGCGCTGCAGAAGACAAAATAACACTTCGATTTCAGAAAAATATATAAGTTTGATAGAATTAGGTAGTTTCTCTTTGTGTTACGTAAAAATACGCATATGTGATCCTCGGGTGTCATATGCAAGCAACCTAGTGGTGTGTCAGTGTAGGGAAATGCAGTGAAATATGCGTTATTTTGAAAAAAAGAATAAAGTAGTAACAAACATGGTACAGGATAAGGTACTTTTTTTCAGCCATAGGGACCCGGGTTTGCGACCGCTATGAGAGAAGTGCTGGTACTCGAGTTTGAGCTTTATTTCGTGAAAATATGTTAAATGGTTCTTAAGATATAGACCAAAACAGATTATAATACACGACAATTAGTAACAATTCAATATGCACATAATGACATATAATATATTGTTAGGTGGTTGCCAGCCAACATTTTTACGTGAAATAAGAAAATTAAAACAAAATTGAATAGCTCCGTGGTAATTGGAATCAATTTTTGACAGAAGGTGTGCGTCATGTGATCTCATTGAAAAGGTAAGGGTTAAAGTCGTTCATGTAGAATATATGTTTCTAACTTCATTATTTTATTTTTATTCTGCTAATTTGTGCTTTTCCTACCTATCCTGATGTGTAGAATGTGAAAACAACATATTTTGTTCTGACATCGAAAATATATATACAGGGTGCATCAAAATATAGCGCTGCAGAAGACAAAATAACACTTCGATTTCAGAAAAATATATAAGTTTGATAGAATTAGGTAGTTTCTCTTTGTGTTACGTAAAAATACGCATATGAGATCCTCGGGTGTCATATGCAAGCAACCTAGTGAAATATGCGTTATTTTGAAAAAAAGAATAAAGTAGTAACAAACATGGTACAGGATAAGGTACTTTTTTTCAGCCATAGGGACCCGGGTTTGCGACCTCTATGAGAGAAGTGCTGGTACTCGAGTTTGAGCTTTATTTCGTGAAAATATGTTAAATGGTTCTTAAGATATAGACCAAAACAGATTATAATACACGACAATTAGTAACAATTCAATATGCACATAATGACATATAATATATTGTTAGGCGGTTGCCAGCCAACATTTTTACGTGAAATAAGAAAATTAAAACAAAATTGAATAGCTCCGTGATAATTGGAATCAATTTTTGACAGAAGGTGTGCGTCATGTGATCTCATTGAAAAGGTAAGGGTTAAAGTCGTTCATGTAGAATATATGTTTCTAACTTCATTATTTTATTTTTATTCTGCTAATTTGTGCCTTTCGTACCTATCCTGATGTGTAGAATATGAAAACATTTTTTTTGTTCTAACATTGAAAATATATATACAGGGTGCATCAAAATATAGCGCTGCAGAAGACAAAATAACACTTCGATTTCAGAAAAATATATAAGTTTGATATAATTAGGTAGTTTCTCTTTGTGTTACGTAAAAAAACGCATATGTGATCCTCGGGTGTCATATGCAAGCAACCTAGTGGTGTGTCAGTGTAGGGAAATGCAGTGAAATATGCGTTATTTTGAAAAAAAAGAATAAAGTAGTAACAAACATGGTACAGGATAAGGTGCTTTTTTTCAGCCATAGGGACCCGGGTTTGCGACCTCTATGAGAGAAGTGCTGGTACTCGAGTTTGAGCTTTATTTCGTGAAAATATGTTAAATGGTTCTTAAGATATAGACCAAAACAGATTATAATACACGACAATTAGTAACAATTCAATATGCACATAATGACATATAATATATTGTTAGGCGGTTGCCAGCCAACATTTTTACGTGAAATAAGAAAATTAAAACAAAATTGAATAGCTCCCTGGTAATTGGAATCAATTTTTGACAGAAGGTGTGCGTCATGTGATCTCATTGAAAAGGTAAGGGTTAAAGTCGTTCATGTAGAATATATGTTTCTAACTTCATTATTTTATTTTTATTCTGCTAATTTGTGCTTTTCGTACATATCCTGATGTGTAGAATATGAAAACAACATATTTTGTTCTGACATCGAAAGCATATATACAGGGTGCATCAAAATATAGCGCTGCAGAAGACAAAATAACACTTCGATTTCAGAAAAATATATAAGTTTGATAGAATTAGGTAGTTTCTCTTTGTGTTACGTAAAAATACGCATATGTGATCCTCGGGTGTCATATGCAAGCAAGCTAGTGGTGTGTCAGAGTAGGGAAATGCAGTGAAATATGCGTTATTTTGAAAAAAAGAATAAAGTAGTAACAAACATGGTACAGGATAAGGTACTTTTTTTCAGCCATAGGGACCCGGGTTTGCGACCGCTATGAGAGAAGTGCTGGTACTCGAGTTTGAGCTTTATTTCGTGAAAATATGTTAAATGGTTCTTAAGATATAGACCAAAACAGATTATAATACACGACAATTAGTAACAATTCAATATGCACATAATGACATATAATATATTGTTAGGTGGTTGCCAGCCAACATTTTTACGTGAAATAAGAAAATTAAAACAAAATTGAATAGCTCCGTGGTAATTGGAATCAATTTTTGACAGAAGGTGTGCGTCATGTGATCTCATTGAAAAGGTAAGGGTTAAAGTCGTTCATGTAGAATATATGTTTCTAACTTCATTATTTTATTTTTATTCTGCTAATTTGTGCTTTTCCTACCTATCCTGATGTGTAGAATATGAAAACAACATATTTTGTTCTGACATCGAATATATATATACAGGGTGCATCAAAATATAGCGCTGCAGAAGACAAAATAACACTTCGATTTCAGAAAAATATATAAGTTTGATAGAATTAGGTAGTTTCTCTTTGTGTTACGTAAAAATACGCATATGTGATCCTCGGGTGTCATATGCAAGCAAGCTAGTGGTGTGTCAGAGTAGGGAAATGCAGTGAAATATGCGTTATTTTGAAAAAAAGAATAAAGTAGTAACAAACATGGTACAGGATAAGATACTTTTTTTCAGCCATAGGGACCCGGGTTTGCGACCGCTATGAGAGAAGTGCTGGTACTCGAGTTTGAGCTTTATTTCGTGAAAATATGTTAAATGGTTCTTAAGATATAGACCAAAACAGATTATAATACACGACAATTAGTAACAATTCAATATGCACATAATGACATATAATATATTGTTAGGCGGTTGCCAGCCAACATTTTTACGTGAAATAAGAAAATTAAAACAAAATTGAATAGCTCCGTGGTAATTGGAATCAATTTTTGACAGAAGGTGTGCGTCATGTGATCTCATTGAAAAGGTAAGGGTTAAAGTCGTTCATGTAGAATATATGTTTCTAACTTCATTATTTTATTTTTATTCTGCTAATTTGTGCTTTTCGTACATATCCTGATGTGTAGAATATGAAAACAACATACTTTGTTCTGACATCGAAAATATATATACAGGGTGCATCAAAATATAGCGCTGCAGAAGACAAAATAACACTTCGATTTCAGAAAAATATATAAGTTTGATAGAATTAGGTAGTTTCTCTTTGTGTTACGTAAAAATACGCATATGAGATCCTCGGGTGTCATATGCAAGCAACCTAGTGGTGTGTCAGTGTAGGGAAATGCAGTGAAATATGCGTTATTTTGAAAAAAAGAATAAAGTAGTAACAAACATGGTACAGGATAAGGTACTTTTTTTCAGCCATAGGGACCCGGGTTTGCGACCTCTATGAGAGAAGTGCTGGTACTCGAGTTTGAGCTTTATTTCGTGAAAATATGTTAAATGGTTCTTAAGATATAGACCAAAACAGATTATAATACACGACAATTAGTAACAATTCAATATGCACATAATGACATATAATATATTGTTAGGCGGTTGCCAGCCAACATTTTTACGTGAAATAAGAAAATTAAAACAAAATTGAATAGCTCCGTGGTAATTGGAATCAATTTTTGACAGAAGGTGTGCGTCATGTGATCTCATTGAAAAGGTAAGGGTTAAAGTCGTTCATGTAGAATATATGTTTCTAACTTCATTATTTTATTTTTATTCTGCTAATTTGTGCTTTTCGTACATATCCTGATGTGTAGAATATGAAAACAACATATTTTGTTCTGACATCGAAAGCATATATACAGGGTGCATCAAAATATAGCGCTGCAGAAGACAAAATAACACTTCGATTTCAGAAAAATATATAAGTTTTATTAGAATTAGGTAGTTTCTCTTTGTGTTACGTAAAAATACGCATATGAGATCCTCGGGTGTCATATGCAAGCAACCTAGTGGTGTGTCAGTGTAGGGAAATGCAGTGAAATATGCGTTATTTTGAAAAAAAGAATAAAGTAGTAACAAACATGGTACAGGATAAGGTACTTTTTTTCAGACATAGGGACCCGGGTTTGCGACCTCTATGAGAGAAGTGCTGGTACTCGAGTTTGAGCTTTATTTCGTGAAAATATGTTAAATGGTTCTTAAGATATAGACCAAAACAGATTATAATACACGACAATTAGTAACAATTCAATATGCACATAATGACATATAATATATTGTTAGGCGGTTGCCAGCCAACATTTTTACGTGAAATAAGAAAATTAAAACAAAATTGAATAGCTCCGTGGTAATTGGAATCAATTTTTGACAGAAGGTGTGCGTCATGTGATCTCATAGAAAAGGTAAAGGTTATAGTCGTTCATATAGAATATTTGTTTCTAACTTCATTATTTTATGCTTTTTCTGCTAATTTGTGCCTTTCGTACCTATCCCGATGTGTAGAATATGAAAACATTTTTTTGTTCTGACATTGAAAATATATATACAGGGTGCATCAAAATAACCCGTTGCAGAAGACAAGATAACACTTCGATTTCAGAAAAATATATAAGTTTGATAGAATTAGGTAGTTTCTCTTTGTGTTACGTAAAAATACGCATATGTGATCCTCGGGTGTCATATGCAAGCAACCTAGTGGTGTGTCAGTGTAGGGAAATGCAGTGAAATATGCGTTATTTTGAAAAAAAGAATAAAGTAGTAACAAACATGGTACAGGATAACGTACTTTTTTCAGCCATAAGGACCCGGGTTTGCGACCGCTATGAGAGAAGTGCTGGTACTCGAGTTTGAGCTTTATTTCGTGAAAATATGTTAAATGGTTCTTAAGATATAGACCAAAACAGATTATAATTCACGACAATTAGTAACAATTCAATATGCACATAATGACATATAATATATTGTTAGGCGGTTGCCAGCCAACATTTTTACGTGAAATAAGAAAATTAAAACAAAATTGAATAGCTCCGTGGTAATTGGAATCAATTTTTGACAGAAGGTGTGCGTCATGTGATCTCATTGAAAAGGTAAGGGTTAAAGTCGTTCATGTAGAATATATGTTTCTAACTTCATTATTTTATTTTTATTCTGCTAATTTGTGCTTTTCGTACATATCCTGATGTGTAGAATATGAAAACAACATACTTTGTTCTGACATCGAAAATATATATACAGGGTGCATCAAAATATAGCGCTGCAGAAGACAAAATAACACTTCGATTTCAGAAAAATATATAAGTTTGATAGAATTAGGTAGTTTCTCTTTGTGTTACGTAAAAATACGCATATGTGATCCTCGGGTGTCATATGCAAGCAAGCTAGTGGTGTGTCAGAGTAGGGAAATGCAGTGAAATATGCGTTATTTTGAAACAAAGAATAAAGTAGTAACAAACATGGTACAGGATAAGGTACTTTTTTTCAGCCATAGGGACCCGGGTTTGCGACCGCTATGAGAGAAGTGCTGGTACTCGAGTTTGAGCTTTATTTCGTGAAAATATGTTAAATGTTTCTTAAGATATAGACCAAAACAGATTATAATACACGACAATTAGTAACAATTCAATATGCACATAATGACATATAATATATTGTTAGGTGGTTGCCAGCCAACATTTTTACGTGAAATAAGAAAATTAAAACAAAATTGAATAGCTCCGTGGTAATTGGAATCAATTTTTGACAGAAGGTGTGCGTCATGTGATCTCATTGAAAAGGTAAGGGTTAAAGTCGTTCATGTAGAATATATGTTTCTAACTTCATTATTTTATTTTTATTCTGCTAATTTGTGCTTTTCCTACCTATCCTGATGTGTAGAATATGAAAACAACATATTTTGTTCTGACATCGAAAATATATATACAGGGTGCATCAAAATATAGCGCTGCAGAAGACAAAATAACACTTCGATTTCAGAAAAATATATAAGTTTGATAGAATTAGGTAGTTTCTCTTTGTGTTAAGTAAAAATACGCATATGAGATCCTCGGGTGTCATATGCAAGCAACCTAGTGGTGTGTCAGTGTAGGGAAATGCAGTGAAATATGCGTTATTTTGAAAAAAAGAATAAAGTAGTAACAAACATGGTACAGGATAAGATACTTTTTTTCAGCCATAGGGACCCGGGTTTGCGACCTCTATGAGAGAAGTGCTGGTACTCGAGTTTGAGCTTTATTTCGTGAAAATATGTTAAATGGTTCTTAAGATATAGACCAAAACAGATTATAATACACGACAATTAGTAACAATTCAATATGCACATAATGACATATAATATATTGTTATGCGGTTGCCAGCCAACATTTTTACGTGAAATAAGAAAATTAAAACAAAATTGAATAGCTCCCTGGTAATTGGAATCAATTTTTGACAGAAGGTGTGCGTCATGTGATCTCATTGAAAAGGTAAGGGTTAAAGTCGTTCATGTAGAATATATGTTTCTAACTTCATTATTTTATTTTTATTCTGCTAATTTGTGCTTTTCGTACATATCCTGATGTGTAGAATATGAAAACAACATACTTTGTTCTGACATCGAAAATATATATACAGGGTGCATCAAAATATAGCGCTGCAGAAGACAAAATAACACTTCGATTTCAGAAAAATATATAAGTTTGATAGAATTAGGTAGTTTCTCTTTGTGTTACGTAAAAATACGCATATGAGATCCTCGGGTGTCATATGCAAGCAACCTAGTGGTGTGTCAGTGTAGGGAAATGCAGTGAAATATGCGTTATTTTGAAAAAAAGAATAAAGTAGTAACAAACATGGTACAGGATAAGGTACTTTTTTTCAGCCATAGGGACCCGGGTTTGCGACCTCTATGAGAGAAGTGCTGGTACTCGAGTTTGAGCTTTATTTCGTGAAAATATGTTAAATGGTTCTTAAGATATAGACCAAAACAGATTATAATACACGACAATTAGTAACAATTCAATATGCACATAATGACATATAATATATTGTTAGGTGGTTGCCAGCCAACATTTTTACGTGAAATAAGAAAATTAAAACAAAATTGAATAGCTCCCTGGTAATTGGAATCAATTTTTGACAGAAGGTGTGCGTCATGTGATCTCATTGAAAAGGTAAGGGTTAAAGTCGTTCATGTAGAATATATGTTTCTAACTTCATTATTTTATTTTTATTCTGCTAATTTGTGCTTTTCGTACATATCCTGATGTGTAGAATATGAAAACAACATACTTTGTTCTGACATCGAAAATATATATACAGGGTGCATCAAAATATAGCGCTGCAGAAGACAAAATAACACTTCGATTTCAGAAAAATATATAAGTTTGATAGAATTAGGTAGTTTCTCTTTGTGTTACGTAAAAATACGCATATGAGATCCTCGGGTGTCATATGCAAGCAACCTAGTGGTGTGTCAGTGTAGGGAAATGCAGTGAAATATGCGTTATTTTGAAAAAAAGAATAAAGTAGTAACAAACATGGTACAGGATAAGGTACTTTTTTTCAGCCATAGGGACCCGGGTTTGCGACCTCTATGAGAGAAGTGCTGGTACTCGAGTTTGAGCTTTATTTCGTGAAAATATGTTAAATGGTTCTTAAGATATAGACCAAAACAGATTATAATACACGACAATTAGTAACAATTCAATATGCACATAATGACATATAATATATTGTTAGGTGGTTGCCAGCCAACATTTTTACGTGAAATAAGAAAATTAAAACAAAATTGAATAGCTCCGTGGTAATTGGAATCAATTTTTGACAGAAGGTGTGCGTCATGTGATCTCATTGAAAAGGTAAGGGTTAAAGTCGTTCATGTAGAATATATGTTTCTAACTTCATTATTTTATTTTTATTCTGCTAATTTGTGCTTTTCCTACCTATCCTGATGTGTAGAATATGAAAACAACATATTTTGTTCTGACATCGAAAATATATATACAGGGTGCATCAAAATATAGCGCTGCAGAAGACAAAATAACACTTCGATTTCAGAAAAATATATAAGTTTGATAGAATTAGGTAGTTTCTCTTTGTGTTACGTAAAAATACGCATATGAGATCCTCGGGTGTCATATGCAAGCAACCTAGTGGTGTGTCAGTGTAGGGAAATGCAGTGAAATATGCGTTATTTTGAAAAAAAGAATAAAGTAGTAACAAACATGGTACAGGATAAGATACTTTTTTTCAGCCATAGGGACCCGGGTTTGCGACCTCTATGAGAGAAGTGCTGGTACTCGAGTTTGAGCTTTATTTCGTGAAAATATGTTAAATGGTTCTTAAGATATAGACCAAAACAGATTATAATACACGACAATTAGTAACAATTCAATATGCACATAATGACATATAATATATTGTTAGGCGGTTGCCAGCCAACATTTTTACGTGAAATAAGAAAATTAAAACAAAATTGAATAGCTCCCTGGTAATTGGAATCAATTTTTGACAGAAGGTGTGCGTCATGTGATCTCATTGAAAAGGTAAGGGTTAAAGTCGTTCATGTAGAATATATGTTTCTAACTTCATTATTTTATTTTTATTCTGCTAATTTGTGCTTTTCGTACATATCCTGATGTGTAGAATATGAAAACAACATACTTTGTTCTGACATCGAAAATATATATACAGGGTGCATCAAAATATAGCGCTGCAGAAGACAAAATAACACTTCGATTTCAGAAAAATATATAAGTTTGATAGAATTAGGTAGTTTCTCTTTGTGTTACGTAAAAATACGCATATGAGATCCTCGGGTGTCATATGCAAGCAACCTAGTGGTGTGTCAGTGTAGGGAAATGCAGTGAAATATGCGTTATTTTGAAAAAAAGAATAAAGTAGTAACAAACATGGTACAGGATAAGGTACTTTTTTTCAGCCATAGGGACCCGGGTTTGCGACCTCTATGAGAGAAGTGCTGGTACTCGAGTTTGAGCTTTATTTCGTGAAAATATGTTAAATGGTTCTTAAGATATAGACCAAAACAGATTATAATACACGACAATTAGTAACAATTCAATATGCACATAATGACATATAATATATTGTTAGGCGGTTGCCAGCCAACATTTTTACGTGAAATAAGAAAATTAAAACAAAATTGAATAGCTCCGTGGTAATTGGAATCAATTTTTGACAGAAGGTGTGCGTCATGTGATCTCATTGAAAAGGTAAGGGTTAAAGTCGTTCATGTAGAATATATGTTTCTAACTTCATTATTTTATTTTTATTCTGCTAATTTGTGCTTTTCGTACATATCCTGATGTGTAGAATATGAAAACAACATATTTTGTTCTGACATCGAAAGCATATATACAGGGTGCATCAAAATATAGCGCTGCAGAAGACAAAATAACACTTCGATTTCAGAAAAATATATAAGTTTGATAGAATTAGGTAGTTTCTCTTTGTGTTAAGTAAAAATACGCATATGAGATCCTCGGGTGTCATATGCAAGCAACCTAGTGGTGTGTCAGTGTAGGGAAATGCAGTGAAATATGCGTTATTTTGAAAAAAAGAATAAAGTAGTAACAAACATGGTACAGGATAAGATACTTTTTTTCAGCCATAGGGACCCGGGTTTGCGACCTCTATGAGAGAAGTGCTGGTACTCGAGTTTGAGCTTTATTTCGTGAAAATATGTTAAATGGTTCTTAAGATATAGACCAAAACAGATTATAATACACGACAATTAGTAACAATTCAATATGCACATAATGACATATAATATATTGTTAGGCGGTTGCCAGCCAACATTTTTACGTGAAATAAGAAAATTAAAACAAAATTGAATAGCTCCGTGGTAATTGGAATCAATTTTTGACAGAAGGTGTGCGTCATGTGATCTCATTGAAAAGGTAAGGGTTAAAGTCGTTCATGTAGAATATATGTTTCTAACTTCATTATTTTATTTTTATTCTGCTAATTTGTGCTTTTCGTACATATCCTGATGTGTAGAATATGAAAACAACATACTTTGTTCTGACATCGAAAATATATATACAGGGTGCATCAAAATATAGCGCTGCAGAAGACAAAATAACACTTCGATTTCAGAAAAATATATAAGTTTGATAGAATTAGGTAGTTTCTCTTTGTGTTACGTAAAAATACGCATATGAGATCCTCGGGTGTCATATGCAAGCAACCTAGTGAAATATGCGTTATTTTGAAAAAAAGAATAAAGTAGTAACAAACATGGTACAGGATAAGGTACTTTTTTCAGCCATAGGGACCCGGGTTTGCGACCTCTATGAGAGAAGTGCTGGTACTCGAGTTTGAGCTTTATTTCGTGAAAATATGTTAAATGGTTCTTAAGATATAGACCAAAACAGATTATAATACACGACAATTAGTAACAATTCAATATGCACATAATGACATATAATATATTGTTAGGCGGTTGCCAGCCAACATTTTTACGTGAAATAAGAAAATTAAAACAAAATTGAATAGCTCCGTGATAATTGGAATCAATTTTTGACAGAAGGTGTGCGTCATGTGATCTCATTGAAAAGGTAAGGGTTAAAGTCGTTCATGTAGAATATATGTTTCTAACTTCATTATTTTATTTTTATTCTGCTAATTTGTGCCTTTCGTACCTATCCTGATGTGTAGAATATCAAAACATTTTTTTTGTTCTAACATTGAAAATATATATACAGGGTGCATCAAAATATAGCGCTGCAGAAGACAAAATAACACTTCGATTTCAGAAAAATATATAAGTTTGATATAATTAGGTAGTTTCTCTTTGTGTTACGTAAAAAAACGCATATGTGATCCTCGGGTGTCATATGCAAGCAACCTAGTGGTGTGTCAGTGTAGGGAAATGCAGTGAAATATGCGTTATTTTGAAAAAAAAAGAATAAAGTAGTAACAAACATGGTACAGGATAAGGTGCTTTTTTTCAGCCATAGGGACCCGGGTTTGCGACCTCTATGAGAGAAGTGCTGGTACTCGAGTTTGAGCTTTATTTCGTGAAAATATGTTAAATGGTTCTTAAGATATAGACCAAAACAGATTATAATACACGACAATTAGTAACAATTCAATATGCACATAATGACATATAATATATTGTTAGGCGGTTGCCAGCCAACATTTTTACGTGAAATAAGAAAATTAAAACAAAATTGAATAGCTCCCTGGTAATTGGAATCAATTTTTGACAGAAGGTGTGCGTCATGTGATCTCATTGAAAAGGTAAGGGTTAAAGTCGTTCATGTAGAATATATGTTTCTAACTTCATTATTTTATTTTTATTCTGCTAATTTGTGCTTTTCGTACATATCCTGATGTGTAGAATATGAAAACAACATATTTTGTTCTGACATCGAAAGCATATATACAGGGTGCATCAAAATATAGCGCTGCAGAAGACAAAATAACACTTCGATTTCAGAAAAATATATAAGTTTGATAGAATTAGGTAGTTTCTCTTTGTGTTACGTAAAAATACGCATATGTGATCCTCGGGTGTCATATGCAAGCAAGCTAGTGGTGTGTCAGAGTAGGGAAATGCAGTGAAATATGCGTTATTTTGAAAAAAAGAATAAAGTAGTAACAAACATGGTACAGGATAAGGTACTTTTTTTCAGCCATAGGGACCCGGGTTTGCGACCGCTATGAGAGAAGTGCTGGTACTCGAGTTTGAGCTTTATTTCGTGAAAATATGTTAAATGGTTCTTAAGATATAGACCAAAACAGATTATAATACACGACAATTAGTAACAATTCAATATGCACATAATGACATATAATATATTGTTAGGTGGTTGCCAGCCAACATTTTTACGTGAAATAAGAAAATTAAAACAAAATTGAATAGCTCCGTGGTAATTGGAATCAATTTTTGACAGAAGGTGTGCGTCATGTGATCTCATTGAAAAGGTAAGGGTTAAAGTCGTTCATGTAGAATATATGTTTCTAACTTCATTATTTTATTTTTATTCTGCTAATTTGTGCTTTTCCTACCTATCCTGATGTGTAGAATATGAAAACAACATATTTTGTTCTGACATCGAATATATATATACAGGGTGCATCAAAATATAGCGCTGCAGAAGACAAAATAACACTTCGATTTCAGAAAAATATATAAGTTTGATAGAATTAGGTAGTTTCTCTTTGTGTTAAGTAAAAATACGCATATGAGATCCTCGGGTGTCATATGCAAGCAACCTAGTGGTGTGTCAGTGTAGGGAAATGCAGTGAAATATGCGTTATTTTGAAAAAAAGAATAAAGTAGTAACAAACATGGTACAGGATAAGATACTTTTTTTCAGCCATAGGGACCCGGGTTTGCGACCTCTATGAGAGAAGTGCTGGTACTCGAGTTTGAGCTTTATTTCGTGAAAATATGTTAAATGGTTCTTAAGATATAGACCAAAACAGATTATAATACACGACAATTAGTAACAATTCAATATGCACATAATGACATATAATATATTGTTAGGCGGTTGCCAGCCAACATTTTTACGTGAAATAAGAAAATTAAAACAAAATTGAATAGCTCCGTGGTAATTGGAATCAATTTTTGACAGAAGGTGTGCGTCATGTGATCTCATTGAAAAGGTAAGGGTTAAAGTCGTTCATGTAGAATATATGTTTCTAACTTCATTATTTTATTTTTATTCTGCTAATTTGTGCTTTTCGTACATATCCTGATGTGTAGAATATGAAAACAACATACTTTGTTCTGACATCGAAAATATATATACAGGGTGCATCAAAATATAGCGCTGCAGAAGACAAAATAACACTTCGATTTCAGAAAAATATATAAGTTTGATAGAATTAGGTAGTTTCTCTTTGTGTTACGTAAAAATACGCATATGAGATCCTCGGGTGTCATATGCAAGCAACCTAGTGGTGTGTCAGTGTAGGGAAATGCAGTGAAATATGCGTTATTTTGAAAAAAAGAATAAAGTAGTAACAAACATGGTACAGGATAAGGTACTTTTTTTCAGCCATAGGGACCCGGGTTTGCGACCTCTATGAGAGAAGTGCTGGTACTCGAGTTTGAGCTTTATTTCGTGAAAATATGTTAAATGGTTCTTAAGATATAGACCAAAACAGATTATAATACACGACAATTAGTAACAATTCAATATGCACATAATGACATATAATATATTGTTAGGTGGTTGCCAGCCAACATTTTTACGTGAAATAAGAAAATTAAAACAAAATTGAATAGCTCCGTGGTAATTGGAATCAATTTTTGACAGAAGGTGTGCGTCATGTGATCTCATTGAAAAGGTAAGGGTTAAAGTCGTTCATGTAGAATATATGTTTCTAACTTCATTATTTTATTTTTATTCTGCTAATTTGTGCTTTTCCTACCTATCCTGATGTGTAGAATATGAAAACAACATATTTTGTTCTGACATCGAAAATATATATACAGGGTGCATCAAAATATAGCGCTGCAGAAGACAAAATAACACTTCGATTTCAGAAAAATATATAAGTTTGATAGAATTAGGTAGTTTCTCTTTGTGTTAAGTAAAAATACGCATATGAGATCCTCGGGTGTCATATGCAAGCAACCTAGTGGTGTGTCAGTGTAGGGAAATGCAGTGAAATATGCGTTATTTTGAAAAAAAGAATAAAGTAGTAACAAACATGGTACAGGGTAAGATACTTTTTTTCAGCCATAGGGACCCGGGTTTGCGACCTCTATGAGAGAAGTGCTGGTACTCGAGTTTGAGCTTTATTTCGTGAAAATATGTTAAATGGTTCTTAAGATATAGACCAAAACAGATTATAATACACGACAATTAGTAACAATTCAATATGCACATAATGACATATAATATATTGTTAGGCGGTTGCCAGCCAACATTTTTACGTGAAATAAGAAAATTAAAACAAAATTGAATAGCTCCCTGGTAATTGGAATCAATTTTTGACACAAGATGTGCGTCATGTGATCTCATTGAAAAGGTAAGGGTTAAAGTCGTTCATGTAGAATATATGTTTCTAACTTCATTATTTTATTTTTATTCTGCTAATTTGTGCTTTTCGTACATATCCTGATGTGTAGAATATGAAAACAACATACTTTGTTCTGACATCGAAAATATATATACAGGGTGCATCAAAATATAGCGCTGCAGAAGACAAAATAACACTTCGATTTCAGAAAAATATATAAGTTTGATAGAATTAGGTAGTTTCTCTTTGTGTTACGTAAAAATACGCATATGAGATCCTCGGGTGTCATATGCAAGCAACCTAGTGGTGTGTCAGTGTAGGGAAATGCAGTGAAATATGCGTTATTTTGAAAAAAAGAATAAAGTAGTAACAAACATGGTACAGGATAAGGTACTTTTTTTCAGCCATAGGGACCCGGGTTTGCGACCTCTATGAGAGAAGTGCTGGTACTCGAGTTTGAGCTTTATTTCGTGAAAATATGTTAAATGGTTCTTAAGATATAGACCAAAACAGATTATAATACACGACAATTAGTAACAATTCAATATGCACATAATGACATATAATATATTGTTAGGCGGTTGCCAGCCAACATTTTTACGTGAAATAAGAAAATTAAAACAAAATTGAATAGCTCCGTGGTAATTGGAATCAATTTTTGACAGAAGGTGTGCGTCATGTGATCTCATTGAAAAGGTAAGGGTTAAAGTCGTTCATGTAGAATATATGTTTCTAACTTCATTATTTTATTTTTATTCTGCTAATTTGTGCTTTTCGTACATATCCTGATGTGTAGAATATGAAAACAACATATTTTGTTCTGACATCGAAAGCATATATACAGGGTGCATCAAAATATAGCGCTGCAGAAGACAAAATAACACTTCGATTTCAGAAAAATATATAAGTTTGATAGAATTAGGTAGTTTCTCTTTGTGTTACGTAAAAATACGCATATGTGATCCTCGGGTGTCATATGCAAGCAACCTAGTGGTGTGTCAGTGTAGGGAAATGCAGTGAAATATGCGTTATTTTGAAAAAAAGAATAAAGTAGTAACAAACATGGTACAGGATAAGGTACTTTTTTTCAGCGATAGGGACCCGAGTTTGCGACCGCTATGAGAGAAGTGCTGGTACTCGAGTTTGAGCTTTATTTCGTGAAAATATGTTAAATGGTTCTTAAGATATAGACCAAAACAGATTATAATACACGACAATTAGTAACAATTCAATATGCACATAATGACATATAATATATTGTTAGGTGGTTGCCAGCCAACATTTTTACGTGAAATAAGAAAATTAAAACAAAATTGAATAGCTCCGTGGTAATTGGAATCAATTTTTGACAGAAGGTGTGCGTCATGTGATCTCATTGAAAAGGTAAGGGTTAAAGTCGTTCATGTAGAATATATGTTTCTAACTTCATTATTTTATTTTTATTCTGCTAATTTGTGCTTTTCGTACATATCCTGATGTGTAGAATATGAAAACAACATATTTTGTTCTGACATCGAAAGCATATATACAGGGTGCATCAAAATATAGCGCTGCAGAAGACAAAATAACACTTCGATTTCAGAAAAATATATAAGTTTGATAGAATTAGGTAGTTTCTCTTTGTGTTACGTAAAAATACGCATATGTGATCCTCGGGTGTCATATGCAAGCAACCTAGTGGTGTGTCAGTGTAGGGAAATGCAGTGAAATATGCGTTATTTTGAAAAAAAGAATAAAGTAGTAACAAACATGGTACAGGATAAGGTACTTTTTTTCAGCGATAGGGACCCGAGTTTGCGACCGCTATGAGAGAAGTGCTGGTACTCGAGTTTGAGCTTTATTTCGTGAAAATATGTTAAATGGTTCTTAAGATATAGACCAAAACAGATTATAATACACGACAATTAGTAACAATTCAATATGCACATAATGACATATAATATATTGTTAGGTGGTTGCCAGCCAACATTTTTACGTGAAATAAGAAAATTAAAACAAAATTGAATAGCTCCGTGGTAATTGGAATCAATTTTTGACAGAAGGTGTGCGTCATGTGATCTCATTGAAAAGGTAAGGGTTAAAGTCGATCATGTAGAATATATGTTTCTAACTTCATTATTTTATTTTTATTCTGCTAATTTGTGCTTTTCCTACCTATCCTGATGTGTAGAATGTGAAAACAACATATTTTGTTCTGACATCGAAAATATATATACAGGGTGCATCAAAATATAGCGCTGCAGAAGACAAAATAACACTTCGATTTCAGAAAAATATATAAGTTTGATAGAATTAGGTAGTTTCTCTTTGTGTTAAGTAAAAATACGCATATGAGATCCTCGGGTGTCATATGCAAGCAACCTAGTGGTGTGTCAGTGTAGGGAAATGCAGTGAAATATGCGTTATTTTGAAAAAAAGAATAAAGTAGTAACAAACATGGTACAGGATAAGATACTTTTTTTCAGCCATAGGGACCCGGGTTTGCGACCTCTATGAGAGAAGTGCTGGTACTCGAGTTTGAGCTTTATTTCGTGAAAATATGTTAAATGGTTCTTAAGATATAGACCAAAACAGATTATAATACACGACAATTAGTAACAATTCAATATGCACATAATGACATATAATATATTGTTAGGCGGTTGCCAGCCAACATTTTTACGTGAAATAAGAAAATTAAAACAAAATTGAATAGCTCCGTGGTAATTGGAATCAATTTTTGACAGAAGGTGTGCGTCATGTGATCTCATTGAAAAGGTAAGGGTTAAAGTCGTTCATGTAGAATATATGTTTCTAACTTCATTATTTTATTTTTATTCTGCTAATTTGTGCTTTTCGTACATATCCTGATGTGTAGAATATGAAAACAACATACTTTGTTCTGACATCGAAAATATATATACAGGGTGCATCAAAATATAGCGCTGCAGAAGACAAAATAACACTTCGATTTCAGAAAAATATATAAGTTTGATAGAATTAGGTAGTTTCTCTTTGTGTTACGTAAAAATACGCATATGAGATCCTCGGGTGTCATATGCAAGCAACCTAGTGAAATATGCGTTATTTTGAAAAAAAGAATAAAGTAGTAACAAACATGGTACAGGATAAGGTACTTTTTTTCAGCCATAGGGACCCGGGTTTGCGACCTCTATGAGAGAAGTGCTGGTACTCGAGTTTGAGCTTTATTTCGTGAAAATATGTTAAATGGTTCTTAAGATATAGACCAAAACAGATTATAATACACGACAATTAGTAACAATTCAATATGCACATAATGACATATAATATATTGTTAGGCGGTTGCCAGCCAACATTTTTACGTGAAATAAGAAAATTAAAACAAAATTGAATAGCTCCGTGATAATTGGAATCAATTTTTGACAGAAGGTGTGCGTCATGTGATCTCATTGAAAAGGTAAGGGTTAATGTCGTTCATGTAGAATATATGTTTCTAACTTCATTATTTTATTTTTATTCTGCTAATTTGTGCCTTTCGTACCTATCCTGATGTGTAGAATATGAAAACATTTTTTTTGTTCTAACATTGAAAATATATATACAGGGTGCATCAAAATATAGCGCTGCAGAAGACAAAATAACACTTCGATTTCAGAAAAATATATAAGTTTGATATAATTAGGTAGTTTCTCTTTGTGTTACGTAAAAAAACGCATATGTGATCCTCGGGTGTCATATGCAAGCAACCTAGTGGTGTGTCAGTGTAGGGAAATGCAGTGAAATATGCGTTATTTTGAAAAAAAAGAATAAAGTAGTAACAAACATGGTACAGGATAAGGTGCTTTTTTTCAGCCATAGGGACCCGGGTTTGCGACCTCTATGAGAGAAGTGCTGGTACTCGAGTTTGAGCTTTATTTCGTGAAAATATGTTAAATGGTTCTTAAGATATAGACCAAAACAGATTATAATACACGACAATTAGTAACAATTCAATATGCACATAATGACATATAATATATTGTTAGGCGGTTGCCAGCCAACATTTTTACGTGAAATAAGAAAATTAAAACAAAATTGAATAGCTCCGTGGTAATTGGAATCAATTTTTGACAGAAGGTGTGCGTCATGTGATCTCATTGAAAAGGTAAGGGTTAAAGTCGTTCATGTAGAATATATGTTTCTAACTTCATTATTTTATTTTTATTCTGCTAATTTGTGCTCTTCGTACATATCCTGATGTGTAGAATATGAAAACAACATATTTTGTTCTGACATCGAAAGCATATATACAGGGTGCATCAAAATATAGCGCTGCAGAAGACAAAATAACACTTCGATTTCAGAAAAATATATAAGTTTGATAGAATTAGGTAGTTTCTCTTTGTGTTACGTAAAAATACGCATATGTGATCCTCGGGTGTCATATGCAAGCAACCTAGTGGTGTGTCAGTGTAGGGAAATGCAGTGAAATATGCGTTATTTTGAAAAAAAGAATAAAGTAGTAACAAACATGGTACAGGATAAGGTACTTTTTTTCAGCGATAGGGACCCGAGTTTGCGACCGCTATGAGAGAAGTGCTGGTACTCGAGTTTGAGCTTTATTTCGTGAAAATATGTTAAATGGTTCTTAAGATATAGACCAAAACAGATTATAATACACGACAATTAGTAACAATTCAATATGCACATAATGACATATAATATATTGTTAGGTGGTTGCCAGCCAACATTTTTACGTGAAATAAGAAAATTAAAACAAAATTGAATAGCTCCGTGGTAATTGGAATCAATTTTTGACAGAAGGTGTGCGTCATGTGATCTCATTGAAAAGGTAAGGGTTAAAGTCGTTCATGTAGAATATATGTTTCTAACTTCATTATTTTATTTTTATTCTGCTAATTTGTGCTTTTCGTACATATCCTGATGTGTAGAATATGAAAACAACATATTTTGTTCTGACATCGAAAGCATATATACAGGGTGCATCAAAATATAGCGCTGCAGAAGACAAAATAACACTTCGATTTCAGAAAAATATATAAGTTTGATAGAATTAGGTAGTTTCTCTTTGTGTTACGTAAAAATACGCATATGTGATCCTCGGGTGTCATATGCAAGCAACCTAGTGGTGTGTCAGTGTAGGGAAATGCAGTGAAATATGCGTTATTTTGAAAAAAAGAATAAAGTAGTAACAAACATGGTACAGGATAAGGTACTTTTTTTCAGCGATAGGGACCCGAGTTTGCGACCGCTATGAGAGAAGTGCTGGTACTCGAGTTTGAGCTTTATTTCGTGAAAATATGTTAAATGGTTCTTAAGATATAGACCAAAACAGATTATAATACACGACAATTAGTAACAATTCAATATGCACATAATGACATATAATATATTGTTAGGTGGTTGCCAGCCAACATTTTTACGTGAAATAAGAAAATTAAAACAAAATTGAATAGCTCCGTGGTAATTGGAATCAATTTTTGACAGAAGGTGTGCGTCATGTGATCTCATTGAAAAGGTAAGGGTTAAAGTCGTTCATGTAGAATATATGTTTCTAACTTCATTATTTTATTTTTATTCTGCTAATTTGTGCTTTTCCTACCTATCCTGATGTGTAGAATGTGAAAACAACATATTTTGTTCTGACATCGAAAATATATATACAGGGTGCATCAAAATATAGCGCTGCAGAAGACAAAATAACACTTCGATTTCAGAAAAATATATAAGTTTGATAGAATTAGGTAGTTTCTCTTTGTGTTAAGTAAAAATACGCATATGAGATCCTCGGGTGTCATATGCAAGCAACCTAGTGGTGTGTCAGTGTAGGGAAATGCAGTGAAATATGCGTTATTTTGAAAAAAAGAATAAAGTAGTAACAAACATGGTACAGGATAAGATACTTTTTTTCAGCCATAGGGACCCGGGTTTGCGACCTCTATGAGAGAAGTGCTGGTACTCGAGTTTGAGCTTTATTTCGTGAAAATATGTTAAATGGTTCTTAAGATATAGACCAAAACAGATTATAATACACGACAATTAGTAACAATTCAATATGCACATAATGACATATAATATATTGTTAGGCGGTTGCCAGCCAACATTTTTACGTGAAATAAGAAAATTAAAACAAAATTGAATAGCTCCCTGGTAATTGGAATCAATTTTTGACACAAGATGTGCGTCATGTGATCTCATTGAAAAGGTAAGGGTTAAAGTCGTTCATGTAGAATATATGTTTCTAACTTCATTATTTTATTTTTATTCTGCTAATTTGTGCTTTTCGTACATATCCTGATGTGTAGAATATGAAAACAACATACTTTGTTCTGACATCGAAAATATATATACAGGGTGCATCAAAATATAGCGCTGCAGAAGACAAAATAACACTTCGATTTCAGAAAAATATATAAGTTTGATAGAATTAGGTAGTTTCTCTTTGTGTTACGTAAAAATACGCATATGAGATCCTCGGGTGTCATATGCAAGCAACCTAGTGGTGTGTCAGTGTAGGGAAATGCAGTGAAATATGCGTTATTTTGAAAAAAAGAATAAAGTAGTAACAAACATGGTACAGGATAAGGTACTTTTTTTCAGCCATAGGGACCCGGGTTTGCGACCTCTATGAGAGAAGTGCTGGTACTCGAGTTTGAGCTTTATTTCGTGAAAATATGTTAAATGGTTCTTAAGATATAGACCAAAACAGATTATAATACACGACAATTAGTAACAATTCAATATGCACATAATGACATATAATATATTGTTAGGCGGTTGCCAGCCAACATTTTTACGTGAAATAAGAAAATTAAAACAAAATTGAATAGCTCCGTGGTAATTGGAATCAATTTTTGACAGAAGGTGTGCGTCATGTGATCTCATTGAAAAGGTAAGGGTTAAAGTCGTTCATGTAGAATATATGTTTCTAACTTCATTATTTTATTTTTATTCTGCTAATTTGTGCTTTTCGTACATATCCTGATGTGTAGAATATGAAAACAACATATTTTGTTCTGACATCGAAAGCATATATACAGGGTGCATCAAAATATAGCGCTGCAGAAGACAAAATAACACTTCGATTTCAGAAAAATATATAAGTTTGATAGAATTAGGTAGTTTCTCTTTGTGTTACGTAAAAATACGCATATGTGATCCTCGGGTGTCATATGCAAGCAACCTAGTGGTGTGTCAGTGTAGGGAAATGCAGTGAAATATGCGTTATTTTGAAAAAAAGAATAAAGTAGTAACAAACATGGTACAGGATAAGGTACTTTTTTTCAGCGATAGGGACCCGAGTTTGCGACCGCTATGAGAGAAGTGCTGGTACTCGAGTTTGAGCTTTATTTCGTGAAAATATGTTAAATGGTTCTTAAGATATAGACCAAAACAGATTATAATACACGACAATTAGTAACAATTCAATATGCACATAATGACATATAATATATTGTTAGGTGGTTGCCAGCCAACATTTTTACGTGAAATAAGAAAATTAAAACAAAATTGAATAGCTCCGTGGTAATTGGAATCAATTTTTGACAGAAGGTGTGCGTCATGTGATCTCATTGAAAAGGTAAGGGTTAAAGTCGTTCATGTAGAATATATGTTTCTAACTTCATTATTTTATTTTTATTCTGCTAATTTGTGCTTTTCGTACATATCCTGATGTGTAGAATATGAAAACAACATATTTTGTTCTGACATCGAAAGCATATATACAGGGTGCATCAAAATATAGCGCTGCAGAAGACAAAATAACACTTCGATTTCAGAAAAATATATAAGTTTGATAGAATTAGGTAGTTTCTCTTTGTGTTACGTAAAAATACGCATATGTGATCCTCGGGTGTCATATGCAAGCAACCTAGTGGTGTGTCAGTGTAGGGAAATGCAGTGAAATATGCGTTATTTTGAAAAAAAGAATAAAGTAGTAACAAACATGGTACAGGATAAGGTACTTTTTTTCAGCGATAGGGACCCGAGTTTGCGACCGCTATGAGAGAAGTGCTGGTACTCGAGTTTGAGCTTTATTTCGTGAAAATATGTTAAATGGTTCTTAAGATATAGACCAAAACAGATTATAATACACGACAATTAGTAACAATTCAATATGCACATAATGACATATAATATATTGTTAGGTGGTTGCCAGCCAACATTTTTACGTGAAATAAGAAAATTAAAACAAAATTGAATAGCTCCGTGGTAATTGGAATCAATTTTTGACAGAAGGTGTGCGTCATGTGATCTCATTGAAAAGGTAAGGGTTAAAGTCGATCATGTAGAATATATGTTTCTAACTTCATTATTTTATTTTTATTCTGCTAATTTGTGCTTTTCCTACCTATCCTGATGTGTAGAATGTGAAAACAACATATTTTGTTCTGACATCGAAAATATATATACAGGGTGCATCAAAATATAGCGCTGCAGAAGACAAAATAACACTTCGATTTCAGAAAAATATATAAGTTTGATAGAATTAGGTAGTTTCTCTTTGTGTTAAGTAAAAATACGCATATGAGATCCTCGGGTGTCATATGCAAGCAACCTAGTGGTGTGTCAGTGTAGGGAAATGCAGTGAAATATGCGTTATTTTGAAAAAAAGAATAAAGTAGTAACAAACATGGTACAGGATAAGATACTTTTTTTCAGCCATAGGGACCCGGGTTTGCGACCTCTATGAGAGAAGTGCTGGTACTCGAGTTTGAGCTTTATTTCGTGAAAATATGTTAAATGGTTCTTAAGATATAGACCAAAACAGATTATAATACACGACAATTAGTAACAATTCAATATGCACATAATGACATATAATATATTGTTAGGCGGTTGCCAGCCAACATTTTTACGTGAAATAAGAAAATTAAAACAAAATTGAATAGCTCCGTGGTAATTGGAATCAATTTTTGACAGAAGGTGTGCGTCATGTGATCTCATTGAAAAGGTAAGGGTTAAAGTCGTTCATGTAGAATATATGTTTCTAACTTCATTATTTTATTTTTATTCTGCTAATTTGTGCTTTTCGTACATATCCTGATGTGTAGAATATGAAAACAACATACTTTGTTCTGACATCGAAAATATATATACAGGGTGCATCAAAATATAGCGCTGCAGAAGACAAAATAACACTTCGATTTCAGAAAAATATATAAGTTTGATAGAATTAGGTAGTTTCTCTTTGTGTTACGTAAAAATACGCATATGAGATCCTCGGGTGTCATATGCAAGCAACCTAGTGAAATATGCGTTATTTTGAAAAAAAGAATAAAGTAGTAACAAACATGGTACAGGATAAGGTACTTTTTTTCAGCCATAGGGACCCGGGTTTGCGACCTCTATGAGAGAAGTGCTGGTACTCGAGTTTGAGCTTTATTTCGTGAAAATATGTTAAATGGTTCTTAAGATATAGACCAAAACAGATTATAATACACGACAATTAGTAACAATTCAATATGCACATAATGACATATAATATATTGTTAGGCGGTTGCCAGCCAACATTTTTACGTGAAATAAGAAAATTAAAACAAAATTGAATAGCTCCGTGATAATTGGAATCAATTTTTGACAGAAGGTGTGCGTCATGTGATCTCATTGAAAAGGTAAGGGTTAATGTCGTTCATGTAGAATATATGTTTCTAACTTCATTATTTTATTTTTATTCTGCTAATTTGTGCCTTTCGTACCTATCCTGATGTGTAGAATATGAAAACATTTTTTTTGTTCTAACATTGAAAATATATATACAGGGTGCATCAAAATATAGCGCTGCAGAAGACAAAATAACACTTCGATTTCAGAAAAATATATAAGTTTGATATAATTAGGTAGTTTCTCTTTGTGTTACGTAAAAAAACGCATATGTGATCCTCGGGTGTCATATGCAAGCAACCTAGTGGTGTGTCAGTGTAGGGAAATGCAGTGAAATATGCGTTATTTTGAAAAAAAAGAATAAAGTAGTAACAAACATGGTACAGGATAAGGTGCTTTTTTTCAGCCATAGGGACCCGGGTTTGCGACCTCTATGAGAGAAGTGCTGGTACTCGAGTTTGAGCTTTATTTCGTGAAAATATGTTAAATGGTTCTTAAGATATAGACCAAAACAGATTATAATACACGACAATTAGTAACAATTCAATATGCACATAATGACATATAATATATTGTTAGGCGGTTGCCAGCCAACATTTTTACGTGAAATAAGAAAATTAAAACAAAATTGAATAGCTCCGTGGTAATTGGAATCAATTTTTGACAGAAGGTGTGCGTCATGTGATCTCATTGAAAAGGTAAGGGTTAAAGTCGTTCATGTAGAATATATGTTTCTAACTTCATTATTTTATTTTTATTCTGCTAATTTGTGCTCTTCGTACATATCCTGATGTGTAGAATATGAAAACAACATATTTTGTTCTGACATCGAAAGCATATATACAGGGTGCATCAAAATATAGCGCTGCAGAAGACAAAATAACACTTCGATTTCAGAAAAATATATAAGTTTGATAGAATTAGGTAGTTTCTCTTTGTGTTACGTAAAAATACGCATATGTGATCCTCGGGTGTCATATGCAAGCAACCTAGTGGTGTGTCAGTGTAGGGAAATGCAGTGAAATATGCGTTATTTTGAAAAAAAGAATAAAGTAGTAACAAACATGGTACAGGATAAGGTACTTTTTTTCAGCGATAGGGACCCGAGTTTGCGACCGCTATGAGAGAAGTGCTGGTACTCGAGTTTGAGCTTTATTTCGTGAAAATATGTTAAATGGTTCTTAAGATATAGACCAAAACAGATTATAATACACGACAATTAGTAACAATTCAATATGCACATAATGACATATAATATATTGTTAGGTGGTTGCCAGCCAACATTTTTACGTGAAATAAGAAAATTAAAACAAAATTGAATAGCTCCGTGGTAATTGGAATCAATTTTTGACAGAAGGTGTGCGTCATGTGATCTCATTGAAAAGGTAAGGGTTAAAGTCGTTCATGTAGAATATATGTTTCTAACTTCATTATTTTATTTTTATTCTGCTAATTTGTGCTTTTCGTACATATCCTGATGTGTAGAATATGAAAACAACATATTTTGTTCTGACATCGAAAGCATATATACAGGGTGCATCAAAATATAGCGCTGCAGAAGACAAAATAACACTTCGATTTCAGAAAAATATATAAGTTTGATAGAATTAGGTAGTTTCTCTTTGTGTTACGTAAAAATACGCATATGTGATCCTCGGGTGTCATATGCAAGCAACCTAGTGGTGTGTCAGTGTAGGGAAATGCAGTGAAATATGCGTTATTTTGAAAAAAAGAATAAAGTAGTAACAAACATGGTACAGGATAAGGTACTTTTTTTCAGCGATAGGGACCCGAGTTTGCGACCGCTATGAGAGAAGTGCTGGTACTCGAGTTTGAGCTTTATTTCGTGAAAATATGTTAAATGGTTCTTAAGATATAGACCAAAACAGATTATAATACACGACAATTAGTAACAATTCAATATGCACATAATGACATATAATATATTGTTAGGTGGTTGCCAGCCAACATTTTTACGTGAAATAAGAAAATTAAAACAAAATTGAATAGCTCCGTGGTAATTGGAATCAATTTTTGACAGAAGGTGTGCGTCATGTGATCTCATTGAAAAGGTAAGGGTTAAAGTCGTTCATGTAGAATATATGTTTCTAACTTCATTATTTTATTTTTATTCTGCTAATTTGTGCTTTTCCTACCTATCCTGATGTGTAGAATGTGAAAACAACATATTTTGTTCTGACATCGAAAATATATATACAGGGTGCATCAAAATATAGCGCTGCAGAAGACAAAATAACACTTCGATTTCAGAAAAATATATAAGTTTGATAGAATTAGGTAGTTTCTCTTTGTGTTAAGTAAAAATACGCATATGAGATCCTCGGGTGTCATATGCAAGCAACCTAGTGGTGTGTCAGTGTAGGGAAATGCAGTGAAATATGCGTTATTTTGAAAAAAAGAATAAAGTAGTAACAAACATGGTACAGGATAAGATACTTTTTTTCAGCCATAGGGACCCGGGTTTGCGACCTCTATGAGAGAAGTGCTGGTACTCGAGTTTGAGCTTTATTTCGTGAAAATATGTTAAATGGTTCTTAAGATATAGACCAAAACAGATTATAATACACGACAATTAGTAACAATTCAATATGCACATAATGACATATAATATATTGTTAGGCGGTTGCCAGCCAACATTTTTACGTGAAATAAGAAAATTAAAACAAAATTGAATAGCTCCGTGGTAATTGGAATCAATTTTTGACAGAAGGTGTGCGTCATGTGATCTCATTGAAAAGGTAAGGGTTAAAGTCGTTCATGTAGAATATATGTTTCTAACTTCATTATTTTATTTTTATTCTGCTAATTTGTGCTTTTCGTACATATCCTGATGTGTAGAATATGAAAACAACATACTTTGTTCTGACATCGAAAATATATATACAGGGTGCATCAAAATATAGCGCTGCAGAAGACAAAATAACACTTCGATTTCAGAAAAATATATAAGTTTGATAGAATTAGGTAGTTTCTCTTTGTGTTACGTAAAAATACGCATATGAGATCCTCGGGTGTCATATGCAAGCAACCTAGTGAAATATGCGTTATTTTGAAAAAAAGAATAAAGTAGTAACAAACATGGTACAGGATAAGGTACTTTTTTTCAGCCATAGGGACCCGGGTTTGCGACCTCTATGAGAGAAGTGCTGGTACTCGAGTTTGAGCTTTATTTCGTGAAAATATGTTAAATGGTTCTTAAGATATAGACCAAAACAGATTATAATACACGACAATTAGTAACAATTCAATATGCACATAATGACATATAATATATTGTTAGGCGGTTGCCAGCCAACATTTTTACGTGAAATAAGAAAATTAAAACAAAATTGAATAGCTCCGTGATAATTGGAATCAATTTTTGACAGAAGGTGTGCGTCATGTGATCTCATTGAAAAGGTAAGGGTTAATGTCGTTCATGTAGAATATATGTTTCTAACTTCATTATTTTATTTTTATTCTGCTAATTTGTGCCTTTCGTACCTATCCTGATGTGTAGAATATGAAAACATTTTTTTTGTTCTAACATTGAAAATATATATACAGGGTGCATCAAAATATAGCGCTGCAGAAGACAAAATAACACTTCGATTTCAGAAAAATATATAAGTTTGATATAATTAGGTAGTTTCTCTTTGTGTTACGTAAAAAAACGCATATGTGATCCTCGGGTGTCATATGCAAGCAACCTAGTGGTGTGTCAGTGTAGGGAAATGCAGTGAAATATGCGTTATTTTGAAAAAAAAGAATAAAGTAGTAACAAACATGGTACAGGATAAGGTGCTTTTTTTCAGCCATAGGGACCCGGGTTTGCGACCTCTATGAGAGAAGTGCTGGTACTCGAGTTTGAGCTTTATTTCGTGAAAATATGTTAAATGGTTCTTAAGATATAGACCAAAACAGATTATAATACACGACAATTAGTAACAATTCAATATGCACATAATGACATATAATATATTGTTAGGCGGTTGCCAGCCAACATTTTTACGTGAAATAAGAAAATTAAAACAGAATTGAATAGCTCCGTGGTAATTGGAATCAATTTTTGACAGAAGGTGTGCGTCATGTGATCTCATTGAAAAGGTAAGGGTTAAAGTCGTTCACGTAGAATATATGTTTCTAACTTCATTATTTTATTTTTATTCTGCTAATTTGTGCTCTTCGTACATATCCTGATGTGTAGAATATGAAAACAACATATTTTGTTCTGACATCGAAAGCATATATACAGGGTGCATCAAAATATAGCGCTGCAGAAGACAAAATAACACTTCGATTTCAGAAAAATATATAAGTTTGATAGAATTAGGTAGTTTCTCTTTGTGTTACGTAAAAATACGCATATGTGATCCTCGGGTGTCATATGCAAGCAACCTAGTGGTGTGTCAGTGTAGGGAAATGCAGTGAAATATGCGTTATTTTGAAAAAAAGAATAAAGTAGTAACAAACATGGTACAGGATAAGGTACTTTTTTTCAGCGATAGGGACCCGAGTTTGCGACCGCTATGAGAGAAGTGCTGGTACTCGAGTTTGAGCTTTATTTCGTGAAAATATGTTAAATGGTTCTTAAGATATAGACCAAAACAGATTATAATACACGACAATTAGTAACAATTCAATATGCACATAATGACATATAATATATTGTTAGGTGGTTGCCAGCCAACATTTTTACGTGAAATAAGAAAATTAAAACAAAATTGAATAGCTCCGTGGTAATTGGAATCAATTTTTGACAGAAGGTGTGCGTCATGTGATCTCATTGAAAAGGTAAGGGTTAAAGTCGTTCATGTAGAATATATGTTTCTAACTTCATTATTTTATTTTTATTCTGCTAATTTGTGCTTTTCGTACATATCCTGATGTGTAGAATATGAAAACAACATATTTTGTTCTGACATCGAAAGCATATATACAGGGTGCATCAAAATATAGCGCTGCAGAAGACAAAATAACACTTCGATTTCAGAAAAATATATAAGTTTGATAGAATTAGGTAGTTTCTCTTTGTGTTACGTAAAAATACGCATATGTGATCCTCGGGTGTCATATGCAAGCAACCTAGTGGTGTGTCAGTGTAGGGAAATGCAGTGAAATATGCGTTATTTTGAAAAAAAGAATAAAGTAGTAACAAACATGGTACAGGATAAGGTACTTTTTTTCAGCGATAGGGACCCGAGTTTGCGACCGCTATGAGAGAAGTGCTGGTACTCGAGTTTGAGCTTTATTTCGTGAAAATATGTTAAATGGTTCTTAAGATATAGACCAAAACAGATTATAATACACGACAATTAGTAACAATTCAATATGCACATAATGACATATAATATATTGTTAGGTGGTTGCCAGCCAACATTTTTACGTGAAATAAGAAAATTAAAACAAAATTGAATAGCTCCGTGGTAATTGGAATCAATTTTTGACAGAAGGTGTGCGTCATGTGATCTCATTGAAAAGGTAAGGGTTAAAGTCGTTCATGTAGAATATATGTTTCTAACTTCATTATTTTATTTTTATTCTGCTAATTTGTGCTTTTCCTACCTATCCTGATGTGTAGAATGTGAAAACAACATATTTTGTTCTGACATCGAAAATATATATACAGGGTGCATCAAAATATAGCGCTGCAGAAGACAAAATAACACTTCGATTTCAGAAAAATATATAAGTTTGATAGAATTAGGTAGTTTCTCTTTGTGTTAAGTAAAAATACGCATATGAGATCCTCGGGTGTCATATGCAAGCAACCTAGTGGTGTGTCAGTGTAGGGAAATGCAGTGAAATATGCGTTATTTTGAAAAAAAGAATAAAGTAGTAACAAACATGGTACAGGATAAGATACTTTTTTTCAGCCATAGGGACCCGGGTTTGCGACCTCTATGAGAGAAGTGCTGGTACTCGAGTTTGAGCTTTATTTCGTGAAAATATGTTAAATGGTTCTTAAGATATAGACCAAAACAGATTATAATACACGACAATTAGTAACAATTCAATATGCACATAATGACATATAATATATTGTTAGGCGGTTGCCAGCCAACATTTTTACGTGAAATAAGAAAATTAAAACAAAATTGAATAGCTCCGTGGTAATTGGAATCAATTTTTGACAGAAGGTGTGCGTCATGTGATCTCATTGAAAAGGTAAGGGTTAAAGTCGTTCATGTAGAATATATGTTTCTAACTTCATTATTTTATTTTTATTCTGCTAATTTGTGCTTTTCGTACATATCCTGATGTGTAGAATATGAAAACAACATACTTTGTTCTGACATCGAAAATATATATACAGGGTGCATCAAAATATAGCGCTGCAGAAGACAAAATAACACTTCGATTTCAGAAAAATATATAAGTTTGATAGAATTAGGTAGTTTCTCTTTGTGTTACGTAAAAATACGCATATGAGATCCTCGGGTGTCATATGCAAGCAACCTAGTGAAATATGCGTTATTTTGAAAAAAAGAATAAAGTAGTAACAAACATGGTACAGGATAAGGTACTTTTTTTCAGCCATAGGGACCCGGGTTTGCGACCTCTATGAGAGAAGTGCTGGTACTCGAGTTTGAGCTTTATTTCGTGAAAATATGTTAAATGGTTCTTAAGATATAGACCAAAACAGATTATAATACACGACAATTAGTAACAATTCAATATGCACATAATGACATATAATATATTGTTAGGCGGTTGCCAGCCAACATTTTTACGTGAAATAAGAAAATTAAAACAAAATTGAATAGCTCCGTGATAATTGGAATCAATTTTTGACAGAAGGTGTGCGTCATGTGATCTCATTGAAAAGGTAAGGGTTAATGTCGTTCATGTAGAATATATGTTTCTAACTTCATTATTTTATTTTTATTCTGCTAATTTGTGCCTTTCGTACCTATCCTGATGTGTAGAATATGAAAACATTTTTTTTGTTCTAACATTGAAAATATATATACAGGGTGCATCAAAATATAGCGCTGCAGAAGACAAAATAACACTTCGATTTCAGAAAAATATATAAGTTTGATATAATTAGGTAGTTTCTCTTTGTGTTACGTAAAAAAACGCATATGTGATCCTCGGGTGTCATATGCAAGCATCCTAGTGGTGTGTCAGTGTAGGGAAATGCAGTGAAATATGCGTTATTTTAAAAAAAAAGAATAAAGTAGTAACAAACATGGTACAGGATAAGGTGCTTTTTTTCAGCCATAGGGACCCGGGTTTGCGACCTCTATGAGAGAAGTGCTGGTACTCGAGTTTGAGCTTTATTTCGTGAAAATATGTTAAATGGTTCTTAAGATATAGACCAAAACAGATTATAATACACGACAATTAGTAACAATTCAATATGCACATAATGACATATAATATATTGTTAGGCGGTTGCCAGCCAACATTTTTACGTGAAATAAGAAAATTAAAACAAAATTGAATAGCTCCGTGGTAATTGGAATCAATTTTTGACAGAAGGTGTGCGTCATGTGATCTCATTGAAAAGGTAAGGGTTAAAGTCGTTCATGTAGAATATATGTTTCTAACTTCATTATTTTATTTTTATTCTGCTAATTTGTGCTCTTCGTACATATCCTGATGTGTAGAATATGAAAACAACATATTTTGTTCTGACATCGAAAGCATATATACAGGGTGCATCAAAATATAGCGCTGCAGAAGACAAAATAACACTTCGATTTCAGAAAAATATATAAGTTTGATAGAATTAGGTAGTTTCTCTTTGTGTTACGTAAAAATACGCATATGTGATCCTCGGGTGTCATATGCAAGCAACCTAGTGGTGTGTCAGTGTAGGGAAATGCAGTGAAATATGCGTTATTTTGAAAAAAAGAATAAAGTAGTAACAAACATGGTACAGGATAAGGTACTTTTTTTCAGCGATAGGGACCCGAGTTTGCGACCGCTATGAGAGAAGTGCTGGTACTCGAGTTTGAGCTTTATTTCGTGAAAATATGTTAAATGGTTCTTAAGATATAGACCAAAACAGATTATAATACTCGACAATTAGTAACAATTCAATATGCACATAATGACATATAATATATTGTTAGGTGGTTGCCAGCCAACATTTTTACGTGAAATAAGAAAATTAAAACAAAATTGAATAGCTCCGTGGTAATTGGAATCAATTTTTGACAGAAGGTGTGCGTCATGTGATCTCATTGAAAAGGTAAGGGTTAAAGTCGTTCATGTAGAATATATGTTTCTAACTTCATTATTTTATTTTTATTCTGCTAATTTGTGCTTTTCGTACATATCCTGATGTGTAGAATATGAAAACAACATATTTTGTTCTGACATCGAAAGCATATATACAGGGTGCATCAAAATATAGCGCTGCAGAAGACAAAATAACACTTCGATTTCAGAAAAATATATAAGTTTGATAGAATTAGGTAGTTTCTCTTTGTGTTACGTAAAAATACGCATATGTGATCCTCGGGTGTCATATGCAAGCAACCTAGTGGTGTGTCAGTGTAGGGAAATGCAGTGAAATATGCGTTATTTTGAAAAAAAGAATAAAGTAGTAACAAACATGGTACAGGATAAGGTACTTTTTTTCAGCGATAGGGACCCGAGTTTGCGACCGCTATGAGAGAAGTGCTGGTACTCGAGTTTGAGCTTTATTTCGTGAAAATATGTTAAATGGTTCTTAAGATATAGACCAAAACAGATTATAATACACGACAATTAGTAACAATTCAATATGCACATAATGACATATAATATATTGTTAGGTGGTTGCCAGCCAACATTTTTACGTGAAATAAGAAAATTAAAACAAAATTGAATAGCTCCGTGGTAATTGGAATCAATTTTTGACAGAAGGTGTGCGTCATGTGATCTCATTGAAAAGGTAAGGGTTAAAGTCGTTCATGTAGAATATATGTTTCTAACTTCATTATTTTATTTTTATTCTGCTAATTTGTGCTTTTCGTACATATCCTGATGTGTAGAATATGAAAACAACATATTTTGTTCTGACATCGAAAGCATATATACAGGGTGCATCAAAATATAGCGCTGCAGAAGACAAAATAACACTTCGATTTCAGAAAAATATATAAGTTTGATAGAATTAGGTAGTTTCTCTTTGTGTTACGTAAAAATACGCATATGTGATCCTCGGGTGTCATATGCAAGCAACCTAGTGGTGTGTCAGTGTAGGGAAATGCAGTGAAATATGCGTTATTTTGAAAAAAAGAATAAAGTAGTAACAAACATGGTACAGGATAAGGTACTTTTTTTCAGCGATAGGGACCCGAGTTTGCGACCGCTATGAGAGAAGTGCTGGTACTCGAGTTTGAGCTTTATTTCGTGAAAATATGTTAAATGGTTCTTAAGATATAGACCAAAACAGATTATAATACACGACAATTAGTAACAATTCAATATGCACATAATGACATATAATATATTGTTAGGTGGTTGCCAGCCAACATTTTTACGTGAAATAAGAAAATTAAAACAAAATTGAATAGCTCCGTGGTAATTGGAATCAATTTTTGACAGAAGGTGTGCGTCATGTGATCTCATTGAAAAGGTAAGGGTTAAAGTCGTTCATGTAGAATATATGTTTCTAACTTCATTATTTTATTTTTATTCTGCTAATTTGTGCTTTTCCTACCTATCCTGATGTGTAGAATGTGAAAACAACATATTTTGTTCTGACATCGAAAATATATATACAGGGTGCATCAAAATATAGCGCTGCAGAAGACAAAATAACACTTCGATTTCAGAAAAATATATAAGTTTGATAGAATTAGGTAGTTTCTCTTTGTGTTAAGTAAAAATACGCATATGAGATCCTCGGGTGTCATATGCAAGCAACCTAGTGGTGTGTCAGTGTAGGGAAATGCAGTGAAATATGCGTTATTTTGAAAAAAAGAATAAAGTAGTAACAAACATGGTACAGGATAAGATACTTTTTTTCAGCCATAGGGACCCGGGTTTGCGACCTCTATGAGAGAAGTGCTGGTACTCGAGTTTGAGCTTTATTTCGTGAAAATATGTTAAATGGTTCTTAAGATATAGACCAAAACAGATTATAATACACGACAATTAGTAACAATTCAATATGCACATAATGACATATAATATATTGTTAGGCGGTTGCCAGCCAACATTTTTACGTGAAATAAGAAAATTAAAACAAAATTGAATAGCTCCGTGGTAATTGGAATCAATTTTTGACAGAAGGTGTGCGTCATGTGATCTCATTGAAAAGGTAAGGGTTAAAGTCGTTCATGTAGAATATATGTTTCTAACTTCATTATTTTATTTTTATTCTGCTAATTTGTGCTTTTCGTACATATCCTGATGTGTAGAATATGAAAACAACATACTTTGTTCTGACATCGAAAATATATATACAGGGTGCATCAAAATATAGCGCTGCAGAAGACAAAATAACACTTCGATTTCAGAAAAATATATAAGTTTGATAGAATTAGGTAGTTTCTCTTTGTGTTACGTAAAAATACGCATATGAGATCCTCGGGTGTCATATGCAAGCAACCTAGTGAAATATGCGTTATTTTGAAAAAAAGAATAAAGTAGTAACAAACATGGTACAGGATAAGGTACTTTTTTTCAGCCATAGGGACCCGGGTTTGCGACCTCTATGAGAGAAGTGCTGGTACTCGAGTTTGAGCTTTATTTCGTGAAAATATGTTAAATGGTTCTTAAGATATAGACCAAAACAGATTATAATACACGACAATTAGTAACAATTCAATATGCACATAATGACATATAATATATTGTTAGGCGGTTGCCAGCCAACATTTTTACGTGAAATAAGAAAATTAAAACAAAATTGAATAGCTCCGTGGTAATTGGAATCAATTTTTGACAGAAGGTGTGCGTCATGTGATCTCATTGAAAAGGTAAGGGTTAAAGTCGTTCATGTAGAATATATGTTTCTAACTTCATTATTTTATTTTTATTCTGCTAATTTGTGCTCTTCGTACATATCCTGATGTGTAGAATATGAAAACAACATATTTTGTTCTGACATCGAAAGCATATATACAGGGTGCATCAAAATATAGCGCTGCAGAAGACAAAATAACACTTCGATTTCAGAAAAATATATAAGTTTGATAGAATTAGGTAGTTTCTCTTTGTGTTACGTAAAAATACGCATATGTGATCCTCGGGTGTCATATGCAAGCAACCTAGTGGTGTGTCAGTGTAGGGAAATGCAGTGAAATATGCGTTATTTTGAAAAAAAGAATAAAGTAGTAACAAACATGGTACAGGATAAGGTACTTTTTTTCAGCGATAGGGACCCGAGTTTGCGACCGCTATGAGAGAAGTGCTGGTACTCGAGTTTGAGCTTTATTTCGTGAAAATATGTTAAATGGTTCTTAAGATATAGACCAAAACAGATTATAATACACGACAATTAGTAACAATTCAATATGCACATAATGACATATAATATATTGTTAGGTGGTTGCCAGCCAACATTTTTACGTGAAATAAGAAAATTAAAACAAAATTGAATAGCTCCGTGGTAATTGGAATCAATTTTTGACAGAAGGTGTGCGTCATGTGATCTCATTGAAAAGGTAAGGGTTAAAGTCGTTCATGTAGAATATATGTTTCTAACTTCATTATTTTATTTTTATTCTGCTAATTTGTGCTTTTCGTACATATCCTGATGTGTAGAATATGAAAACAACATATTTTGTTCTGACATCGAAAGCATATATACAGGGTGCATCAAAATATAGCGCTGCAGAAGACAAAATAACACTTCGATTTCAGAAAAATATATAAGTTTGATAGAATTAGGTAGTTTCTCTTTGTGTTACGTAAAAATACGCATATGTGATCCTCGGGTGTCATATGCAAGCAACCTAGTGGTGTGTCAGTGTAGGGAAATGCAGTGAAATATGCGTTATTTTGAAAAAAAGAATAAAGTAGTAACAAACATGGTACAGGATAAGGTACTTTTTTTCAGCGATAGGGACCCGAGTTTGCGACCGCTATGAGAGAAGTGCTGGTACTCGAGTTTGAGCTTTATTTCGTGAAAATATGTTAAATGGTTCTTAAGATATAGACCAAAACAGATTATAATACACGACAATTAGTAACAATTCAATATGCACATAATGACATATAATATATTGTTAGGTGGTTGCCAGCCAACATTTTTACGTGAAATAAGAAAATTAAAACAAAATTGAATAGCTCCGTGGTAATTGGAATCAATTTTTGACAGAAGGTGTGCGTCATGTGATCTCATTGAAAAGGTAAGGGTTAAAGTCGTTCATGTAGAATATATGTTTCTAACTTCATTATTTTATTTTTATTCTGCTAATTTGTGCCTTTCGTACCTATCCTGATGTGTAGAATATGAAAACATTTCTTTTGTTCTAACATTGAAAATATATATACAGGGTGCATCAAAATATAGCGCTGCAGAAGACAAAATAACACTTCGATTTCAGAAAAATATATAAGTTTGATATAATTAGGTAGTTTCTCTTTGTGTTACGTAAAAAAACGCATATGTGATCCTCGGGTGTCATATGCAAGCAACCTAGTGGTGTGTCAGTGTAGGGAAATGCAGTGAAATATGCGTTATTTTGAAAAAAAAGAATAAAGTAGTAACAAACATGGTACAGGATAAGGTGCTTTTTTTCAGCCATAGGGACCCGGGTTTGCGACCTCTATGAGAGAAGTGCTGGTACTCGAGTTTGAGCTTTATTTCGTGAAAATATGTTAAATGGTTCTTAAGATATAGACCAAAACAGATTATAATACACGACAATTAGTAACAATTCAATATGCACATAATGACATATAATATATTGTTAGGCGGTTGCCAGCCAACATTTTTACGTGAAATAAGAAAATTAAAACAAAATTGAATAGCTCCGTGGTAATTGGAATCAATTTTTGACAGAAGGTGTGCGTCATGTGATCTCATTGAAAAGGTAAGGGTTAAAGTCGTTCATGTAGAATATATGTTTCTAACTTCATTATTTTATTTTTATTCTGCTAATTTGTGCTTTTCGTACATATCCTGATGTGTAGAATATGAAAACAACATATTTTGTACTGACATCGAAAGCATATATACAGGGTGCATCAAAATATAGCGCTGCAGAAGACAAAATAACACTTCGATTTCAGAAAAATATATAAGTTTGATAGAATTAGGTAGTTTCTCTTTGTGTTACGTAAAAATACGCATATGTGATCCTCGGGTGTCATATGCAAGCAAGCTAGTGGTGTGACAGAGTAGGGAAATGCCGTGAAATATGCGTTATTTTGAAAAAAAGAATAAAGTAGTAACAAACATGGTACAGGATAAGGTACTTTTTTTCAGCCATAGGGACCCGGGTTTGCGACCGCTATGAGAGAAGTGCTGGTACTCGAGTTTGAGCTTTATTTCGTGAAAATATGTTAAATGGTTCTTAAGATATAGACCAAAACAGATTATAATACACGACAATTAGTAACAATTCAATATGCACATAATGACATATAATATATTGTTAGGCGGTTGCCAGCCAACATTTTTACGTGAAATAAGAAAATTAAAACAAAATTGAATAGCTCCCTGGTAATTGGAATCAATTTTTGACAGAAGGTGTGCGTCATGTGATCTCATTGAAAAGGTAAGGGTTAAAGTCGTTCATGTAGAATATATGTTTCTAACTTCATTATTTTATTTTTATTCTGCTAATTTGTGCTTTTCGTACATATCCTGATGTGTAGAATATGAAAACAACATACTTTGTTCTGACATCGAAAATATATATACAGGGTGCATCAAAATATAGCGCTGCAGAAGACAAAATAACACTTCGATTTCAGAAAAATATATAAGTTTGATAGAATTAGGTAGTTTCTCTTTGTGTTACGTAAAAATACGCATATGAGATCCTCGGGTGTCATATGCAAGCAACCTAGTGGTGTGTCAGTGTAGGGAAATGCAGTGAAATATGCGTTATTTTGAAAAAAAGAATAAAGTAGTAACAAACATGGTACAGGATAAGGTACTTTTTTTCAGCCATAGGGACCCGGGTTTGCGACCTCTATGAGAGAAGTGCTGGTACTCGAGTTTGAGCTTTATTTCGTGAAAATATGTTAAATGGTTCTTAAGATATAGACCAAAACAGATTATAATACACGACAATTAGTAACAATTCAATATGCACATAATGACATATAATATATTGTTAGGCGGTTGCCAGCCAACATTTTTACGTGAAATAAGAAAATTAAAACAAAATTGAATAGCTCCGTGGTAATTGGAATCAATTTTTGACAGAAGGTGTGCGTCATGTGATCTCATTGAAAAGGTAAGGGTTAAAGTCGTTCATGTAGAATATATGTTTCTAACTTCATTATTTTATTTTTATTCTGCTAATTTGTGCTCTTCGTACATATCCTGATGTGTAGAATATGAAAACAACATATTTTGTTCTGACATCGAAAGCATATATACAGGGTGCATCAAAATATAGCGCTGCAGAAGACAAAATAACACTTCGATTTCAGAAAAATATATAAGTTTGATAGAATTAGGTAGTTTCTCTTTGTGTTACGTAAAAATACGCATATGTGATCCTCGGGTGTCATATGCAAGCAACCTAGTGGTGTGTCAGTGTAGGGAAATGCAGTGAAATATGCGTTATTTTGAAAAAAAGAATAAAGTAGTAACAAACATGGTACAGGATAAGGTACTTTTTTTCAGCGATAGGGACCCGAGTTTGCGACCGCTATGAGAGAAGTGCTGGTACTCGAGTTTGAGCTTTATTTCGTGAAAATATGTTAAATGGTTCTTAAGATATAGACCAAAACAGATTATAATACACGACAATTAGTAACAATTCAATATGCACATAATGACATATAATATATTGTTAGGTGGTTGCCAGCCAACATTTTTACGTGAAATAAGAAAATTAAAACAAAATTGAATAGCTCCGTGGTAATTGGAATCAATTTTTGACAGAAGGTGTGCGTCATGTGATCTCATTGAAAAGGTAAGGGTTAAAGTCGTTCATGTAGAATATATGTTTCTAACTTCATTATTTTATTTTTATTCTGCTAATTTGTGCTTTTCGTACATATCCTGATGTGTAGAATATGAAAACAACATATTTTGTTCTGACATCGAAAGCATATATACAGGGTGCATCAAAATATAGCGCTGCAGAAGACAAAATAACACTTCGATTTCAGAAAAATATATAAGTTTGATAGAATTAGGTAGTTTCTCTTTGTGTTACGTAAAAATACGCATATGTGATCCTCGGGTGTCATATGCAAGCAACCTAGTGGTGTGTCAGTGTAGGGAAATGCAGTGAAATATGCGTTATTTTGAAAAAAAGAATAAAGTAGTAACAAACATGGTACAGGATAAGGTACTTTTTTTCAGCGATAGGGACCCGAGTTTGCGACCGCTATGAGAGAAGTGCTGGTACTCGAGTTTGAGCTTTATTTCGTGAAAATATGTTAAATGGTTCTTAAGATATAGACCAAAACAGATTATAATACACGACAATTAGTAACAATTCAATATGCACATAATGACATATAATATATTGTTAGGTGGTTGCCAGCCAACATTTTTACGTGAAATAAGAAAATTAAAACAAAATTGAATAGCTCCGTGGTAATTGGAATCAATTTTTGACAGAAGGTGTGCGTCATGTGATCTCATTGAAAAGGTAAGGGTTAAAGTCGTTCATGTAGAATATATGTTTCTAACTTCATTATTTTATTTTTATTCTGCTAATTTGTGCCTTTCGTACCTATCCTGATGTGTAGAATATGAAAACATTTCTTTTGTTCTAACATTGAAAATATATATACAGGGTGCATCAAAATATAGCGCTGCAGAAGACAAAATAACACTTCGATTTCAGAAAAATATATAAGTTTGATATAATTAGGTAGTTTCTCTTTGTGTTACGTAAAAAAACGCATATGTGATCCTCGGGTGTCATATGCAAGCAACCTAGTGGTGTGTCAGTGTAGGGAAATGCAGTGAAATATGCGTTATTTTGAAAAAAAAGAATAAAGTAGTAACAAACATGGTACAGGATAAGGTGCTTTTTTTCAGCCATAGGGACCCGGGTTTGCGACCTCTATGAGAGAAGTGCTGGTACTCGAGTTTGAGCTTTATTTCGTGAAAATATGTTAAATGGTTCTTAAGATATAGACCAAAACAGATTATAATACACGACAATTAGTAACAATTCAATATGCACATAATGACATATAATATATTGTTAGGCGGTTGCCAGCCAACATTTTTACGTGAAATAAGAAAATTAAAACAAAATTGAATAGCTCCGTGGTAATTGGAATCAATTTTTGACAGAAGGTGTGCGTCATGTGATCTCATTGAAAAGGTAAGGGTTAAAGTCGTTCATGTAGAATATATGTTTCTAACTTCATTATTTTATTTTTATTCTGCTAATTTGTGCTTTTCGTACATATCCTGATGTGTAGAATATGAAAACAACATATTTTGTACTGACATCGAAAGCATATATACAGGGTGCATCAAAATATAGCGCTGCAGAAGACAAAATAACACTTCGATTTCAGAAAAATATATAAGTTTGATAGAATTAGGTAGTTTCTCTTTGTGTTACGTAAAAATACGCATATGTGATCCTCGGGTGTCATATGCAAGCAAGCTAGTGGTGTGACAGAGTAGGGAAATGCCGTGAAATATGCGTTATTTTGAAAAAAAGAATAAAGTAGTAACAAACATGGTACAGGATAAGGTACTTTTTTTCAGCCATAGGGACCCGGGTTTGCGACCGCTATGAGAGAAGTGCTGGTACTCGAGTTTGAGCTTTATTTCGTGAAAATATGTTAAATGGTTCTTAAGATATAGACCAAAACAGATTATAATACACGACAATTAGTAACAATTCAATATGCACATAATGACATATAATATATTGTTAGGCGGTTGCCAGCCAACATTTTTACGTGAAATAAGAAAATTAAAACAAAATTGAATAGCTCCCTGGTAATTGGAATCAATTTTTGACAGAAGGTGTGCGTCATGTGATCTCATTGAAAAGGTAAGGGTTAAAGTCGTTCATGTAGAATATATGTTTCTAACTTCATTATTTTATTTTTATTCTGCTAATTTGTGCTTTTCGTACATATCCTGATGTGTAGAATATGAAAACAACATACTTTGTTCTGACATCGAAAATATATATACAGGGTGCATCAAAATATAGCGCTGCAGAAGACAAAATAACACTTCGATTTCAGAAAAATATATAAGTTTGATAGAATTAGGTAGTTTCTCTTTGTGTTACGTAAAAATACGCATATGAGATCCTCGGGTGTCATATGCAAGCAACCTAGTGGTGTGTCAGTGTAGGGAAATGCAGTGAAATATGCGTTATTTTGAAAAAAAGAATAAAGTAGTAACAAACATGGTACAGGATAAGGTACTTTTTTTCAGCCATAGGGACCCGGGTTTGCGACCTCTATGAGAGAAGTGCTGGTACTCGAGTTTGAGCTTTATTTCGTGAAAATATGTTAAATGGTTCTTAAGATATAGACCAAAACAGATTATAATACACGACAATTAGTAACAATTCAATATGCACATAATGACATATAATATATTGTTAGGTGGTTGCCAGCCAACATTTTTACGTGAAATAAGAAAATTAAAACAAAATTGAATAGCTCCGTGGTAATTGGAATCAATTTTTGACAGAAGGTGTGCGTCATGTGATCTCATTGAAAAGGTAAGGGTTAAAGTCGTTCATGTAGAATATATGTTTCTAACTTCATTATTTTATTTTTATTCTGCTAATTTGTGCTTTTCCTACCTATCCTGATGTGTAGAATATGAAAACAACATATTTTGTTCTGACATCGAAAATATATATACAGGGTGCATCAAAATATAGCGCTGCAGAAGACAAAATAACACTTCGATTTCAGAAAAATATATAAGTTTGATAGAATTAGGTAGTTTCTCTTTGTGTTAAGTAAAAATACGCATATGAGATCCTCGGGTGTCATATGCAAGCAACCTAGTGGTGTGTCAGTGTAGGGAAATGCAGTGAAATATGCGTTATTTTGAAAAAAAGAATAAAGTAGTAACAAACATGGTACAGGGTAAGATACTTTTTTTCAGCCATAGGGACCCGGGTTTGCGACCTCTATGAGAGAAGTGCTGGTACTCGAGTTTGAGCTTTATTTCGTGAAAATATGTTAAATGGTTCTTAAGATATAGACCAAAACAGATTATAATACACGACAATTAGTAACAATTCAATATGCACATAATGACATATAATATATTGTTAGGCGGTTGCCAGCCAACATTTTTACGTGAAATAAGAAAATTAAAACAAAATTGAATAGCTCCCTGGTAATTGGAATCAATTTTTGACACAAGATGTGCGTCATGTGATCTCATTGAAAAGGTAAGGGTTAAAGTCGTTCATGTAGAATATATGTTTCTAACTTCATTATTTTATTTTTATTCTGCTAATTTGTGCTTTTCGTACATATCCTGATGTGTAGAATATGAAAACAACATACTTTGTTCTGACATCGAAAATATATATACAGGGTGCATCAAAATATAGCGCTGCAGAAGACAAAATAACACTTCGATTTCAGAAAAATATATAAGTTTGATAGAATTAGGTAGTTTCTCTTTGTGTTACGTAAAAATACGCATATGAGATCCTCGGGTGTCATATGCAAGCAACCTAGTGGTGTGTCAGTGTAGGGAAATGCAGTGAAATATGCGTTATTTTGAAAAAAAGAATAAAGTAGTAACAAACATGGTACAGGATAAGGTACTTTTTTTCAGCCATAGGGACCCGGGTTTGCGACCTCTATGAGAGAAGTGCTGGTACTCGAGTTTGAGCTTTATTTCGTGAAAATATGTTAAATGGTTCTTAAGATATAGACCAAAACAGATTATAATACACGACAATTAGTAACAATTCAATATGCACATAATGACATATAATATATTGTTAGGCGGTTGCCAGCCAACATTTTTACGTGAAATAAGAAAATTAAAACAAAATTGAATAGCTCCGTGGTAATTGGAATCAATTTTTGACAGAAGGTGTGCGTCATGTGATCTCATTGAAAAGGTAAGGGTTAAAGTCGTTCATGTAGAATATATGTTTCTAACTTCATTATTTTATTTTTATTCTGCTAATTTGTGCTTTTCGTACATATCCTGATGTGTAGAATATGAAAACAACATATTTTGTTCTGACATCGAAAGCATATATACAGGGTGCATCAAAATATAGCGCTGCAGAAGACAAAATAACACTTCGATTTCAGAAAAATATATAAGTTTGATAGAATTAGGTAGTTTCTCTTTGTGTTACGTAAAAATACGCATATGTGATCCTCGGGTGTCATATGCAAGCAACCTAGTGGTGTGTCAGTGTAGGGAAATGCAGTGAAATATGCGTTATTTTGAAAAAAAGAATAAAGTAGTAACAAACATGGTACAGGATAAGGTACTTTTTTTCAGCCATAGGGACCCGGGTTTGCGACCGCTATGAGAGAAGTGCTGGTACTCGAGTTTGAGCTTTATTTCGTGAAAATATGTTAAATGGTTCTTAAGATATAGACCAAGACAGATTATAATACACGACAATTAGTAACAATTCAATATGCACATAATGACATATAATATATTGTTAGGTGGTTGCCAGCCAACATTTTTACGTGAAATAAGAAAATTAAAACAAAATTGAATAGCTCCGTGGTAATTGGAATCAATTTTTGACAGAAGGTGTGCGTCATGTGATCTCATTGAAAAGGTAAGGGTTAAAGTCGTTCATGTAGAATATATGTTTCTAACTTCATTATTTTATTTTTATTCTGCTAATTTGTGCTTTTCCTACCTATCCTGATGTGTAGAATATGAAAACAACATATTTTGTTCTGACATCGAAAATATATATACAGGGTGCATCAAAATATAGCGCTGCAGAAGACAAAATAACACTTCGATTTCAGAAAAATATATAAGTTTGATAGAATTAGGTAGTTTCTCTTTGTGTTAAGTAAAAATACGCATATGAGATCCTCGGGTGTCATATGCAAGCAACCTAGTGGTGTGTCAGTGTAGGGAAATGCAGTGAAATATGCGTTATTTTGAAAAAAAGAATAAAGTAGTAACAAACATGGTACAGGATAAGATACTTTTTTTCAGCCATAGGGACCCGGGTTTGCGACCTCTATGAGAGAAGTGCTGGTACTCGAGTTTGAGCTTTATTTCGTGAAAATATGTTAAATGGTTCTTAAGATATAGACCAAAACAGATTATAATACACGACAATTAGTAACAATTCAATATGCACATAATGACATATAATATATTGTTAGGCGGTTGCCAGCCAACATTTTTACGTGAAATAAGAAAATTAAAACAAAATTGAATAGCTCCGTGGTAATTGGAATCAATTTTTGACAGAAGGTGTGCGTCATGTGATATCATTGAAAAGGTAAGGGTTAAAGTCGTTCATGTAGAATATATGTTTCTAACTTCATTATTTTATTTTTATTCTGCTAATTTGTGCTTTTCGTACATATCCTGATGTGTAGAATATGAAAACAACATACTTTGTTCTGACATCGAAAATATATATACAGGGTGCATCAAAATATAGCGCTGCAGAAGACAAAATAACACTTCGATTTCAGAAAAATATATAAGTTTGATAGAATTAGGTAGTTTCTCTTTGTGTTACGTAAAAATACGCATATGAGATCCTCGGGTGTCATATGCAAGCAACCTAGTGAAATATGCGTTATTTTGAAAAAAAGAATAAAGTAGTAACAAACATGGTACAGGATAAGGTACTTTTTTTCAGCCATAGGGACCCGGGTTTGCGACCTCTATGAGAGAAGTGCTGGTACTCGAGTTTGAGCTTTATTTCGTGAAAATATGTTAAATGGTTCTTAAGATATAGACCAAAACAGATTATAATACACGACAATTAGTAACAATTCAATATGCACATAATGACATATAATATATTGTTAGGCGGTTGCCAGCCAACATTTTTACGTGAAATAAGAAAATTAAAACAAAATTGAATAGCTCCGTGGTAATTGGAATCAATTTTTGACAGAAGATGTGCGTCATGTGATCTCATTGAAAAGGTAAGGGTTAAAGTCGTTCATGTAGAATATATGTTTCTAACTTCATTATTTTATTTTTATTCTGCTAATTTGTGCTTTTCGTACATATCCTGATGTGTAGAATATGAAAACAACATATTTTGTTCTGACATCGAAAGCATATATACAGGGTGCATCAAAATATAGCGCTGCAGAAGACAAAATAACACTTCGATTTCAGAAAAATATATAAGTTTGATAGAATTAGGTAGTTTCTCTTTGTGTTACGTAAAAATACGCATATGTGATCCTCGGGTGTCATATGCAAGCAACCTAGTGGTGTGTCAGTGTAGGGAAATGCAGTGAAATATGCGTTATTTTGAAAAAAAGAATAAAGTAGTAACAAACATGGTACAGGATAAGGTACTTTTTTTCAGCCATAAGGACCCGGGTTTGCGACCGCTATGAGAGAAGTTCTGGTACTCGAGTTTGAGCTTTATTTCGTGAAAATATGTTAAATGGTTCTTAAGATATAGACCAAAACAGATTATAATACACGACAATTAGTAACAATTCAATATGCACATAATGACATATAATATATTGTTAGGCGGTTGCCAGCCAACATTTTTACGTGAAATAAGAAAATTAAAACAAAATTGAATAGCTCCGTGGTAATTGGAATCAATTTTTGACAGAAGGTGTGCGTCATGTGATCTCATTGAAAAGGTAAGGGTTAAAGTCGTTCATGTAGAATATATGTTTCTAACTTCATTATTTTATTTTTATTCTGCTAATTTGTGCTTTTCGTACATATCCTGATGTGTAGAATATGAAAACAACATATTTTGTTCTGACATCGAAAGCATATATACAGGGTGCATCAAAATATAGCGCTGCAGAAGACAAAATAACACTTCGATTTCAGAAAAATATATAAGTTTGATAGAATTAGGTAGTTTCTCTTTGTGTTACGTAAAAATACGCATATGTGATCCTCGGGTGTCATATGCAAGCAACCTAGTGGTGTGTCAGTGTAGGGAAATGCAGTGAAATATGCGTTATTTTGAAAAAAAGAATAAAGTAGTAACAAACATGGTACAGGATAAGGTACTTTTTTTCAGCCATAGGGACCCGGGTTTGCGACCGCTATGAGAGAAGTGCTGGTACTCGAGTTTGAGCTTTATTTCGTGAAAATATGTTAAATGGTTCTTAAGATATAGACCAAAACAGATTATAATACACGACAATTAGTAACAATTCAATATGCACATAATGACATATAATATATTGTTAGGCGGTTGCCAGCCAACATTTTTACGTGAAATAAGAAAATTAAAACAAAATTGAATAGCTCCGTGGTAATTGGAATCAATTTTTGACAGAAGGTGTGCGTCATGTGATCTCATAGAAAAGGTAAGGGTTATAGTCGTTCATATAGAATATTTGTTTCTAACTTCATTATTTTATGCTTTTTCTGCTAATTTGTGCCTTTCGTACCTATCCCGATGTGTAGAATATGAAAACATTTTTTTGTTCTGACATTGAAAATATATATACAGGGTGCATCAAAATAACCCGTTGCAGAAGACAAGATAACACTTCGATTTCAGAAAAATATATAAGTTTGATAGAATTAGGTAGTTTCTCTTTGTGTTACGTAAAAATACGCATATGTGATCCTCGGGTGTCATATGCAAGCAACCTAGTGGTGTGTCAGTGTAGGGAAATGCAGTGAAATATGCGTTATTTTGAAAAAAAGAATAAAGTAGTAACAAACATGGTACAGGATAACGTACTTTTTTTCAGCCATAGGGACCCGGGTTTGCGACCTCTATGAGAGAAGTGCTGGTACTCGAGTTTGAGCTTTATTTCGTGAAAATATGTTAAATGGTTCTTAAGATATAGACCAAAACAGATTATAATACACGACAATTAGTAACAATTCAATATGCACATAATGACATATAATATATTGTTAGGCGGTTGCCAGCCAACATTTTTACGTGAAATAAGAAAATTAAAACAAAATTGAATAGCTCCGTGGTAATTGGAATCAATTTTTGACAGAAGGTGTGCGTCATGTGATCTCATTGAAAAGGTAAGGGTTAAAGTCGTTCATGTAGAATATATGTTTCTAACTTCATTATTTTATTTTTATTCTGCTAATTTGTGCTTTTCGTACATATCCTGATGTGTAGAATATGAAAACAACATATTTTGTTCTGACATCGAAAGCATATATACAGGGTGCATCAAAATATAGCGCTGCAGGAGACAAAATAACACTTCGATTTCAGAAAAATATATAAGTTTGATAGAATTAGGTAGTTTCTCTTTGTGTTACGTAAAAATACGCATATGTGATCCTCGGGTGTCATATGCAAGCAACCTAGTGGTGTGTCAGTGTAGGGAAATGCAGTGAAATATGCGTTATTTTGAAAAAAAGAATAAAGTAGTAACAAACATGGTACAGGATAAGGTACTTTTTTTCAGCCATAGGGACCCGGGTTTGCGACCGCTATGAGAGAAGTTCTGGTACTCGAGTTTGAGCTTTATTTCGTGAAAATATGTTAAATGGTTCTTAAGATATAGACCAAAACAGATTATAATACACGACAATTAGTAACAATTCAATATGCACATAATGACATATAATATATTGTTAGGCGGTTGCCAGCCTACATTTTTACGTGAAATAAGAAAATTAAAACAAAATTGAATAGCTCCGTGGTAATTGGAATCAATTTTTGACAGAAGGTGTGCGTCATGTGATCTCATTGAAAAGGTAAGGGTTAAAGTCGTTCATGTAGAATATATGTTTCTAACTTCATTATTTTATTTTTATTCTGCTAATTTGTGCTTTTCGTACATATCCTGATGTGTAGAATATGAAAACAACATATTTTGTTCTGACATCGAAAGCATATATACAGGGTGCATCAAAATATAGCGCTGCAGAAGACAAAATAACACTTCGATTTCAGAAAAATATATAAGTTTGATAGAATTAGGTAGTTTCTCTTTGTGTTACGTAAAAATACGCATATGAGATCCTCGGGTGTCATATGCAAGCAACCTAGTGGTGTGTCAGTGTAGGGAAATGCAGTGAAATATGCGTTATTTTGAAAAAAAGAATAAAGTAGTAACAAACATGGTACAGGATAAGGTACTTTTTTTCAGCCATAGGGACCCGGGTTTGCGACCTCTATGAGAGAAGTGCTGGTACTCGAGTTTGAGCTTTATTTCGTGAAAATATGTTAAATGGTTCTTAAGATATAGACCAAAACAGATTATAATACACGACAATTAGTAACAATTCAATATGCACATAATGACATATAATATATTGTTAGGCGGTTGCCAGCCAACATTTTTACGTGAAATAAGAAAATTAAAACAAAATTGAATAGCTCCGTGGTAATTGGAATCAATTTTTGACAGAAGGTGTGCGTCATGTGATCTCATTGAAAAGGTAAGGGTTAAAGTCGTTCATGTAGAATATATGTTTCTAACTTCATTATTTTATTTTTATTCTGCTAATTTGTGCTTTTCGTACATATCCTGATGTGTAGAATATGAAAACAACATATTTTGTTCTGACATCGAAAGCATATATACAGGGTGCATCAAAATATAGCGCTGCAGAAGACAAAATAACACTTCGATTTCAGAAAAATATATAAGTTTGATAGAATTAGGTAGTTTCTCTTTGTGTTACGTAAAAATACGCATATGTGATCCTCGGGTGTCATATGCAAGCAACCTAGTGGTGTGTCAGTGTAGGGAAATGCAGTGAAATATGCGTTATTTTGAAAAAAAGAATAAAGTAGTAACAAACATGGTACAGGATAACGTACTTTTTTTCAGCCATAAGGACCCGGGTTTGCGACCGCTATGAGAGAAGTGCTGGTACTCGAGTTTGAGCTTTATTTCGTGAAAATATGTTAAATGGTTCTTAAGATATAGACCAAAACAGATTATAATACACGACAATTAGTAACAATTCAATATGCACATAATGACATATAATATATTGTTAGGCGGTTGCCAGCCAACATTTTTACGTGAAATAAGAAAATTAAAACAAAATTGAATAGCTCCGTGGTAATTGGAATCAATTTTTGACAGAAGGTGTGCGTCATGTGATCTCATTGAAAAGGTAAGGGTTAAAGTCGTTCATGTAGAATATATGTTTCTAACTTCATTATTTTATTTTTATTCTGCTAATTTGTGCTTTTCGTACATATCCTGATGTGTAGAATATGAAAACAACATATTTTGTTCTGACATCGAAAGCATATATACAGGGTGCATCAAAATATAGCGCTGCAGAAGACAAAATAACACTTCGATTTCAGAAAAATATATAAGTTTGATAGAATTAGGTAGTTTCTCTTTGTGTTACGTAAAAATACGCATATGTGATCCTCGGGTGTCATATGCAAGCAACCTAGTGGTGTGTCAGTGTAGGGAAATGCAGTGAAATATGCGTTATTTTGAAAAAAAGAATAAAGTAGTAACAAACATGGTACAGGATAAGGTACTTTTTTTCAGCCATAGGGACCCGGGTTTGCGACCGCTATGAGAGAAGTGCTGGTACTCGAGTTTGAGCTTTATTTCGTGAAAATATGTTAAATGGTTCTTAAGATATAGACCAAAACAGATTATAATACACGACAATTAGTAACAATTCAATATGCACATAATGACATATAATATATTGTTAGGCGGTTGCCAGCCAACATTTTTACGTGAAATAAGAAAATTAAAACAAAATTGAATAGCTCCGTGGTAATTGGAATCAATTTTTGACAGAAGGTGTGCGTCATGTGATCTCATAGAAAAGGTAAGGGTTATAGTCGTTCATATAGAATATTTGTTTCTAACTTCATTATTTTATGCTTTTTCTGCTAATTTGTGCCTTTCGTACCTATCCCGATGTGTAGAATATGAAAACATTTTTTTGTTCTGACATTGAAAATATATATACAGGGTGCATCAAAATAACCCGTTGCAGAAGACAAGATAACACTTCGATTTCAGAAAAATATATAAGTTTGATAGAATTAGGTAGTTTCTCTTTGTGTTACGTAAAAATACGCATATGTGATCCTCGGGTGTCATATGCAAGCAACCTAGTGGTGTGTCAGTGTAGGGAAATGCAGTGAAATATGCGTTATTTTGAAAAAAAGAATAAAGTAGTAACAAACATGGTACAGGATAACGTACTTTTTTTCAGCCATAGGGACCCGGGTTTGCGACCTCTATGAGAGAAGTGCTGGTACTCGAGTTTGAGCTTTATTTCGTGAAAATATGTTAAATGGTTCTTAAGATATAGACCAAAACAGATTATAATACACGACAATTAGTAACAATTCAATATGCACATAATGACATATAATATATTGTTAGGCGGTTGCCAGCCAACATTTTTACGTGAAATAAGAAAATTAAAACAAAATTGAATAGCTCCGTGGTAATTGGAATCAATTTTTGACAGAAGGTGTGCGTCATGTGATCTCATTGAAAAGGTAAGGGTTAAAGTCGTTCATGTAGAATATATGTTTCTAACTTCATTATTTTATTTTTATTCTGCTAATTTGTGCTTTTCGTACATATCCTGATGTGTAGAATATGAAAACAACATATTTTGTTCTGACATCGAAAGCATATATACAGGGTGCATCAAAATATAGCGCTGCAGAAGACAAAATAACACTTCGATTTCAGAAAAATATATAAGTTTGATAGAATTAGGTAGTTTCTCTTTGTGTTACGTAAAAATACGCATATGTGATCCTCGGGTGTCATATGCAAGCAACCTAGTGGTGTGTCAGTGTAGGGAAATGCAGTGAAATATGCGTTATTTTGAAAAAAAGAATAAAGTAGTAACAAACATGGTACAGGATAAGGTACTTTTTTTCAGCCATAGGGACCCGGGTTTGCGACCGCTATGAGAGAAGTTCTGGTACTCGAGTTTGAGCTTTATTTCGTGAAAATATGTTAAATGGTTCTTAAGATATAGACCAAAACAGATTATAATACACGACAATTAGTAACAATTCAATATGCACATAATGACATATAATATATTGTTAGGCGGTTGCCAGCCAACATTTTTACGTGAAATAAGAAAATTAAAACAAAATTGAATAGCTCCGTGGTAATTGGAATCAATTTTTGACAGAAGGTGTGCGTCATGTGATCTCATTGAAAAGGTAAGGGTTAAAGTCGTTCATGTAGAATATATGTTTCTAACTTCAATATTTTATTTTTATTCTGCTAATTTGTGCTTTTCGTACATATCCTGATGTGTAGAATATGAAAACAACATATTTTGTTCTGACATCGAAAGCATATATACAGGGTGCATCAAAATATAGCGCTGCAGAAGACAAAATAACACTTCGATTTCAGAAAAATATATAAGTTTGATAGAATTAGGTAGTTTCTCTTTGTGTTACGTAAAAATACGCATATGTGATCCTCGGGTGTCATATGCAAGCAACCTAGTGGTGTGTCAGTGTAGGGAAATGCAGTGAAATATGCGTTATTTTGAAAAAAAGAATAAAGTAGTAACAAACATGGTACAGGATAAGGTACTTTTTTTCAGCCATAGGGACCCGGGTTTGCGACCGCTATGAGAGAAGTGCTGGTACTCGAGTTTGAGCTTTATTTCGTGAAAATATGTTAAATGGTTCTTAAGATATAGACCAAAACAGATTATAATACACGACAATTAGTAACAATTCAATATGCACATAATGACATATAATATATTGTTAGGCGGTTGCCAGCCAACATTTTTACGTGAAATAAGAAAATTAAAACAAAATTGAATAGCTCCGTGGTAATTGGAATCAATTTTTGACAGAAGGTGTGCGTCATGTGATCTCATAGAAAAGGTAAGGGTTATAGTCGTTCATATAGAATATTTGTTTCTAACTTCATTATTTTATGCTTTTTCTGCTAATTTGTGCCTTTCGTACCTATCCCGATGTGTAGAATATGAAAACATTTTTTTGTTCTGACATTGAAAATATATATACAGGGTGCATCAAAATAACCCGTTGCAGAAGACAAGATAACACTTCGATTTCAGAAAAATATATAAGTTTGATAGAATTAGGTAGTTTCTCTTTGTGTTACGTAAAAATACGCATATGTGATCCTCGGGTGTCATATGCAAGCAACCTAGTGGTGTGTCAGTGTAGGGAAATGCAGTGAAATATGCGTTATTTTGAAAAAAAGAATAAAGTAGTAACAAACATGGTACAGGATAACGTACTTTTTTTCAGCCATAGGGACCCGGGTTTGCGACCTCTATGAGAGAAGTGCTGGTACTCGAGTTTGAGCTTTATTTCGTGAAAATATGTTAAATGGTTCTTAAGATATAGACCAAAACAGATTATAATACACGACAATTAGTAACAATTCAATATGCACATAATGACATATAATATATTGTTAGGCGGTTGCCAGCCAACATTTTTACGTGAAATAAGAAAATTAAAACAAAATTGAATAGCTCCGTGGTAATTGGAATCAATTTTTGACAGAAGGTGTGCGTCATGTGATCTCATTGAAAAGGTAAGGGTTAAAGTCGTTCATGTAGAATATATGTTTCTAACTTCATTATTTTATTTTTATTCTGCTAATTTGTGCTTTTCGTACATATCCTGATGTGTAGAATATGAAAACAACATATTTTGTTCTGACATCGAAAGCATATATACAGGGTGCATCAAAATATAGCGCTGCAGGAGACAAAATAACACTTCGATTTCAGAAAAATATATAAGTTTGATAGAATTAGGTAGTTTCTCTTTGTGTTACGTAAAAATACGCATATGTGATCCTCGGGTGTCATATGCAAGCAACCTAGTGGTGTGTCAGTGTAGGGAAATGCAGTGAAATATGCGTTATTTTGAAAAAAAGAATAAAGTAGTAACAAACATGGTACAGGATAAGGTACTTTTTTTCAGCCATAGGGACCCGGGTTTGCGACCGCTATGAGAGAAGTTCTGGTACTCGAGTTTGAGCTTTATTTCGTGAAAATATGTTAAATGGTTCTTAAGATATAGACCAAAACAGATTATAATACACGACAATTAGTAACAATTCAATATGCACATAATGACATATAATATATTGTTAGGCGGTTGCCAGCCTACATTTTTACGTGAAATAAGAAAATTAAAACAAAATTGAATAGCTCCGTGGTAATTGGAATCAATTTTTGACAGAAGGTGTGCGTCATGTGATCTCATTGAAAAGGTAAGGGTTAAAGTCGTTCATGTAGAATATATGTTTCTAACTTCATTATTTTATTTTTATTCTGCTAATTTGTGCTTTTCGTACATATCCTGATGTGTAGAATATGAAAACAACATATTTTGTTCTGACATCGAAAGCATATATACAGGGTGCATCAAAATATAGCGCTGCAGAAGACAAAATAACACTTCGATTTCAGAAAAATATATAAGTTTGATAGAATTAGGTAGTTTCTCTTTGTGTTACGTAAAAATACGCATATGTGATCCTCGGGTGTCATATGCAAGCTACCTAGTGGTGTGTCAGTGTAGGGAAATGCAGTGAAATATGCGTTATTTTGAAAAAAAGAATAAAGTAGTAACAAACATGGTACAGGATAAGGTACTTTTTTTCAGCCATAGGGACCCGGGTTTGCGACCGCTATGAGAGAAGTTCTGGTACTCGAGTTTGAGCTTTATTTCGTGAAAATATGTTAAATGGTTCTTAAGATATAGACCAAAACAGATTATAATAGACGACAATTAGTAACAATTCAATATGCACATAATGACATATAATATATTGTTAGGCGGTTGCCAGCCTACATTTTTACGTGAAATAAGAAAATTAAAACAAAATTGAATAGCTCCGTGGTAATTGGAATCAATTTTTGACAGAAGGTGTGCGTCATGTGATCTCATTGAAAAGGTAAGGGTTAAAGTCGTTCATGTAGAATATATGTTTCTAACTTCATTATTTTATTTTTATTCTGCTAATTTGTGCTTTTCGTACATATCCTGATGTGTAGAATATGAAAACAACATATTTTGTTCTGACATCGAAAGCATATATACAGGGTGCATCAAAATATAGCGCTGCAGAAGACAAAATAACACTTCGATTTCAGAAAAATATATAAGTTTGATAGAATTAGGTAGTTTCTCTTTGTGTTACGTAAAAATACGCATATGTGATCCTCGGGTGTCATATGCAAGCTACCTAGTGGTGTGTCAGTGTAGGGAAATGCAGTGAAATATGCGTTATTTTGAAAAAAAGAATAAAGTAGTAACAAACATGGTACAGGATAAGGTACTTTTTTTCAGCCATAGGGACCCGGGTTTGCGACCGCTATGAGAGAAGTGGTGGTACTCGAGTTTGAGCTTTATTTCGTGAAAATATGTTAAATGGTTCTTAAGATATAGACCAAAACAGATTATAATACACGACAATTAGTAACAATTCAATATGCACATAATGACATATAATATATTGTTAGGCGGTTGCCAGCCAACATTTTTACGTGAAATAAGAAAATTAAAACAAAATTGAATAGCTCCGTGGTAATTGGAATCAATTTTTGACAGAAGGTGTGCGTCATGTGATCTCATAGAAAAGGTAAGGGTTATAGTCGTTCATATAGAATATTTGTTTCTAACTTCATTATTTTATGCTTTTTCTGCTAATTTGTGCCTTTCGTACCTATCCCGATGTGTAGAATATGAAAACATTTTTTTGTTCTGACATTGAAAATATATATACAGGGTGCATCAAAATAACCCGTTGCAGAAGACAAGATAACACTTCGATTTCAGAAAAATATATAAGTTTGATAGAATTAGGTAGTTTCTCTTTGTGTTACGTAAAAATACGCATATGTGATCCTCGGGTGTCATATGCAAGCAACCTAGTGGTGTGTCAGTGTAGGGAAATGCAGTGAAATATGCGTTATTTTGAAAAAAAGAATAAAGTAGTAACAAACATGGTACAGGATAACGTACTTTTTTTCAGCCATAAGGACCCGGGTTTGCGACCTCTATGAGAGAAGTGCTGGTACTCGAGTTTGAGCTTTATTTCGTGAAAATATGTTAAATGGTTCTTAAGATATAGACCAAAACAGATTATAATACACGACAATTAGTAACAATTCAATATGCACATAATGACATATAATATATTGTTAGGCGGTTGCCAGCCAACATTTTTACGTGAAATAAGAAAATTAAAACAAAATTGAATAGCTCCGTGGTAATTGGAATCAATTTTTGACAGAAGGTGTGCGTCATGTGATCTCATTGAAAAGGTAAGGGTTAAAGTCGTTAATGTAGAATATATGTTTCTAACTTCATTATTTTATTTTTATTCTGCTAATTTGTGCTTTTCGTACATATCCTGATGTGTAGAATATGAAAACAACATATTTTGTTCTGACATCGAAAGCATATATACAGGGTGCATCAAAATATAGCGCTGCAGAAGACAAAATAACACTTCGATTTCAGAAAAATATATAAGTTTGATAGAATTAGGTAGTTTCTCTTTGTGTTACGTAAAAATACGCATATGTGATCCTCGGGTGTCATATGCAAGCAACCTAGTGGTGTGTCAGTGTAGGGAAATGCAGTGAAATATGCGTTATTTTGAAAAAAAGAATAAAGTAGTAACAAACATGGTACAGGATAAGGTACTTTTTTTCAGCCATAGGGACCCGGGTTTGCGACCGCTATGAGAGAAGTTCTGGTACTCGAGTTTGAGCTTTATTTCGTGAAAATATGTTAAATGGTTCTTAAGATATAGACCAAAACAGATTATAATACACGACAATTAGTAACAATTCAATATGCACATAATGACATATAATATATTGTTAGGCGGTTGCCAGCCAACATTTTTACGTGAAATAAGAAAATTAAAACAAAATTGAATAGCTCCGTGGTAATTGGAATCAATTTTTGACAGAAGGTGTGCGTCATGTGATCTCATTGAAAAGGTAAGGGTTAAAGTCGTTCATGTAGAATATATGTTTCTAACTTCATTATTTTATTTTTATTCTGCTAATTTGTGCTTTTCCTACCTATCCTGATGTGTAGAATATGAAAACAACATATTTTGTTCTGACATCGAAAATATATATACAGGGTGCATCAAAATATAGCGCTGCAGAAGACAAAATAACACTTCGATTTCAGAAAAATATATAAGTTTTATTAGAATTAGGTAGTTTCTCTTTGTGTTACGTAAAAATACGCATATGAGATCCTCGGGTGTCATATGCAAGCAACCTAGTGGTGTGTCAGTGTAGGGAAATGCAGTGAAATATGCGTTATTTTGAAAAAAAGAATAAAGTAGTAACAAACATGGTACAGGATAAGATACTTTTTTTCAGCCATAGGGACCCGGGTTTGCGACCTCTATGAGAGAAGTGCTGGTACTCGAGTTTGAGCTTTATTTCGTGAAAATATGTTAAATGGTTCTTAAGATATAGACCAAAACAGATTATAATACACGACAATTAGTAACAATTCAATATGCACATAATGACATATAATATATTGTTAGGCGGTTGCCAGCCAACATTTTTACGTGAAATAAGAAAATTAAAACAAAATTGAATAGCTCCGTGGTAATTGGAATCAATTTTTGACAGAAGGTGTGCGTCATGTGATCTCATAGAAAAGGTAAGGGTTATAGTCGTTCATATAGAATATTTGTTTCTAACTTCATTATTTTATGCTTTTTCTGCTAATTTGTGCCTTTCGTACCTATCCCGATGTGTAGAATATGAAAACATTTTTTTGTTCTGACATTGAAAATATATATACAGGGTGCATCAAAATAACCCGTTGCAGAAGACAAGATAACACTTCGATTTCAGAAAAATATATAAGTTTGATAGAATTAGGTAGTTTCTCTTTGTGTTACGTAAAAATACGCATATGTGATCCTCGGGTGTCATATGCAAGCAACCTAGTGGTGTGTCAGTGTAGGGAAATGCAGTGAAATATGCGTTATTTTGAAAAAAAGAATAAAGTAGTAACAAACATGGTACAGGATAACGTACTTTTTTTCAGCCATAGGGACCCGGGTTTGCGACCTCTATGAGAGAAGTGCTGGTACTCGAGTTTGAGCTTTATTTCGTGAAAATATGTTAAATGGTTCTTAAGATATAGACCAAAACAGATTATAATACACGACAATTAGTAACAATTCAATATGCACATAATGACATATAATATATTGTTAGGCGGTTGCCAGCCAACATTTTTACGTGAAATAAGAAAATTAAAACAAAATTGAATAGCTCCGTGGTAATTGGAATCAATTTTTGACAGAAGGTGTGCGTCATGTGATCTCATTGAAAAGGTAAGGGTTAAAGTCGTTAATGTAGAATATATGTTTCTAACTTCATTATTTTATTTTTATTCTGCTAATTTGTGCTTTTCGTACATATCCTGATGTGTAGAATATGAAAACAACATATTTTGTTCTGACATCGAAAGCATATATACAGGGTGCATCAAAATATAGCGCTGCAGAAGACAAAATAACACTTCGATTTCAGAAAAATATATAAGTTTGATAGAATTAGGTAGTTTCTCTTTGTGTTACGTAAAAATACGCATATGTGATCCTCGGGTGTCATATGCAAGCAACCTAGTGGTGTGTCAGTGTAGGGAAATGCAGTGAAATATGCGTTATTTTGAAAAAAAGAATAAAGTAGTAACAAACATGGTACAGGATAAGGTACTTTTTTTCAGCCATAGGGACCCGGGTTTGCGACCGCTATGAGAGAAGTTCTGGTACTCGAGTTTGAGCTTTATTTCGTGAAAATATGTTAAATGGTTCTTAAGATATAGACCAAAACAGATTATAATACACGACAATTAGTAACAATTCAATATGCACATAATGACATATAATATATTGTTAGGCGGTTGCCAGCCAACATTTTTACGTGAAATAAGAAAATTAAAACAAAATTGAATAGCTCCGTGGTAATTGGAATCAATTTTTGACAGAAGGTGTGCGTCATGTGATCTCATTGAAAAGGTAAGGGTTAAAGTCGTTCATGTAGAATATATGTTTCTAACTTCATTATTTTATTTTTATTCTGCTAATTTGTGCTTTTCCTACCTATCCTGATGTGTAGAATATGAAAACAACATATTTTGTTCTGACATCGAAAATATATATACAGGGTGCATCAAAATATAGCGCTGCAGAAGACAAAATAACACTTCGATTTCAGAAAAATATATAAGTTTTATTAGAATTAGGTAGTTTCTCTTTGTGTTACGTAAAAATACGCATATGAGATCCTCGGGTGTCATATGCAAGCAACCTAGTGGTGTGTCAGTGTAGGGAAATGCAGTGAAATATGCGTTATTTTGAAAAAAAGAATAAAGTAGTAACAAACATGGTACAGGATAAGATACTTTTTTTCAGCCATAGGGACCCGGGTTTGCGACCTCTATGAGAGAAGTGCTGGTACTCGAGTTTGAGCTTTATTTCGTGAAAATATGTTAAATGGTTCTTAAGATATAGACCAAAACAGATTATAATACACGACAATTAGTAACAATTCAATATGCACATAATGGCATATAATATATTGTTAGGCGGTTGCCAGCCAACATTTTTACGTGAAATAAGAAAATTAAAACAAAATTGAATAGCTCCGTGGTAATTGGAATCAATTTTTGACAGAAGGTGTGCGTCATGTGATCTCATAGAAAAGGTAAGGGTTATAGTCGTTCATATAGAATATTTGTTTCTAACTTCATTATTTTATGCTTTTTCTGCTAATTTGTGCCTTTCGTACCTATCCCGATGTGTAGAATATGAAAACATTTTTTTGTTCTGACATTGAAAATATATATACAGGGTGCATCAAAATAACCCGTTGCAGAAGACAAGATAACACTTCGATTTCAGAAAAATATATAAGTTTGATAGAATTAGGTAGTTTCTCTTTGTGTTACGTAAAAATACGCATATGTGATCCTCGGGTGTCATATGCAAGCAACCTAGTGGTGTGTCAGTGTAGGGAAATGCAGTGAAATATGCGTTATTTTGAAAAAAAGAATAAAGTAGTAACAAACATGGTACAGGATAACGTACTTTTTTTCAGCCATAAGGACCCGGGTTTGCGACCGCTATGAGAGAAGTGCTGGTACTCGAGTTTGAGCTTTATTTCGTGAAAATATGTTAAATGGTTCTAAAGATATAGACCAAAACAGATTATAATACACGACAATTAGTAACAATTCAATATGCACATAATGACATATAATATATTGTTAGGCGGTTGCCAGCCAACATTTTTACGTGAAATAAGAAAATTAAAACAAAATTGAATAGCTCCGTGGTAATTGGAATCAATTTTTGACAGAAGGTGTGCGTCATGTGATCTCATTGAAAAGGTAAGGGTTAAAGTCGTTCATGTAGAATATATGTTTCTAACTTCATTATTTTATTTTTATTCTGCTAATTTGTGCTTTTCGTACATATCCTGATGTGTAGAATATGAAAACAACATATTTTGTTCTGACATCGAAAGCATATATACAGGGTGCATCAAAATATAGCGCTGCAGAAGACAAAATAACACTTCGATTTCAGAAAAATATATAAGTTTGATAGAATTAGGTAGTTTCTCTTTGTGTTACGTAAAAATACGCATATGTGATCCTCGGGTGTCATATGCAAGCAACCTAGTGGTGTGTCAGTGTAGGGAAATGCAGTGAAATATGCGTTATTTTGAAAAAAAGAATAAAGTAGTAACAAACATGGTACAGGATAAGGTACTTTTTTTCAGCCATAGGGACCCGGGTTTGCGACCGCTATGAGAGAAGTTCTGGTACTCGAGTTTGAGCTTTATTTCGTGAAAATATGTTAAATGGTTCTTAAGATATAGACCAAAACAGATTATAATACACGACAATTAGTAACAATTCAATATGCACATAATGACATATAATATATTGTTAGGCGGTTGCCAGCCTACATTTTTACGTGAAATAAGAAAATTAAAACAAAATTGAATAGCTCCGTGGTAATTGGAATCAATTTTTGACAGAAGGTGTGCGTCATGTGATCTCATTGAAAAGGTAAGGGTTAAAGTCGTTCATGTAGAATATATGTTTCTAACTTCATTATTTTATTTTTATTCTGCTAATTTGTGCTTTTCGTACATATCCTGATGTGTAGAATATGAAAACAACATATTTTGTTCTGACATCGAAAGCATATATACAGGGTGCATCAAAATATAGCGCTGCAGAAGACAAAATAACACTTCGATTTCAGAAAAATATATAAGTTTGATAGAATTAGGTAGTTTCTCTTTGTGTTACGTAAAAATACGCATATGTGATCCTCGGGTGTCATATGCAAGCTACCTAGTGGTGTGTCAGTGTAGGGAAATGCAGTGAAATATGCGTTATTTTGAAAAAAAGAATAAAGTAGTAACAAACATGGTACAGGATAAGGTACTTTTTTTCAGCCATAGGGACCCGGGTTTGCGACCTCTATGAGAGAAGTGCTGGTACTCGAGTTTGAGCTTTATTTCGTGAAAATATGTTAAATGGTTCTTAAGATATAGACCAAAACAGATTATAATACACGACAATTAGTAACAATTCAATATGCACATAATGACATATAATATATTGTTAGGCGGTTGCCAGCCAACATTTTTACGTGAAATAAGAAAATTAAAACAAAATTGAATAGCTCCGTGGTAATTGGAATCAATTTTTGACAGAAGGTGTGCGTCATGTGATCTCATAGAAAAGGTAAGGGTTATAGTCGTTCATATAGAATATTTGTTTCTAACTTCATTATTTTATGCTTTTTCTGCTAATTTGTGCCTTTCGTACCTATCCCGATGTGTAGAATATGAAAACATTTTTTTGTTCTGACATTGAAAATATATATACAGGGTGCATCAAAATAACCCGTTGCAGAAGACAAGATAACACTTCGATTTCAGAAAAATATATAAGTTTGATAGAATTAGGTAGTTTCTCTTTGTGTTACGTAAAAATACGCATATGTGATCCTCGGGTGTCATATGCAAGCAACCTAGTGGTGTGTCAGTGTAGGGAAATGCAGTGAAATATGCGTTATTTTGAAAAAAAGAATAAAGTAGTAACAAACATGGTACAGGATAACGTACTTTTTTTCAGCCATAGGGACCCGGGTTTGCGACCTCTATGAGAGAAGTGCTGGTACTCGAGTTTGAGCTTTATTTCGTGAAAATATGTTAAATGGTTCTTAAGATATAGACCAAAACAGATTATAATACACGACAATTAGTAACAATTCAATATGCACATAATGACATATAATATATTGTTAGGCGGTTGCCAGCCAACATTTTTACGTGAAATAAGAAAATTAAAACAAAATTGAATAGCTCCGTGGTAATTGGAATCAATTTTTGACAGAAGGTGTGCGTCATGTGATCTCATTGAAAAGGTAAGGGTTAAAGTCGTTAATGTAGAATATATGTTTCTAACTTCATTATTTTATTTTTATTCTGCTAATTTGTGCTTTTCGTACATATCCTGATGTGTAGAATATGAAAACAACATATTTTGTTCTGACATCGAAAGCATATATACAGGGTGCATCAAAATATAGCGCTGCAGAAGACAAAATAACACTTCGATTTCAGAAAAATATATAAGTTTGATAGAATTAGGTAGTTTCTCTTTGTGTTACGTAAAAATACGCATATGTGATCCTCGGGTGTCATATGCAAGCAACCTAGTGGTGTGTCAGTGTAGGGAAATGCAGTGAAATATGCGTTATTTTGAAAAAAAGAATAAAGTAGTAACAAACATGGTACAGGATAAGGTACTTTTTTTCAGCCATAGGGACCCGGGTTTGCGACCGCTATGAGAGAAGTTCTGGTACTCGAGTTTGAGCTTTATTTCGTGAAAATATGTTAAATGGTTCTTAAGATATAGACCAAAACAGATTATAATACACGACAATTAGTAACAATTCAATATGCACATAATGACATATAATATATTGTTAGGCGGTTGCCAGCCAACATTTTTACGTGAAATAAGAAAATTAAAACAAAATTGAATAGCTCCGTGGTAATTGGAATCAATTTTTGACAGAAGGTGTGCGTCATGTGATCTCATTGAAAAGGTAAGGGTTAAAGTCGTTCATGTAGAATATATGTTTCTAACTTCATTATTTTATTTTTATTCTGCTAATTTGTGCTTTTCCTACCTATCCTGATGTGTAGAATATGAAAACAACATATTTTGTTCTGACATCGAAAATATATATACAGGGTGCATCAAAATATAGCGCTGCAGAAGACAAAATAACACTTCGATTTCAGAAAAATATATAAGTTTTATTAGAATTAGGTAGTTTCTCTTTGTGTTACGTAAAAATACGCATATGAGATCCTCGGGTGTCATATGCAAGCAACCTAGTGGTGTGTCAGTGTAGGGAAATGCAGTGAAATATGCGTTATTTTGAAAAAAAGAATAAAGTAGTAACAAACATGGTACAGGATAAGATACTTTTTTTCAGCCATAGGGACCCGGGTTTGCGACCTCTATGAGAGAAGTGCTGGTACTCGAGTTTGAGCTTTATTTCGTGAAAATATGTTAAATGGTTCTTAAGATATAGACCAAAACAGATTATAATACACGACAATTAGTAACAATTCAATATGCACATAATGGCATATAATATATTGTTAGGCGGTTGCCAGCCAACATTTTTACGTGAAATAAGAAAATTAAAACAAAATTGAATAGCTCCGTGGTAATTGGAATCAATTTTTGACAGAAGGTGTGCGTCATGTGATCTCATAGAAAAGGTAAGGGTTATAGTCGTTCATATAGAATATTTGTTTCTAACTTCATTATTTTATGCTTTTTCTGCTAATTTGTGCCTTTCGTACCTATCCCGATGTGTAGAATATGAAAACATTTTTTTGTTCTGACATTGAAAATATATATACAGGGTGCATCAAAATAACCCGTTGCAGAAGACAAGATAACACTTCGATTTCAGAAAAATATATAAGTTTGATAGAATTAGGTAGTTTCTCTTTGTGTTACGTAAAAATACGCATATGTGATCCTCGGGTGTCATATGCAAGCAACCTAGTGGTGTGTCAGTGTAGGGAAATGCAGTGAAATATGCGTTATTTTGAAAAAAAGAATAAAGTAGTAACAAACATGGTACAGGATAACGTACTTTTTTTCAGCCATAAGGACCCGGGTTTGCGACCGCTATGAGAGAAGTGCTGGTACTCGAGTTTGAGCTTTATTTCGTGAAAATATGTTAAATGGTTCTAAAGATATAGACCAAAACAGATTATAATACACGACAATTAGTAACAATTCAATATGCACATAATGACATATAATATATTGTTAGGCGGTTGCCAGCCAACATTTTTACGTGAAATAAGAAAATTAAAACAAAATTGAATAGCTCCGTGGTAATTGGAATCAATTTTTGACAGAAGGTGTGCGTCATGTGATCTCATTGAAAAGGTAAGGGTTAAAGTCGTTCATGTAGAATATATGTTTCTAACTTCATTATTTTATTTTTATTCTGCTAATTTGTGCTTTTCGTACATATCCTGATGTGTAGAATATGAAAACAACATATTTTGTTCTGACATCGAAAGCATATATACAGGGTGCATCAAAATATAGCGCTGCAGAAGACAAAATAACACTTCGATTTCAGAAAAATATATAAGTTTGATAGAATTAGGTAGTTTCTCTTTGTGTTACGTAAAAATACGCATATGTGATCCTCGGGTGTCATATGCAAGCAACCTAGTGGTGTGTCAGTGTAGGGAAATGCAGTGAAATATGCGTTATTTTGAAAAAAAGAATAAAGTAGTAACAAACATGGTACAGGATAAGGTACTTTTTTTCAGCCATAGGGACCCGGGTTTGCGACCGCTATGAGAGAAGTTCTGGTACTCGAGTTTGAGCTTTATTTCGTGAAAATATGTTAAATGGTTCTTAAGATATAGACCAAAACAGATTATAATACACGACAATTAGTAACAATTCAATATGCACATAATGACATATAATATATTGTTAGGCGGTTGCCAGCCTACATTTTTACGTGAAATAAGAAAATTAAAACAAAATTGAATAGCTCCGTGGTAATTGGAATCAATTTTTGACAGAAGGTGTGCGTCATGTGATCTCATTGAAAAGGTAAGGGTTAAAGTCGTTCATGTAGAATATATGTTTCTAACTTCATTATTTTATTTTTATTCTGCTAATTTGTGCTTTTCGTACATATCCTGATGTGTAGAATATGAAAACAACATATTTTGTTCTGACATCGAAAGCATATATACAGGGTGCATCAAAATATAGCGCTGCAGAAGACAAAATAACACTTCGATTTCAGAAAAATATATAAGTTTGATAGAATTAGGTAGTTTCTCTTTGTGTTACGTAAAAATACGCATATGTGATCCTCGGGTGTCATATGCAAGCTACCTAGTGGTGTGTCAGTGTAGGGAAATGCAGTGAAATATGCGTTATTTTGAAAAAAAGAATAAAGTAGTAACAAACATGGTACAGGATAAGGTACTTTTTTTCAGCCATAGGGACCCGGGTTTGCGACCTCTATGAGAGAAGTGCTGGTACTCGAGTTTGAGCTTTATTTCGTGAAAATATGTTAAATGGTTCTTAAGATATAGACCAAAACAGATTATAATACACGACAATTAGTAACAATTCAATATGCACATAATGACATATAATATATTGTTAGGCGGTTGCCAGCCAACATTTTTACGTGAAATAAGAAAATTAAAACAAAATTGAATAGCTCCGTGGTAATTGGAATCAATTTTTGACAGAAGGTGTGCGTCATGTGATCTCATTGAAAAGGTAAGGGTTAAAGTCGTTAATGTAGAATATATGTTTCTAACTTCATTATTTTACTTTTATTCTGCTAATTTGTGCTTTTCGTACATATCCTGATGTGTAGAATATGAAAACAACATATTTTGTTCTGACATCGAAAGCATATATACAGGGTGCATCAAAATATAGCGCTGCAGAAGACAAAATAACACTTCGATTTCAGAAAAATATATAAGTTTGATAGAATTAGGTAGTTTCTCTTTGTGTTACGTAAAAATACGCATATGTGATCCTCGGGTGTCATATGCAAGCAACCTAGTGGTGTGTCAGTGTAGGGAAATGCAGTGAAATATGCGTTATTTTGAAAAAAAGAATAAAGTAGTAACAAACATGGTACAGGATAACGTACTTTTTTTCAGCCATAGGGACCCGGGTTTGCGACCTCTATGAGAGAAGTGCTGGTACTCGAGTTTGAGCTTTATTTCGTGAAAATATGTTAAATGGTTCTTAAGATATAGACCAAAACAGATTATAATACACGACAATTAGTAACAATTCAATATGCACATAATGACATATAATATATTGTTAGGCGGTTGCCAGCCAACATTTTTACGTGAAATAAGAAAATTAAAACAAAATTGAATAGCTCCGTGGTAATTGGAATCAATTTTTGACAGAAGGTGTGCGTCATGTGATCTCATTGAAAAGGTAAGGGTTAAAGTCGTTAATGTAGAATATATGTTTCTAACTTCATTATTTTACTTTTATTCTGCTAATTTGTGCTTTTCGTACATATCCTGATGTGTAGAATATGAAAACAACATATTTTGTTCTGACATCGAAAGCATATATACAGGGTGCATCAAAATATAGCGCTGCAGAAGACAAAATAACACTTCGATTTCAGAAAAATATATAAGTTTGATAGAATTAGGTAGTTTCTCTTTGTGTTACGTAAAAATACGCATATGTGATCCTCGGGTGTCATATGCAAGCAACCTAGTGGTGTGTCAGTGTAGGGAAATGCAGTGAAATATGCGTTATTTTGAAAAAAAGAATAAAGTAGTAACAAACATGGTACAGGATAAGGTACTTTTTTTCAGCCATAGGGACCCGGGTTTGCGACCGCTATGAGAGAAGTTCTGGTACTCGAGTTTGAGCTTTATTTCGTGAAAATATGTTAAATGGTTCTTAAGATATAGACCAAAACAGATTATAATACACGACAATTAGTAACAATTCAATATGCACATAATGACATATAATATATTGTTAGGCGGTTGCCAGCCAACATTTTTACGTGAAATAAGAAAATTAAAACAAAATTGAATAGCTCCGTGGTAATTGGAATCAATTTTTGACAGAAGGTGTGCGTCATGTGATCTCATTGAAAAGGTAAGGGTTAAAGTCGTTCATGTAGAATATATGTTTCTAACTTCATTATTTTATTTTTATTCTGCTAATTTGTGCTTTTCGTACATATCCTGATGTGTAGAATATGAAAACAACATATTTTGTTCTGACATCGAAAGCATATATACAGGGTGCATCAAAATATAGCGCTGCAGAAGACAAAATAACACTTCGATTTCAGAAAAATATATAAGTTTGATAGAATTAGGTAGTTTCTCTTTGTGTTACGTAAAAATACGCATATGTGATCCTCGGGTGTCATATGCAAGCAACCTAGTGGTGTGTCAGTGTAGGGAAATGCAGTGAAATATGCGTTATTTTGAAAAAAAGAATAAAGTAGTAACAAACATGGTACAGGATAAGGTACTTTTTTTCAGCCATAGGGACCCGGGTTTGCGACCGCTATGAGAGAAGTTCTGGTACTCGAGTTTGAGCTTTATTTCGTGAAAATATGTTAAATGGTTCTTAAGATATAGACCAAAACAGATTATAATACACGACAATTAGTAACAATTCAATATGCACATAATGACATATAATATATTGTTAGGCGGTTGCCAGCCTACATTTTTACGTGAAATAAGAAAATTAAAACAAAATTGAATAGCTCCGTGGTAATTGGAATCAATTTTTGACAGAAGGTGTGCGTCATGTGATCTCATTGAAAAGGTAAGGGTTAAAGTCGTTCATGTAGAATATATGTTTCTAACTTCATTATTTTATTTTTATTCTGCTAATTTGTGCTTTTCGTACATATCCTGATGTGTAGAATATGAAAACAACATATTTTGTTCTGACATCGAAAGCATATATACAGGGTGCATCAAAATATAGCGCTGCAGAAGACAAAATAACACTTCGATTTCAGAAAAATATATAAGTTTGATAGAATTAGGTAGTTTCTCTTTGTGTTACGTAAAAATACGCATATGTGATCCTCGGGTGTCATATGCAAGCTACCTAGTGGTGTGTCAGTGTAGGGAAATGCAGTGAAATATGCGTTATTTTGAAAAAAAGAATAAAGTAGTAACAAACATGGTACAGGATAAGGTACTTTTTTTCAGCCATAGGGACCCGGGTTTGCGACCTCTATGAGAGAAGTGCTGGTACTCGAGTTTGAGCTTTATTTCGTGAAAATATGTTAAATGGTTCTTAAGATATAGACCAAAACAGATTATAATACACGACAATTAGTAACAATTCAATATGCACATAATGACATATAATATATTGTTAGGCGGTTGCCAGCCAACATTTTTACGTGAAATAAGAAAATTAAAACAAAATTGAATAGCTCCGTGGTAATTGGAATCAATTTTTGACAGAAGGTGTGCGTCATGTGATCTCATAGAAAAGGTAAGGGTTATAGTCGTTCATATAGAATATTTGTTTCTAACTTCATTATTTTATGCTTTTTCTGCTAATTTGTGCCTTTCGTACCTATCCCGATGTGTAGAATATGAAAACATTTTTTTGTTCTGACATTGAAAATATATATACAGGGTGCATCAAAATAACCCGTTGCAGAAGACAAGATAACACTTCGATTTCAGAAAAATATATAAGTTTGATAGAATTAGGTAGTTTCTCTTTGTGTTACGTAAAAATACGCATATGTGATCCTCGGGTGTCATATGCAAGCAACCTAGTGGTGTGTCAGTGTAGGGAAATGCAGTGAAATATGCGTTATTTTGAAAAAAAGAATAAAGTAGTAACAAACATGGTACAGGATAACGTACTTTTTTTCAGCCATAGGGACCCGGGTTTGCGACCTCTATGAGAGAAGTGCTGGTACTCGAGTTTGAGCTTTATTTCGTGAAAATATGTTAAATGGTTCTTAAGATATAGACCAAAACAGATTATAATACACGACAATTAGTAACAATTCAATATGCACATAATGACATATAATATATTGTTAGGCGGTTGCCAGCCAACATTTTTACGTGAAATAAGAAAATTAAAACAAAATTGAATAGCTCCGTGGTAATTGGAATCAATTTTTGACAGAAGGTGTGCGTCATGTGATCTCATTGAAAAGGTAAGGGTTAAAGTCGTTAATGTAGAATATATGTTTCTAACTTCATTATTTTACTTTTATTCTGCTGATTTGTGCTTTTCGTACATATCCTGATGTGTAGAATATGAAAACAACATATTTTGTTCTGACATCGAAAGCATATATACAGGGTGCATCAAAATATAGCGCTGCAGAAGACAAAATAACACTTCGATTTCAGAAAAATATATAAGTTTGATAGAATTAGGTAGTTTCTCTTTGTGTTACGTAAAAATACGCATATGTGATCCTCGGGTGTCATATGCAAGCAACCTAGTGGTGTGTCAGTGTAGGGAAATGCAGTGAAATATGCGTTATTTTGAAAAAAAGAATAAAGTAGTAACAAACATGGTACAGGATAAGGTACTTTTTTTCAGCCATAGGGACCCGGGTTTGCGACCGCTATGAGAGAAGTTCTGGTACTCGAGTTTGAGCTTTATTTCGTGAAAATATGTTAAATGGTTCTTAAGATATAGACCAAAACAGATTATAATACACGACAATTAGTAACAATTCAATATGCACATAATGACATATAATATATTGTTAGGCGGTTGCCAGCCAACATTTTTACGTGAAATAAGAAAATTAAAACAAAATTGAATAGCTCCGTGGTAATTGGAATCAATTTTTGACAGAAGGTGTGCGTCATGTGATCTCATTGAAAAGGTAAGGGTTAAAGTCGTTCATGTAGAATATATGTTTCTAACTTCATTATTTTATTTTTATTCTGCTAATTTGTGCTTTTCCTACCTATCCTGATGTGTAGAATATGAAAACAACATATTTTGTTCTGACATCGAAAATATATATACAGGGTGCATCAAAATATAGCGCTGCAGAAGACAAAATAACACTTCGATTTCAGAAAAATATATAAGTTTTATTAGAATTAGGTAGTTTCTCTTTGTGTTACGTAAAAATACGCATATGAGATCCTCGGGTGTCATATGCAAGCAACCTAGTGGTGTGTCAGTGTAGGGAAATGCAGTGAAATATGCGTTATTTTGAAAAAAAGAATAAAGTAGTAACAAACATGGTACAGGATAAGGTACTTTTTTTCAGCCATAGGGACCCGGGTTTGCGACCTCTATGAGAGAAGTGCTGGTACTCGAGTTTGAGCTTTATTTCGTGAAAATATGTTAAATGGTTCTTAAGATATAGACCAAAACAGATTATAATACACGACAATTAGTAACAATTCAATATGCACATAATGACATATAATATATTGTTAGGCGGTTGCCAGCCAACATTTTTACGTGAAATAAGAAAATTAAAACAAAATTGAATAGCTCCGTGGTAATTGGAATCAATTTTTGACAGAAGGTGTGCGTCATGTGATCTCATAGAAAAGGTAAGGGTTATAGTCGTTCATATAGAATATTTGTTTCTAACTTCATTATTTTATGCTTTTTCTGCTAATTTGTGCCTTTCGTACCTATCCCGATGTGTAGAATATGAAAACATTTTTTTGTTCTGACATTGAAAATATATATACAGGGTGCATCAAAATAACCCGTTGCAGAAGACAAGATAACACTTCGATTTCAGAAAAATATATAAGTTTGATAGAATTAGGTAGTTTCTCTTTGTGTTACGTAAAAATACGCATATGTGATCCTCGGGTGTCATATGCAAGCAACCTAGTGGTGTGTCAGTGTAGGGAAATGCAGTGAAATATGCGTTATTTTGAAAAAAAGAATAAAGTAGTAACAAACATGGTACAGGATAACGTACTTTTTTTCAGCCATAGGGACCCGGGTTTGCGACCTCTATGAGAGAAGTGCTGGTACTCGAGTTTGAGCTTTATTTCGTGAAAATATGTTAAATGGTTCTTAAGATATAGACCAAAACAGATTATAATACACGACAATTAGTAACAATTCAATATGCACATAATGACATATAATATATTGTTAGGCGGTTGCCAGCCAACATTTTTACGTGAAATAAGAAAATTAAAACAAAATTGAATAGCTCCGTGGTAATTGGAATCAATTTTTGACAGAAGGTGTGCGTCATGTGATCTCATTGAAAAGGTAAGGGTTAAAGTCGTTAATGTAGAATATATGTTTCTAACTTCATTATTTTACTTTTATTCTGCTAATTTGTGCTTTTCGTACATATCCTGATGTGTAGAATATGAAAACAACATATTTTGTTCTGACATCGAAAGCATATATACAGGGTGCATCAAAATATAGCGCTGCAGAAGACAAAATAACACTTCGATTTCAGAAAAATATATAAGTTTGATAGAATTAGGTAGTTTCTCTTTGTGTTACGTAAAAATACGCATATGTGATCCTCGGGTGTCATATGCAAGCAACCTAGTGGTGTGTCAGTGTAGGGAAATGCAGTGAAATATGCGTTATTTTGAAAAAAAGAATAAAGTAGTAACAAACATGGTACAGGATAAGGTACTTTTTTTCAGCCATAGGGACCCGGGTTTGCGACCGCTATGAGAGAAGTTCTGGTACTCGAGTTTGAGCTTTATTTCGTGAAAATATGTTAAATGGTTCTTAAGATATAGACCAAAACAGATTATAATACACGACAATTAGTAACAATTCAATATGCACATAATGACATATAATATATTGTTAGGCGGTTGCCAGCCAACATTTTTACGTGAAATAAGAAAATTAAAACAAAATTGAATAGCTCCGTGGTAATTGGAATCAATTTTTGACAGAAGGTGTGCGTCATGTGATCTCATTGAAAAGGTAAGGGTTAAAGTCGTTCATGTAGAATATATGTTTCTAACTTCATTATTTTATTTTTATTCTGCTAATTTGTGCTTTTCCTACCTATCCTGATGTGTAGAATATGAAAACAACATATTTTGTTCTGACATCGAAAATATATATACAGGGTGCATCAAAATATAGCGCTGCAGAAGACAAAATAACACTTCGATTTCAGAAAAATATATAAGTTTTATTAGAATTAGGTAGTTTCTCTTTGTGTTACGTAAAAATACGCATATGAGATCCTCGGGTGTCATATGCAAGCAACCTAGTGGTGTGTCAGTGTAGGGAAATGCAGTAAAATATGCGTTATTTTGAAAAAAAGAATAAAGTAGTAACAAACATGGTACAGGATAAGGTACTTTTTTTCAGCCATAGGGACCCGGGTTTGCGACCTCTATGAGAGAAGTGCTGGTACTCGAGTTTGAGCTTTATTTCGTGAAAATATGTTAAATGGTTCTTAAGATATAGACCAAAACAGATTATAATACACGACAATTAGTAACAATTCAATATGCACATAATGACATATAATATATTGTTAGGCGGTTGCCAGCCAACATTTTTACGTGAAATAAGAAAATTAAAACAAAATTGAATAGCTCCGTGGTAATTGGAATCAATTTTTGACAGAAGGTGTGCGTCATGTGATCTCATAGAAAAGGTAAGGGTTATAGTCGTTCATATAGAATATTTGTTTCTAACTTCATTATTTTATGCTTTTTCTGCTAATTTGTGCCTTTCGTACCTATCCCGATGTGTAGAATATGAAAACATTTTTTTGTTCTGACATTGAAAATATATATACAGGGTGCATCAAAATAACCCGTTGCAGAAGACAAGATAACACTTCGATTTCAGAAAAATATATAAGTTTGATAGAATTAGGTAGTTTCTCTTTGTGTTACGTAAAAATACGCATATGTGATCCTCGGGTGTCATATGCAAGCAACCTAGTGGTGTGTCAGTGTAGGGAAATGCAGTGAAATATGCGTTATTTTGAAAAAAAGAATAAAGTAGTAACAAACATGGTACAGGATAACGTACTTTTTTTCAGCCATAGGGACCCGGGTTTGCGACCTCTATGAGAGAAGTGCTGGTACTCGAGTTTGAGCTTTATTTCGTGAAAATATGTTAAATGGTTCTTAAGATATAGACCAAAACAGATTATAATACACGACAATTAGTAACAATTCAATATGCACATAATGACATATAATATATTGTTAGGCGGTTGCCAGCCAACATTTTTACGTGAAATAAGAAAATTAAAACAAAATTGAATAGCTCCGTGGTAATTGGAATCAATTTTTGACAGAAGGTGTGCGTCATGTGATCTCATTGAAAAGGTAAGGGTTAAAGTCGTTAATGTAGAATATATGTTTCTAACTTCATTATTTTACTTTTATTCTGCTAATTTGTGCTTTTCGTACATATCCTGATGTGTAGAATATGAAAACAACATATTTTGTTCTGACATCGAAAGCATATATACAGGGTGCATCAAAATATAGCGCTGCAGAAGACAAAATAACACTTCGATTTCAGAAAAATATATAAGTTTGATAGAATTAGGTAGTTTCTCTTTGTGTTACGTAAAAATACGCATATGTGATCCTCGGGTGTCATATGCAAGCAACCTAGTGGTGTGTCAGTGTAGGGAAATGCAGTGAAATATGCGTTATTTTGAAAAAAAGAATAAAGTAGTAACAAACATGGTACAGGATAAGGTACTTTTTTTCAGCCATAGGGACCCGGGTTTGCGACCGCTATGAGAGAAGTTCTGGTACTCGAGTTTGAGCTTTATTTCGTGAAAATATGTTAAATGGTTCTTAAGATATAGACCAAAACAGATTATAATACACGACAATTAGTAACAATTCAATATGCACATAATGACATATAATATATTGTTAGGCGGTTGCCAGCCAACATTTTTACGTGAAATAAGAAAATTAAAACAAAATTGAATAGCTCCGTGGTAATTGGAATCAATTTTTGACAGAAGGTGTGCGTCATGTGATCTCATTGAAAAGGTAAGGGTTAAAGTCGTTCATGTAGAATATATGTTTCTAACTTCATTATTTTATTTTTATTCTGCTAATTTGTGCTTTTCCTACCTATCCTGATGTGTAGAATATGAAAACAACATATTTTGTTCTGACATCGAAAATATATATACAGGGTGCATCAAAATATAGCGCTGCAGAAGACAAAATAACACTTCGATTTCAGAAAAATATATAAGTTTTATTAGAATTAGGTAGTTTCTCTTTGTGTTACGTAAAAATACGCATATGAGATCCTCGGGTGTCATATGCAAGCAACCTAGTGGTGTGTCAGTGTAGGGAAATGCAGTGAAATATGCGTTATTTTGAAAAAAAGAATAAAGTAGTAACAAACATGGTACAGGATAAGATACTTTTTTTCAGCCATAGGGACCCGGGTTTGCGACCTCTATGAGAGAAGTGCTGGTACTCGAGTTTGAGCTTATTTCGTGAAAATATGTTAAATGGTTCTTAAGATATAGACCAAAACAGATTATAATACACGACAATTAGTAACAATTCAATATGCACATAATGACATATAATATATTGTTAGGCGGTTGCCAGCCAACATTTTTACGTGAAATAAGAAAATTAAAACAAAATTGAATAGCTCCGTGGTAATTGGAATCAATTTTTGACAGAAGGTGTGCGTCATGTGATCTCATAGAAAAGGTAAGGGTTATAGTCGTTCATATAGAATATTTGTTTCTAACTTCATTATTTTATGCTTTTTCTGCTAATTTGTGCCTTTCGTACCTATCCCGATGTGTAGAATATGAAAACATTTTTTTGTTCTGACATTGAAAATATATATACAGGGTGCATCAAAATAACCCGTTGCAGAAGACAAGATAACACTTCGATTTCAGAAAAATATATAAGTTTGATAGAATTAGGTAGTTTCTCTTTGTGTTACGTAAAAATACGCATATGTGATCCTCGGGTGTCATATGCAAGCAACCTAGTGGTGTGTCAGTGTAGGGAAATGCAGTGAAATATGCGTTATTTTGAAAAAAAGAATAAAGTAGTAACAAACATGGTACAGGATAACGTACTTTTTTTCAGCCATAGGGACCCGGGTTTGCGACCTCTATGAGAGAAGTGCTGGTACTCGAGTTTGAGCTTTATTTCGTGAAAATATGTTAAATGGTTCTTAAGATATAGACCAAAACAGATTATAATACACGACAATTAGTAACAATTCAATATGCACATAATGACATATAATATATTGTTAGGCGGTTGCCAGCCAACATTTTTACGTGAAATAAGAAAATTAAAACAAAATTGAATAGCTCCGTGGTAATTGGAATCAATTTTTGACAGAAGGTGTGCGTCATGTGATCTCATTGAAAAGGTAAGGGTTAAAGTCGTTAATGTAGAATATATGTTTCTAACTTCATTATTTTATTTTTATTCTGCTAATTTGTGCTTTTCGTACATATCCTGATGTGTAGAATATGAAAACAACATATTTTGTTCTGACATCGAAAGCATATATACAGGGTGCATCAAAATATAGCGCTGCAGAAGACAAAATAACACTTCGATTTCAGAAAAATATATAAGTTTGATAGAATTAGGTAGTTTCTCTTTGTGTTACGTAAAAATACGCATATGTGATCCTCGGGTGTCATATGCAAGCAACCTAGTGGTGTGTCAGTGTAGGGAAATGCAGTGAAATATGCGTTATTTTGAAAAAAAGAATAAAGTAGTAACAAACATGGTACAGGATAAGGTACTTTTTTTCAGCCATAGGGACCCGGGTTTGCGACCGCTATGAGAGAAGTTCTGGTACTCGAGTTTGAGCTTTATTTCGTGAAAATATGTTAAATGGTTCTTAAGATATAGACCAAAACAGATTATAATACACGACAATTAGTAACAATTCAATATGCACATAATGACATATAATATATTGTTAGGCGGTTGCCAGCCAACATTTTTACGTGAAATAAGAAAATTAAAACAAAATTGAATAGCTCCGTGGTAATTGGAATCAATTTTTGACAGAAGGTGTGCGTCATGTGATCTCATTGAAAAGGTAAGGGTTAAAGTCGTTCATGTAGAATATATGTTTCTAACTTCATTATTTTATTTTTATTCTGCTAATTTGTGCTTTTCCTACCTATCCTGATGTGTAGAATATGAAAACAACATATTTTGTTCTGACATCGAAAATATATATACAGGGTGCATCAAAATATAGCGCTGCAGAAGACAAAATAACACTTCGATTTCAGAAAAATATATAAGTTTTATTAGAATTAGGTAGTTTCTCTTTGTGTTACGTAAAAATACGCATATGAGATCCTCGGGTGTCATATGCAAGCAACCTAGTGGTGTGTCAGTGTAGGGAAATGCAGTGAAATATGCGTTATTTTGAAAAAAAGAATAAAGTAGTAACAAACATGGTACAGGATAAGATACTTTTTTTCAGCCATAGGGACCCGGGTTTGCGACCTCTATGAGAGAAGTGCTGGTACTCGAGTTTGAGCTTTATTTCGTGAAAATATGTTAAATGGTTCTTAAGATATAGACCAAAACAGATTATAATACACGACAATTAGTAACAATTCAATATGCACATAATGACATATAATATATTGTTAGGCGGTTGCCAGCCAACATTTTTACGTGAAATAAGAAAATTAAAACAAAATTGAATAGCTCCGTGGTAATTGGAATCAATTTTTGACAGAAGGTGTGCGTCATGTGATCTCATAGAAAAGGTAAGGGTTATAGTCGTTCATATAGAATATTTGTTTCTAACTTCATTATTTTATGCTTTTTCTGCTAATTTGTGCCTTTCGTACCTATCCCGATGTGTAGAATATGAAAACATTTTTTTGTTCTGACATTGAAAATATATATACAGGGTGCATCAAAATAACCCGTTGCAGAAGACAAGATAACACTTCGATTTCAGAAAAATATATAAGTTTGATAGAATTAGGTAGTTTCTCTTTGTGTTACGTAAAAATACGCATATGTGATCCTCGGGTGTCATATGCAAGCAACCTAGTGGTGTGTCAGTGTAGGGAAATGCAGTGAAATATGCGTTATTTTGAAAAAAAGAATAAAGTAGTAACAAACATGGTACAGGATAAGGTACTTTTTTTCAGCCATAGGGACCCGGGTTTGCGACCTCTATGAGAGAAGTGCTGGTACTCGAGTTTGAGCTTTATTTCGTGAAAATATGTTAAATGGTTCTTAAGATATAGACCAAAACAGATTATAATACACGACAATTAGTAACAATTCAATATGCACATAATGACATATAATATATTGTTAGGCGGTTGCCAGCCAACATTTTTACGTGAAATAAGAAAATTAAAACAAAATTGAATAGCTCCGTGGTAATTGGAATCAATTTTTGACAGAAGGTGTGCGTCATGTGATCTCATTGAATAGGTAAGGGTTAAAGTCGTTCATGTAGAATATATGTTTCTAACTTCATTATTTTATTTTTATTCTGCTAATTTGTGCCTTTCGTACATATCCTGATGTGTAGAATATGAAAACAACATATTTTGTTCTGACATCGAAAGCATATATACAGGGTGCATCAAAATATAGCGCTGCAGAAGACAAAATAACACTTCGATTTCAGAAAAATATATAAGTTTGATAGAATTAGGTAGTTTCTCTTTGTGTTACGTAAAAATACGCATATGTGATCCTCGGGTGTCATATGCAAGCAACCTAGTGGTGTGTCAGTGTAGGGAAATGCAGTGAAATATGCGTTATTTTGAAAAAAAGAATAAAGTAGTAACAAACATGGTACAGGATAAGGTACTTTTTTTCAGCCATAGGGACCCGGGTTTGCGACCGCTATGAGAGAAGTTCTGGTACTCGAGTTTGAGCTTTATTTCGTGAAAATATGTTAAATGGTTCTTAAGATATAGACCAAAACAGATTATAATACACGACAATTAGTAACAATTCAATATGCACATAATGACATATAATATATTGTTAGGCGGTTGCCAGCCAACATTTTTACGTGAAATAAGAAAATTAAAACAAAATTGAATAGCTCCGTGGTAATTGGAATCAATTTTTGACAGAAGGTGTGCGTCATGTGATCTCATAGAAAAGGTAAGGGTTATAGTCGTTCATATAGAATATCTGTTTCTAACTTCATTATTTTATGCTTTTTCTGCTAATTTGTGCCTTTCGTACCTATCCCGATGTGTAGAATATGAAAACATTTTTTTGTTCTGACATTGAAAATATATATACAGGGTGCATCAAAATAACCCGTTGCAGAAGACAAGATAACACTTCGATTTCAGAAAAATATATAAGTTTGATAGAATTAGGTAGTTTCTCTTTGTGTTACGTAAAAATACGCATATGTGATCCTCGGGTGTCATATGCAAGCAACCTAGTGGTGTGTCAGTGTAGGGAAATGCAGTGAAATATGCGTTATTTTGAAAAAAAGAATAAAGTAGTAACAAACATGGTACAGGATAACGTACTTTTTTTCAGCCATAGGGACCCGGGTTTGCGACCTCTATGAGAGAAGTGCTGGTACTCGAGTTTGAGCTTTATTTCGTGAAAATATGTTAAATGGTTCTTAAGATATAGACCAAAACAGATTATAATACACGACAATTAGTAACAATTCAATATGCACATAATGACATATAATATATTGTTAGGCGGTTGCCAGCCAACATTTTTACGTGAAATAAGAAAATTAAAACAAAATTGAATAGCTCCGTGGTAATTGGAATCAATTTTTGACAGAAGGTGTGCGTCATGTGATCTCATTGAAAAGGTAAGGGTTAAAGTCGTTAATGTAGAATATATGTTTCTAACTTCATTATTTTATTTTTATTCTGCTAATTTGTGCTTTTCGTACATATCCTGATGTGTAGAATATGAAAACAACATATTTTGTTCTGACATCGAAAGCATATATACAGGGTGCATCAAAATATAGCGCTGCAGAAGACAAAATAACACTTCGATTTCAGAAAAATATATAAGTTTGATAGAATTAGGTAGTTTCTCTTTGTGTTACGTAAAAATACGCATATGTGATCCTCGGGTGTCATATGCAAGCAACCTAGTGGTGTGTCAGTGTAGGGAAATGCAGTGAAATATGCGTTATTTTGAAAAAAAGAATAAAGTAGTAACAAACATGGTACAGGATAAGGTACTTTTTTTCAGCCATAGGGACCCGGGTTTGCGACCGCTATGAGAGAAGTTCTGGTACTCGAGTTTGAGCTTTATTTCGTGAAAATATGTTAAATGGTTCTTAAGATATAGACCAAAACAGATTATAATACACGACAATTAGTAACAATTCAATATGCACATAATGACATATAATATATTGTTAGGCGGTTGCCAGCCAACATTTTTACGTGAAATAAGAAAATTAAAACAAAATTGAATAGCTCCGTGGTAATTGGAATCAATTTTTGACAGAAGGTGTGCGTCATGTGATCTCATTGAAAAGGTAAGGGTTAAAGTCGTTCATGTAGAATATATGTTTCTAACTTCATTATTTTATTTTTATTCTGCTAATTTGTGCTTTTCCTACCTATCCTGATGTGTAGAATATGAAAACAACATATTTTGTTCTGACATCGAAAATATATATACAGGGTGCATCAAAATATAGCGCTGCAGAAGACAAAATAACACTTCGATTTCAGAAAAATATATAAGTTTTATTAGAATTAGGTAGTTTCTCTTTGTGTTACGTAAAAATACGCATATGAGATCCTCGGGTGTCATATGCAAGCAACCTAGTGGTGTGTCAGTGTAGGGAAATGCAGTGAAATATGCGTTATTTTGAAAAAAAGAATAAAGTAGTAACAAACATGGTACAGGATAAGATACTTTTTTTCAGCCATAGGGACCCGGGTTTGCGACCTCTATGAGAGAAGTGCTGGTACTCGAGTTTGAGCTTTATTTCGTGAAAATATGTTAAATGGTTCTTAAGATATAGACCAAAACAGATTATAATACACGACAATTAGTAACAATTCAATATGCACATAATGACATATAATATATTGTTAGGCGGTTGCCAGCCAACATTTTTACGTGAAATAAGAAAATTAAAACAAAATTGAATAGCTCCGTGGTAATTGGAATCAATTTTTGACAGAAGGTGTGCGTCATGTGATCTCATAGAAAAGGTAAGGGTTATAGTCGTTCATATAGAATATTTGTTTCTAACTTCATTATTTTATGCTTTTTCTGCTAATTTGTGCCTTTCGTACCTATCCCGATGTGTAGAATATGAAAACATTTTTTTGTTCTGACATTGAAAATATATATACAGGGTGCATCAAAATAACCCGTTGCAGAAGACAAGATAACACTTCGATTTCAGAAAAATATATAAGTTTGATAGAATTAGGTAGTTTCTCTTTGTGTTACGTAAAAATACGCATATGTGATCCTCGGGTGTCATATGCAAGCAACCTAGTGGTGTGTCAGTGTAGGGAAATGCAGTGAAATATGCGTTATTTTGAAAAAAAGAATAAAGTAGTAACAAACATGGTACAGGATAAGGTACTTTTTTTCAGCCATAGGGACCCGGGTTTGCGACCTCTATGAGAGAAGTGCTGGTACTCGAGTTTGAGCTTTATTTCGTGAAAATATGTTAAATGGTTCTTAAGATATAGACCAAAACAGATTATAATACACGACAATTAGTAACAATTCAATATGCACATAATGACATATAATATATTGTTAGGCGGTTGCCAGCCAACATTTTTACGTGAAATAAGAAAATTAAAACAAAATTGAATAGCTCCGTGGTAATTGGAATCAATTTTTGACAGAAGGTGTGCGTCATGTGATCTCATTGAATAGGTAAGGGTTAAAGTCGTTCATGTAGAATATATGTTTCTAACTTCATTATTTTATTTTTATTCTGCTAATTTGTGCCTTTCGTACATATCCTGATGTGTAGAATATGAAAACAACATATTTTGTTCTGACATCGAAAGCATATATACAGGGTGCATCAAAATATAGCGCTGCAGAAGACAAAATAACACTTCGATTTCAGAAAAATATATAAGTTTGATAGAATTAGGTAGTTTCTCTTTGTGTTACGTAAAAATACGCATATGTGATCCTCGGGTGTCATATGCAAGCAACCTAGTGGTGTGTCAGTGTAGGGAAATGCAGTGAAATATGCGTTATTTTGAAAAAAAGAATAAAGTAGTAACAAACATGGTACAGGATAAGGTACTTTTTTTCAGCCATAGGGACCCGGGTTTGCGACCGCTATGAGAGAAGTTCTGGTACTCGAGTTTGAGCTTTATTTCGTGAAAATATGTTAAATGGTTCTTAAGATATAGACCAAAACAGATTATAATACACGACAATTAGTAACAATTCAATATGCACATAATGACATATAATATATTGTTAGGCGGTTGCCAGCCAACATTTTTACGTGAAATAAGAAAATTAAAACAAAATTGAATAGCTCCGTGGTAATTGGAATCAATTTTTGACAGAAGGTGTGCGTCATGTGATCTCATTGAAAAGGTAAGGGTTAAAGTCGTTAATGTAGAATATATGTTTCTAACTTCATTATTTTATTTTTATTCTGCTAATTTGTGCTTTTCGTACATATCCTGATGTGTAGAATATGAAAACAACATATTTTGTTCTGACATCGAAAGCATATATACAGGGTGCATCAAAATATAGCGCTGCAGAAGACAAAATAACACTTCGATTTCAGAAAAATATATAAGTTTGATAGAATTAGGTAGTTTCTCTTTGTGTTACGTAAAAATACGCATATGTGATCCTCGGGTGTCATATGCAAGCAACCTAGTGGTGTGTCAGTGTAGGGAAATGCAGTGAAATATGCGTTATTTTGAAAAAAAGAATAAAGTAGTAACAAACATGGTACAGGATAAGGTACTTTTTTTCAGCCATAGGGACCCGGGTTTGCGACCGCTATGAGAGAAGTTCTGGTACTCGAGTTTGAGCTTTATTTCGTGAAAATATGTTAAATGGTTCTTAAGATATAGACCAAAACAGATTATAATACACGACAATTAGTAACAATTCAATATGCACATAATGACATATAATATATTGTTAGGCGGTTGCCAGCCAACATTTTTACGTGAAATAAGAAAATTAAAACAAAATTGAATAGCTCCGTGGTAATTGGAATCAATTTTTGACAGAAGGTGTGCGTCATGTGATCTCATTGAAAAGGTAAGGGTTAAAGTCGTTCATGTAGAATATATGTTTCTAACTTCATTATTTTATTTTTATTCTGCTAATTTGTGCTTTTCCTACCTATCCTGATGTGTAGAATATGAAAACAACATATTTTGTTCTGACATCGAAAATATATATACAGGGTGCATCAAAATATAGCGCTGCAGAAGACAAAATAACACTTCGATTTCAGAAAAATATATAAGTTTTATTAGAATTAGGTAGTTTCTCTTTGTGTTACGTAAAAATACGCATATGAGATCCTCGGGTGTCATATGCAAGCAACCTAGTGGTGTGTCAGTGTAGGGAAATGCAGTGAAATATGCGTTATTTTGAAAAAAAGAATAAAGTAGTAACAAACATGGTACAGGATAAGATACTTTTTTTCAGCCATAGGGACCCGGGTTTGCGACCTCTATGAGAGAAGTGCTGGTACTCGAGTTTGAGCTTTATTTCGTGAAAATATGTTAAATGGTTCTTAAGATATAGACCAAAACAGATTATAATACACGACAATTAGTAACAATTCAATATGCACATAATGACATATAATATATTGTTAGGCGGTTGCCAGCCAACATTTTTACGTGAAATAAGAAAATTAAAACAAAATTGAATAGCTCCGTGGTAATTGGAATCAATTTTTGACAGAAGGTGTGCGTCATGTGATCTCATAGAAAAGGTAAGGGTTATAGTCGTTCATATAGAATATTTGTTTCTAACTTCATTATTTTATGCTTTTTCTGCTAATTTGTGCCTTTCGTACCTATCCCGATGTGTAGAATATGAAAACATTTTTTTGTTCTGACATTGAAAATATATATACAGGGTGCATCAAAATAACCCGTTGCAGAAGACAAGATAACACTTCGATTTCAGAAAAATATATAAGTTTGATAGAATTAGGTAGTTTCTCTTTGTGTTACGTAAAAATACGCATATGTGATCCTCGGGTGTCATATGCAAGCAACCTAGTGGTGTGTCAGTGTAGGGAAATGCAGTGAAATATGCGTTATTTTGAAAAAAAGAATAAAGTAGTAACAAACATGGTACAGGATAAGGTACTTTTTTTCAGCCATAGGGACCCGGGTTTGCGACCTCTATGAGAGAAGTGCTGGTACTCGAGTTTGAGCTTTATTTCGTGAAAATATGTTAAATGGTTCTTAAGATATAGACCAAAACAGATTATAATACACGACAATTAGTAACAATTCAATATGCACATAATGACATATAATATATTGTTAGGCGGTTGCCAGCCAACATTTTTACGTGAAATAAGAAAATTAAAACAAAATTGAATAGCTCCGTGGTAATTGGAATCAATTTTTGACAGAAGGTGTGCGTCATGTGATCTCATTGAATAGGTAAGGGTTAAAGTCGTTCATGTAGAATATATGTTTCTAACTTCATTATTTTATTTTTATTCTGCTAATTTGTGCCTTTCGTACATATCCTGATGTGTAGAATATGAAAACAACATATTTTGTTCTGACATCGAAAGCATATATACAGGGTGCATCAAAATATAGCGCTGCAGAAGACAAAATAACACTTCGATTTCAGAAAAATATATAAGTTTGATAGAATTAGGTAGTTTCTCTTTGTGTTACGTAAAAATACGCATATGTGATCCTCGGGTGTCATATGCAAGCAACCTAGTGGTGTGTCAGTGTAGGGAAATGCAGTGAAATATGCGTTATTTTGAAAAAAAGAATAAAGTAGTAACAAACATGGTACAGGATAAGGTACTTTTTTTCAGCCATAGGGACCCGGGTTTGCGACCGCTATGAGAGAAGTTCTGGTACTCGAGTTTGAGCTTTATTTCGTGAAAATATGTTAAATGGTTCTTAAGATATAGACCAAAACAGATTATAATACACGACAATTAGTAACAATTCAATATGCACATAATGACATATAATATATTGTTAGGCGGTTGCCAGCCAACATTTTTACGTGAAATAAGAAAATTAAAACAAAATTGAATAGCTCCGTGGTAATTGGAATCAATTTTTGACAGAAGGTGTGCGTCATGTGATCTCATAGAAAAGGTAAGGGTTATAGTCGTTCATATAGAATATCTGTTTCTAACTTCATTATTTTATGCTTTTTCTGCTAATTTGTGCCTTTCGTACCTATCCCGATGTGTAGAATATGAAAACATTTTTTTGTTCTGACATTGAAAATATATATACAGGGTGCATCAAAATAACCCGTTGCAGAAGACAAGATAACACTTCGATTTCAGAAAAATATATAAGTTTGATAGAATTAGGTAGTTTCTCTTTGTGTTACGTAAAAATACGCATATGTGATCCTCGGGTGTCATATGCAAGCAACCTAGTGGTGTGTCAGTGTAGGGAAATGCAGTGAAATATGCGTTATTTTGAAAAAAAGAATAAAGTAGTAACAAACATGGTACAGGATAAGGTACTTTTTTTCAGCCATAGGGACCCGGGTTTGCGACCGCTATGAGAGAAGTTCTGGTACTCGAGTTTGAGCTTTATTTCGTGAAAATATGTTAAATGGTTCTTAAGATATAGACCAAAACAGATTATAATACACGACAATTAGTAACAATTCAATATGCACATAATGACATATAATATATTGTTAGGCGGTTGCCAGCCAACATTTTTACGTGAAATAAGAAAATTAAAACAAAATTGAATAGCTCCGTGGTAATTGGAATCAATTTTTGACAGAAGGTGTGCGTCATGTGATCTCATTGAAAAGGTAAGGGTTAAAGTCGTTCATGTAGAATATATGTTTCTAACTTCATTATTTTATTTTTATTCTGCTAATTTGTGCTTTTCCTACCTATCCTGATGTGTAGAATATGAAAACAACATATTTTGTTCTGACATCGAAAATATATATACAGGGTGCATCAAAATATAGCGCTGCAGAAGACAAAATAACACTTCGATTTCAGAAAAATATATAAGTTTTATTAGAATTAGGTAGTTTCTCTTTGTGTTACGTAAAAATACGCATATGAGATCCTCGGGTGTCATATGCAAGCAACCTAGTGGTGTGTCAGTGTAGGGAAATGCAGTGAAATATGCGTTATTTTGAAAAAAAGAATAAAGTAGTAACAAACATGGTACAGGATAAGATACTTTTTTTCAGCCATAGGGACCCGGGTTTGCGACCTCTATGAGAGAAGTGCTGGTACTCGAGTTTGAGCTTTATTTCGTGAAAATATGTTAAATGGTTCTTAAGATATAGACCAAAACAGATTATAATACACGACAATTAGTAACAATTCAATATGCACATAATGACATATAATATATTGTTAGGCGGTTGCCAGCCAACATTTTTACGTGAAATAAGAAAATTAAAACAAAATTGAATAGCTCCGTGGTAATTGGAATCAATTTTTGACAGAAGGTGTGCGTCATGTGATCTCATAGAAAAGGTAAGGGTTATAGTCGTTCATATAGAATATTTGTTTCTAACTTCATTATTTTATGCTTTTTCTGCTAATTTGTGCCTTTCGTACCTATCCCGATGTGTAGAATATGAAAACATTTTTTTGTTCTGACATTGAAAATATATATACAGGGTGCATCAAAATAACCCGTTGCAGAAGACAAGATAACACTTCGATTTCAGAAAAATATATAAGTTTGATAGAATTAGGTAGTTTCTCTTTGTGTTACGTAAAAATACGCATATGTGATCCTCGGGTGTCATATGCAAGCAACCTAGTGGTGTGTCAGTGTAGGGAAATGCAGTGAAATATGCGTTATTTTGAAAAAAAGAATAAAGTAGTAACAAACATGGTACAGGATAAGGTACTTTTTTTCAGCCATAGGGACCCGGGTTTGCGACCGCTATGAGAGAAGTTCTGGTACTCGAGTTTGAGCTTTATTTCGTGAAAATATGTTAAATGGTTCTTAAGATATAGACCAAAACAGATTATAATACACGACAATTAGTAACAATTCAATATGCACATAATGACATATAATATATTGTTAGGCGGTTGCCAGCCAACATTTTTACGTGAAATAAGAAAATTAAAACAAAATTGAATAGCTCCGTGGTAATTGGAATCAATTTTTGACAGAAGGTGTGCGTCATGTGATCTCATAGAAAAGGTAAGGGTTATAGTCGTTCATATAGAATATCTGTTTCTAACTTCATTATTTTATGCTTTTTCTGCTAATTTGTGCCTTTCGTACCTATCCCGATGTGTAGAATATGAAAACATTTTTTTGTTCTGACATTGAAAATATATATACAGGGTGCATCAAAATAACCCGTTGCAGAAGACAAGATAACACTTCGATTTCAGAAAAATATATAAGTTTGATAGAATTAGGTAGTTTCTCTTTGTGTTACGTAAAAATACGCATATGTGATCCTCGGGTGTCATATGCAAGCAACCTAGTGGTGTGTCAGTGTAGGGAAATGCAGTGAAATATGCGTTATTTTGAAAAAAAGAATAAAGTAGTAACAAACATGGTACAGGATAAGGTACTTTTTTTCAGCCATAGGGACCCGGGTTTGCGACCGCTATGAGAGAAGTTCTGGTACTCGAGTTTGAGCTTTATTTCGTGAAAATATGTTAAATGGTTCTTAAGATATAGACCAAAACAGATTATAATACACGACAATTAGTAACAATTCAATATGCACATAATGACATATAATATATTGTTAGGCGGTTGCCAGCCAACATTTTTACGTGAAATAAGAAAATTAAAACAAAATTGAATAGCTCCGTGGTAATTGGAATCAATTTTTGACAGAAGGTGTGCGTCATGTGATCTCATTGAATAGGTAAGGGTTAAAGTCGTTCATGTAGAATATATGTTTCTAACTTCATTATTTTATTTTTATTCTGCTAATTTGTGCCTTTCGTACATATCCTGATGTGTAGAATATGAAAACAACATATTTTGTTCTGACATCGAAAGCATATATACAGGGTGCATCAAAATATAGCGCTGCAGAAGACAAAATAACACTTCGATTTCAGAAAAATATATAAGTTTGATAGAATTAGGTAGTTTCTCTTTGTGTTACGTAAAAATACGCATATGTGATCCTCGGGTGTCATATGCAAGCAACCTAGTGGTGTGTCAGTGTAGGGAAATGCAGTGAAATATGCGTTATTTTGAAAAAAAGAATAAAGTAGTAACAAACATGGTACAGGATAAGGTACTTTTTTTCAGCCATAGGGACCCGGGTTTGCGACCGCTATGAGAGAAGTTCTGGTACTCGAGTTTGAGCTTTATTTCGTGAAAATATGTTAAATGGTTCTTAAGATATAGACCAAAACAGATTATAATACACGACAATTAGTAACAATTCAATATGCACATAATGACATATAATATATTGTTAGGCGGTTGCCAGCCAACATTTTTACGTGAAATAAGAAAATTAAAACAAAATTGAATAGCTCCGTGGTAATTGGAATCAATTTTTGACAGAAGGTGTGCGTCATGTGATCTCATTGAGAAGGTAAGGGTTAAAGTCGTTCATGTAGAATATATGTTTCTAACTTCATTATTTTATTTTTATTCTGCTAATTTGTGCTTTTCCTACCTATCCTGATGTGTAGAATATGAAAGCAACATATTTTGTTCTGACATCGAAAATATATATACAGGGTGCATCAAAATATAGCGCTGCAGAAGACAAAATAACACTTCGATTTCAGAAAAATATATAAGTTTTATTAGAATTAGGTAGTTTCTCTTTGTGTTACGTAAAAATACGCATATGAGATCCTCGGGTGTCATATGCAAGCAACCTAGTGGTGTGTCAGTGTAGGGAAATGCAGTGAAATATGCGTTATTTTGAAAAAAAGAATAAAGTAGTAACAAACATGGTACAGGATAAGATACTTTTTTTCAGCCATAGGGACCCGGGTTTGCGACCTCTATGAGAGAAGTGCTGGTACTCGAGTTTGAGCTTTATTTCGTGAAAATATGTTAAATGGTTCTTAAGATATAGACCAAAACAGATTATAATACACGACAATTAGTAACAATTCAATATGCACATAATGACATATAATATATTGTTAGGCGGTTGCCAGCCAACATTTTTACGTGAAATAAGAAAATTAAAACAAAATTGAATAGCTCCGTGGTAATTGGAATCAATTTTTGACAGAAGGTGTGCGTCATGTGATCTCATAGAAAAGGTAAGGGTTATAGTCGTTCATATAGAATATTTGTTTCTAACTTCATTATTTTATGCTTTTTCTGCTAATTTGTGCCTTTCGTACCTATCCCGATGTGTAGAATATGAAAACATTTTTTTGTTCTGACATTGAAAATATATATACAGGGTGCATCAAAATAACCCGTTGCAGAAGACAAGATAACACTTCGATTTCAGAAAAATATATAAGTTTGATAGAATTAGGTAGTTTCTCTTTGTGTTACGTAAAAATACGCATATGTGATCCTCGGGTGTCATATGCAAGCAACCTAGTGGTGTGTCAGTGTAGGGAAATGCAGTGAAATATGCGTTATTTTGAAAAAAAGAATAAAGTAGTAACAAACATGGTACAGGATAAGGTACTTTTTTTCAGCCATAAGGACCCGGGTTTGCGACCGCTATGAGAGAAGTGCTGGTACTCGAGTTTGAGCTTTATTTCGTGAAAATATGTTAAATGGTTCTTAAGATATAGACCAAAACAGATTATAATACACGACAATTAGTAACAATTCAATATGCACATAATGACATATAATATATTGTTAGGCGGTTGCCAGCCAACATTTTTACGTGAAATAAGAAAATTAAAACAAAATTGAATAGCTCCGTGGTAATTGGAATCAATTTTTGACAGAAGGTGTGCGTCATGTGATCTCATTGAAAAGGTAAGGGTTAAAGTCGTTCATGTAGAATATATGTTTCTAACTTCATTATTTTATTTTTATTCTGTTAATTTGTGCTTTTCGTACATATCCTGATGTGTAGAATATGAAAACAACATACTTTGTTCTGACATCGAAAATATATATACAGGGTGCATCAAAATATAGCGCTGCAGAAGACAAAATAACACTTCGATTTCAGAAAAATATATAAGTTTGATAGAATTAGGTAGTTTCTCTTTGTGTTACGTAAAAATACGCATATGAGATCCTCGGGTGTCATATGCAAGCAACCTAGTGGTGTGTCAGTGTAGGGAAATGCAGTGAAATATGCGTTATTTTGAAAAAAAGAATAAAGTAGTAACAAACATGGTACAGGATAAGGTACTTTTTTTCAGCCATAGGGACCCGGGTTTGCGACCTCTATGAGAGAAGTGCTGGTACTCGAGTTTGAGCTTTATTTCGTGAAAATATGTTAAATGGTTCTTAAGATATAGACCAAAACAGATTATAATACACGACAATTAGTAACAATTCAATATGCACATAATGACATATAATATATTGTTAGGCGGTTGCCAGCCAACATTTTTACGTGAAATAAGAAAATTAAAACAAAATTGAATAGCTCCGTGGTAATTGGAATCAATTTTTGACAGAAGGTGTGCGTCATGTGATCTCATTGAAAAGGTAAGGGTTAAAGTCGTTCATGTAGAATATATGTTTCTAACTTCATTATTTTATTTTTATTCTGCTAATTTGTGCTTTTCGTACATATCCTGATGTGTAGAATATGAAAACAACATATTTTGTTCTGACATCGAAAGCATATATACAGGGTGCATCAAAATATAGCGCTGCAGAAGACAAAATAACACTTCGATTTCAGAAAAATATATAAGTTTGATAGAATTAGGTAGTTTCTCTTTGTGTTACGTAAAAATACGCATATGTGATCCTCGGGGGTCATATGCAAGCAACCTAGTGGTGTGTCAGTGTAAAGAAATGCAGTGAAATATGCGTTATTTTGAAAAAAAGAATAAAGTAGTAACAAACATGGTACAGGATAAGGTACTTTTTTTCAGCCATAGGGACCCGGGTTTGCGACCGCTATGAGAGAAGTGCTGGTACTCGAGTTTGAGCTTTATTTCGTGAAAATATGTTAAATGGTTCTTAAGATATAGACCAAAACAGATTATAATACACGACAATTAGTAACAATTCAATATGCACATAATGACATATAATATATTGTTAGGCGGTTGCCAGCCAACATTTTTACGTGAAATAAGAAAATTAAAACAAAATTGAATAGCTCCGTGGTAATTGGAATCAATTTTTGACAGAAGGTGTGCGTCATGTGATCTCATTGAAAAGGTAAGGGTTAAAGTCGTTCATGTAGAATATATGTTTCTAACTTCATTATTTTATTTTTATTCTGCTAATTTGTGCTTTTCGTACCTATCCCGATGTGTAGAATATGAAAACATTTTTTTGTTCTGACATTGAAAATATATATACAGGGTGCATCAAAATAACCCGTTGCAGAAGACAAGATAACACTTCGATTTCAGAAAAATATATAAGTTTGATAGAATTAGGTAGTTTCTCTTTGTGTTACGTAAAAATACGCATATGTGATCCTCGGGTGTCATATGCAAGCAACCTAGTGGTGTGTCAGTGTAGGGAAATGCAGTGAAATATGCGTTATTTTGAAAAAAAGAATAAAGTAGTAACAAACATGGTACAGGATAACGTACTTTATTTCAGCCATAGGGACCCGGGTTTGCGACCTCTATGAGAGAAGTGCTGGTACTCGAGTTTGAGCTTTATTTCGTGAAAATATGTTAAATGGTTCTTAAGATATAGACCAAAACAGATTATAATACACGACAATTAGTAACAATTCAATATGCACATAATGACATATAATATATTGTTAGGCGGTTGCCAGCCAACATTTTTACGTGAAATAAGAAAATTAAAACAAAATTGAATAGCTCCGTGGTAATTGGAATCAATTTTTGACAGAAGGTGTGCGTCATGTGATCTCATTGAATAGGTAAGGGTTAAAGTCGTTCATGTAGAATATATGTTTCTAACTTCATTATTTTATTTTTATTCTGCTAATTTGTGCTTTTCGTACATATCCTGATGTGTAGAATATGAAAACAACATATTTTGTTCTGACATCGAAAGCATATATACAGGGTGCATCAAAATATAGCGCTGCAGAAGACAAAATAACACTTCGATTTCAGAAAAATATATAAGTTTGATAGAATTAGGTAGTTTCTCTTTGTGTTACGTAAAAATACGCATATGTGATCCTCGGGTGTCATATGCAAGCAACCTAGTGGTGTGTCAGTGTAGGGAAATGCAGTGAAATATGCGTTATTTTGAAAAAAAGAATAAAGTAGTAACAAACATGGTACAGGATAAGGTACTTTTTTTCAGCCATAGGGACCCGGGTTTGCGACCGCTATGAGAGAAGTTCTGGTACTCGAGTTTGAGCTTTATTTCGTGAAAATATGTTAAATGGTTCTTAAGATATAGACCAAAACAGATTATAATACACGACAATTAGTAACAATTCAATATGCACATAATGACATATAATATATTGTTAGGCGGTTGCCAGCCAACATTTTTACGTGAAATAAGAAAATTAAAACAAAATTGAATAGCTCCGTGGTAATTGGAATCAATTTTTGACAGAAGGTGTGCGTCATGTGATCTCATTGAAAAGGTAAGGGTTAAAGTCGTTCATGTAGAATATATGTTTCTAACTTCATTATTTTATTTTTATTCTGCTAATTTGTGCTTTTCCTACCTATCCTGATGTGTAGAATATGAAAACAACATATTTTGTTCTGACATCGAAAATATATATACAGGGTGCATCAAAATATAGCGCTGCAGAAGACAAAATAACACTTCGATTTCAGAAAAATATATAAGTTTTATTAGAATTAGGTAGTTTCTCTTTGTGTTACGTAAAAATACGCATATGAGATCCTCGGGTGTCATATGCAAGCAACCTAGTGGTGTGTCAGTGTAGGGAAATGCAGTGAAATATGCGTTATTTTGAAAAAAAAGAATAAAGTAGTAACAAACATGGTACAGGATAAGATACTTTTTTTCAGCCATAGGGACCCGGGTTTGCGACCTCTATGAGAGAAGTGCTGGTACTCGAGTTTGAGCTTTATTTCGTGAAAATATGTTAAATGGTTCTTAAGATATAGACCAAAACAGATTATAATACACGACAATTAGTAACAATTCAATATGCACATAATGACATATAATATATTGTTAGGCGGTTGCCAGCCAACATTTTTACGTGAAATAAGAAAATTAAAACAAAATTGAATAGCTCCGTGGTAATTGGAATCAATTTTTGACAGAAGGTGTGCGTCATGTGATCTCATAGAAAAGGTAAGGGTTATAGTCGTTCATATAGAATATTTGTTTCTAACTTCATTATTTTATGCTTTTTCTGCTAATTTGTGCCTTTCGTACCTATCCCGATGTGTAGAATATGAAAACATTTTTTTGTTCTGACATTGAAAATATATATACAGGGTGCATCAAAATAACCCGTTGCAGAAGACAAGATAACACTTCGATTTCAGAAAAATATATAAGTTTGATAGAATTAGGTAGTTTCTCTTTGTGTTACGTAAAAATACGCATATGTGATCCTCGGGTGTCATATGCAAGCAACCTAGTGGTGTGTCAGTGTAGGGAAATGCAGTGAAATATGCGTTATTTTGAAAAAAAGAATAAAGTAGTAACAAACATGGTACAGGATAAGGTACTTTTTTTCAGCCATAGGGACCCGGGTTTGCGACCGCTATGAGAGAAGTTCTGGTACTCGAGTTTGAGCTTTATTTCGTGAAAATATGTTAAATGGTTCTTAAGATATAGACCAAAACAGATTATAATACACGACAATTAGTAACAATTCAATATGCACATAATGACATATAATATATTGTTAGGCGGTTGCCAGCCAACATTTTTACGTGAAATAAGAAAATTAAAACAAAATTGAATAGCTCCGTGGTAATTGGAATCAATTTTTGACAGAAGGTGTGCGTCATGTGATCTCATTGAAAAGGTAAGGGTTAAAGTCGTTCATGTAGAATATATGTTTCTAACTTCATTATTTTATTTTTATTCTGCTAATTTGTGCTTTTCCTACCTATCCTGATGTGTAGAATATGAAAACAACATATTTTGTTCTGACATCGAAAATATATATACAGGGTGCATCAAAATATAGCGCTGCAGAAGACAAAATAACACTTCGATTTCAGAAAAATATATAAGTTTTATTAGAATTAGGTAGTTTCTCTTTGTGTTACGTAAAAATACGCATATGAGATCCTCGGGTGTCATATGCAAGCAACCTAGTGGTGTGTCAGTGTAGGGAAATGCAGTGAAATATGCGTTATTTTGAAAAAAAGAATAAAGTAGTAACAAACATGGTACAGGATAAGATACTTTTTTTCAGCCATAGGGACCCGGGTTTGCGACCTCTATGAGAGAAGTGCTGGTACTCGAGTTTGAGCTTTATTTCGTGAAAATATGTTAAATGGTTCTTAAGATATAGACCAAAACAGATTATAATACACGACAATTAGTAACAATTCAATATGCACATAATGACATATAATATATTGTTAGGCGGTTGCCAGCCAACATTTTTACGTGAAATAAGAAAATTAAAACAAAATTGAATAGCTCCGTGGTAATTGGAATCAATTTTTGACAGAAGGTGTGCGTCATGTGATCTCATAGAAAAGGTAAGGGTTATAGTCGTTCATATAGAATATTTGTTTCTAACTTCATTATTTTATGCTTTTTCTGCTAATTTGTGCCTTTCGTACCTATCCCGATGTGTAGAATATGAAAACATTTTTTTGTTCTGACATTGAAAATATATATACAGGGTGCATCAAAATAACCCGTTGCAGAAGACAAGATAACACTTCGATTTCAGAAAAATATATAAGTTTGATAGAATTAGGTAGTTTCTCTTTGTGTTACGTAAAAATACGCATATGTGATCCTCGGGTGTCATATGCAAGCAACCTAGTGGTGTGTCAGTGTAGGGAAATGCAGTGAAATATGCGTTATTTTGAAAAAAAGAATAAAGTAGTAACAAACATGGTACAGGATAAGGTACTTTTTTTCAGCCATAGGGACCCGGGTTTGCGACCGCTATGAGAGAAGTTCTGGTACTCGAGTTTGAGCTTTATTTCGTGAAAATATGTTAAATGGTTCTTAAGATATAGACCAAAACAGATTATAATACACGACAATTAGTAACAATTCAATATGCACATAATGACATATAATATATTGTTAGGCGGTTGCCAGCCAACATTTTTACGTGAAATAAGAAAATTAAAACAAAATTGAATAGCTCCGTGGTAATTGGAATCAATTTTTGACAGAAGGTGTGCGTCATGTGATCTCATAGAAAAGGTAAGGGTTATAGTCGTTCATATAGAATATCTGTTTCTAACTTCATTATTTTATGCTTTTTCTGCTAATTTGTGCCTTTCGTACCTATCCCGATGTGTAGAATATGAAAACATTTTTTTGTTCTGACATTGAAAATATATATACAGGGTGCATCAAAATAACCCGTTGCAGAAGACAAGATAACACTTCGATTTCAGAAAAATATATAAGTTTGATAGAATTAGGTAGTTTCTCTTTGTGTTACGTAAAAATACGCATATGTGATCCTCGGGTGTCATATGCAAGCAACCTAGTGGTGTGTCAGTGTAGGGAAATGCAGTGAAATATGCGTTATTTTGAAAAAAAGAATAAAGTAGTAACAAACATGGTACAGGATAAGGTACTTTTTTTCAGCCATAGGGACCCGGGTTTGCGACCGCTATGAGAGAAGTTCTGGTACTCGAGTTTGAGCTTTATTTCGTGAAAATATGTTAAATGGTTCTTAAGATATAGACCAAAACAGATTATAATACACGACAATTAGTAACAATTCAATATGCACATAATGACATATAATATATTGTTAGGCGGTTGCCAGCCAACATTTTTACGTGAAATAAGAAAATTAAAACAAAATTGAATAGCTCCGTGGTAATTGGAATCAATTTTTGACAGAAGGTGTGCGTCATGTGATCTCATTGAATAGGTAAGGGTTAAAGTCGTTCATGTAGAATATATGTTTCTAACTTCATTATTTTATTTTTATTCTGCTAATTTGTGCCTTTCGTACATATCCTGATGTGTAGAATATGAAAACAACATATTTTGTTCTGACATCGAAAGCATATATACAGGGTGCATCAAAATATAGCGCTGCAGAAGACAAAATAACACTTCGATTTCAGAAAAATATATAAGTTTGATAGAATTAGGTAGTTTCTCTTTGTGTTACGTAAAAATACGCATATGTGATCCTCGGGTGTCATATGCAAGCAACCTAGTGGTGTGTCAGTGTAGGGAAATGCAGTGAAATATGCGTTATTTTGAAAAAAAGAATAAAGTAGTAACAAACATGGTACAGGATAAGGTACTTTTTTTCAGCCATAGGGACCCGGGTTTGCGACCGCTATGAGAGAAGTTCTGGTACTCGAGTTTGAGCTTTATTTCGTGAAAATATGTTAAATGGTTCTTAAGATATAGACCAAAACAGATTATAATACACGACAATTAGTAACAATTCAATATGCACATAATGACATATAATATATTGTTAGGCGGTTGCCAGCCAACATTTTTACGTGAAATAAGAAAATTAAAACAAAATTGAATAGCTCCGTGGTAATTGGAATCAATTTTTGACAGAAGGTGTGCGTCATGTGATCTCATTGAGAAGGTAAGGGTTAAAGTCGTTCATGTAGAATATATGTTTCTAACTTCATTATTTTATTTTTATTCTGCTAATTTGTGCTTTTCCTACCTATCCTGATGTGTAGAATATGAAAGCAACATATTTTGTTCTGACATCGAAAATATATATACAGGGTGCATCAAAATATAGCGCTGCAGAAGACAAAATAACACTTCGATTTCAGAAAAATATATAAGTTTTATTAGAATTAGGTAGTTTCTCTTTGTGTTACGTAAAAATACGCATATGAGATCCTCGGGTGTCATATGCAAGCAACCTAGTGGTGTGTCAGTGTAGGGAAATGCAGTGAAATATGCGTTATTTTGAAAAAAAGAATAAAGTAGTAACAAACATGGTACAGGATAAGATACTTTTTTTCAGCCATAGGGACCCGGGTTTGCGACCTCTATGAGAGAAGTGCTGGTACTCGAGTTTGAGCTTTATTTCGTGAAAATATGTTAAATGGTTCTTAAGATATAGACCAAAACAGATTATAATACACGACAATTAGTAACAATTCAATATGCACATAATGACATATAATATATTGTTAGGCGGTTGCCAGCCAACATTTTTACGTGAAATAAGAAAATTAAAACAAAATTGAATAGCTCCGTGGTAATTGGAATCAATTTTTGACAGAAGGTGTGCGTCATGTGATCTCATAGAAAAGGTAAGGGTTATAGTCGTTCATATAGAATATTTGTTTCTAACTTCATTATTTTATGCTTTTTCTGCTAATTTGTGCCTTTCGTACCTATCCCGATGTGTAGAATATGAAAACATTTTTTTGTTCTGACATTGAAAATATATATACAGGGTGCATCAAAATAACCCGTTGCAGAAGACAAGATAACACTTCGATTTCAGAAAAATATATAAGTTTGATAGAATTAGGTAGTTTCTCTTTGTGTTACGTAAAAATACGCATATGTGATCCTCGGGTGTCATATGCAAGCAACCTAGTGGTGTGTCAGTGTAGGGAAATGCAGTGAAATATGCGTTATTTTGAAAAAAAGAATAAAGTAGTAACAAACATGGTACAGGATAACGTACTTTTTTTCAGCCATAAGGACCCGGGTTTGCGACCGCTATGAGAGAAGTGCTGGTACTCGAGTTTGAGCTTTATTTCGTGAAAATATGTTAAATGGTTCTTAAGATATAGACCAAAACAGATTATAATACACGACAATTAGTAACAATTCAATATGCACATAATGACATATAATATATTGTTAGGCGGTTGCCAGCCAACATTTTTACGTGAAATAAGAAAATTAAAACAAAATTGAATAGCTCCGTGGTAATTGGAATCAATTTTTGACAGAAGGTGTGCGTCATGTGATCTCATTGAAAAGGTAAGGGTTAAAGTCGTTCATGTAGAATATATGTTTCTAACTTCATTATTTTATTTTTATTCTGCTAATTTGTGCTTTTCGTACATATCCTGATGTGTAGAATATGAAAACAACATACTTTGTTCTGACATCGAAAATATATATACAGGGTGCATCAAAATATAGCGCTGCAGAAGACAAAATAACACTTCGATTTCAGAAAAATATATAAGTTTGATAGAATTAGGTAGTTTCTCTTTGTGTTACGTAAAAATACGCATATGAGATCCTCGGGTGTCATATGCAAGCAACCTAGTGGTGTGTCAGTGTAGGGAAATGCAGTGAAATATGCGTTATTTTGAAAAAAAGAATAAAGTAGTAACAAACATGGTACAGGATAAGGTACTTTTTTTCAGCCATAGGGACCCGGGTTTGCGACCTCTATGAGAGAAGTGCTGGTACTCGAGTTTGAGTTTTATTTCGTGAAAATATGTTAAATGGTTCTTAAGATATAGACCAAAACAGATTATAATACACGACAATTAGTAACAATTCAATATGCACATAATGACATATAATATATTGTTAGGCGGTTGCCAGCCAACATTTTTACGTGAAATAAGAAAATTAAAACAAAATTGAATAGCTCCGTGGTAATTGGAATCAATTTTTGACAGAAGGTGTGCGTCATGTGATCTCATTGAAAAGGTAAGGGTTAAAGTCGTTCATGTAGAATATATGTTTCTAACTTCATTATTTTATTTTTATTCTGCTAATTTGTGCTTTTCGTACATATCCTGATGTGTAGAATATGAAAACAACATATTTTGTTCTGACATCGAAAGCATATATACAGGGTGCATCAAAATATAGCGCTGCAGAAGACAAAATAACACTTCGATTTCAGAAAAATATATAAGTTTGATAGAATTAGGTAGTTTCTCTTTGTGTTACGTAAAAATACGCATATGTGATCCTCGGGTGTCATATGCAAGCAACCTAGTGGTGTGTCAGTGTAAAGAAATGCAGTGAAATATGCGTTATTTTGAAAAAAAGAATAAAGTAGTAACAAACATGGTACAGGATAAGGTACTTTTTTTCAGCCATAGGGACCCGGGTTTGCGACCGCTATGAGAGAAGTGCTGGTACTCGAGTTTGAGCTTTATTTCGTGAAAATATGTTAAATGGTTCTTAAGATATAGACCAAAACAGATTATAATACACGACAATTAGTAACAATTCAATATGCACATAATGACATATAATATATTGTTAGGCGGTTGCCAGCCAACATTTTTACGTGAAATAAGAAAATTAAAACAAAATTGAATAGCTCCGTGGTAATTGGAATCAATTTTTGACAGAAGGTGTGCGTCATGTGATCTCATTGAAAAGGTAAGGGTTAAAGTCGTTCATGTAGAATATATGTTTCTAACTTCATTATTTTATTTTTATTCTGCTAATTTGTGCTTTTCGTACCTATCCCGATGTGTAGAATATGAAAACATTTTTTTGTTCTGACATTGAAAATATATATACAGGGTGCATCAAAATAACCCGTTGCAGAAGACAAGATAACACTTCGATTTCAGAAAAATATATAAGTTTGATAGAATTAGGTAGTTTCTCTTTGTGTTACGTAAAAATACGCATATGTGATCCTCGGGTGTCATATGCAAGCAACCTAGTGGTGTGTCAGTGTAGGGAAATGCAGTGAAATATGCGTTATTTTGAAAAAAAGAATAAAGTAGTAACAAACATGGTACAGGATAACGTACTTTATTTCAGCCATAGGGACCCGGGTTTGCGACCTCTATGAGAGAAGTGCTGGTACTCGAGTTTGAGCTTTATTTCGTGAAAATATGTTAAATGGTTCTTAAGATATAGACCAAAACAGATTATAATACACGACAATTAGTAACAATTCAATATGCACATAATGACATATAATATATTGTTAGGCGGTTGCCAGCCAACATTTTTACGTGAAATAAGAAAATTAAAACAAAATTGAATAGCTCCGTGGTAATTGGAATCAATTTTTGACAGAAGGTGTGCGTCATGTGATCTCATTGAATAGGTAAGGGTTAAAGTCGTTCATGTAGAATATATGTTTCTAACTTCATTATTTTATTTTTATTCTGCTAATTTGTGCTTTTCGTACATATCCTGATGTGTAGAATATGAAAACAACATATTTTGTTCTGACATCGAAAGCATATATACAGGGTGCATCAAAATATAGCGCTGCAGAAGACAAAATAACACTTCGATTTCAGAAAAATATATAAGTTTGATAGAATTAGGTAGTTTCTCTTTGTGTTACGTAAAAATACGCATATGTGATCCTCGGGTGTCATATGCAAGCAACCTAGTGGTGTGTCAGTGTAGGGAAATGCAGTGAAATATGCGTTATTTTGAAAAAAAGAATAAAGTAGTAACAAACATGGTACAGGATAAGGTACTTTTTTTCAGCCATAGGACCCGGGTTTGCGACCGCTATGAGAGAAGTTCTGGTACTCGAGTTTGAGCTTTATTTCGTGAAAATATGTTAAATGGTTCTTAAGATATAGACCAAAACAGATTATAATACACGACAATTAGTAACAATTCAATATGCACATAATGACATATAATATATTGTTAGGCGGTTGCCAGCCAACATTTTTACGTGAAATAAGAAAATTAAAACAAAATTGAATAGCTCCGTGGTAATTGGAATCAATTTTTGACAGAAGGTGTGCGTCATGTGATCTCATTGAAAAGGTAAGGGTTAAAGTCGTTCATGTAGAATATATGTTTCTAACTTCATTATTTTATTTTTATTCTGCTAATTTGTGCTTTTCCTACCTATCCTGATGTGTAGAATATGAAAACAACATATTTTGTTCTGACATCGAAAATATATATACAGGGTGCATCAAAATATAGCGCTGCAGAAGACAAAATAACACTTCGATTTCAGAAAAATATATAAGTTTTATTAGAATTAGGTAGTTTCTCTTTGTGTTACGTAAAAATACGCATATGAGATCCTCGGGTGTCATATGCAAGCAACCTAGTGGTGTGTCAGTGTAGGGAAATGCAGTGAAATATGCGTTATTTTGAAAAAAAGAATAAAGTAGTAACAAACATGGTACAGGATAACGTACTTTTTTTCAGCCATAAGGACCCGGGTTTGCGACCGCTATGAGAGAAGTGCTGGTACTCGAGTTTGAGCTTTATTTCGTGAAAATATGTTAAATGGTTCTTAAGATATAGACCAAAACAGATTATAATACACGACAATTAGTAACAATTCAATATGCACATAATGACATATAATATATTGTTAGGCGGTTGCCAGCCAACATTTTTACGTGAAATAAGAAAATTAAAACAAAATTGAATAGCTCCGTGGTAATTGGAATCAATTTTTGACAGAAGGTGTGCGTCATGTGATCTCATTGAAAAGGTAAGGGTTAAAGTCGTTCATGTAGAATATTTGTTTCTAACTTCATTATTTTATTTTTATTCTGCTAATTTGTGCTTTTCGTACATATCCTGATGTGTAGAATATGAAAACAACATATTTTGTTCTGACATCGAAAGCATATATACAGGGTGCATCAAAATATAGCGCTGCAGAAGACAAAATAACACTTCGATTTCAGAAAAATATATAAGTTTGATAGAATTAGGTAGTTTCTCTTTGTGTTACGTAAAAATACGCATATGTGATCCTCGGGTGTCATATGCAAGCAACCTAGTGGTGTGTCAGTGTAGGGAAATGCAGTGAAATATGCGTTATTTTGAAAAAAAGAACAAAGTAGTAACAAACATGGTACAGGATAAGGTACTTTTTTTCAGCCATAAGGACCCGGGTTTGCGACCGCTATGAGAGAAGTGCTGGTACTCGAGTTTGAGCTTTATTTCGTGAAAATATGTTAAATGGTTCTTAAGATATAGACCAAAACAGATTATAATACACGACAATTAGTAACAATTCAATATGCACATAATGACATATAATATATTGTTAGGCGGTTGCCAGCCAACATTTTTACGTGAAATAAGAAAATTAAAACAAAATTGAATAGCTCCGTGGTAATTGGAATCAATTTTTGACAGAAGGTGTGCGTCATGTGATCTCATTGAAAAGGTAAGGGTTAAAGTCGTTCATGTAGAATATATGTTTCTAACTTCATTATTTTATTTTTATTCTGCTAATTTGTGCTTTTCCTACCTATCCTGATGTGTAGAATATGAAAACAACATATTTTGTTCTGACATCGAAAATATATATACAGGGTGCATCAAAATATAGCGCTGCAGAAGACAAAATAACACTTCGATTTCAGAAAAATATATAAGTTTTATTAGAATTAGGTAGTTTCTCTTTGTGTTACGTAAAAATACGCATATGAGATCCTCGGGTGTCATATGCAAGCAACCTAGTGGTGTGTAAGTGTAGGGAAATGCAGTGAAATATGCGTTATTTTGAAAAAAAGAATAAAGTAGTAACAAACATGGTACAGGATAAGATACTTTTTTTCAGCCATAGGGACCCGGGTTTGCGACCTCTATGAGAGAAGTGCTGGTACTCGAGTTTGAGCTTTATTTCGTGAAAATATGTTAAATGGTTCTTAAGATATAGACCAAAACAGATTATAATACACGACAATTAGTAACAATTCAATATGCACATAATGACATATAATATATTGTTAGGCGGTTGCCAGCCAACATTTTTACGTGAAATAAGAAAATTAAAACAAAATTGAATAGCTCCGTGGTAATTGGAATCAATTTTTGACAGAAGGTGTGCGTCATGTGATCTCATAGAAAAGGTAAGGGTTATAGTCGTTCATATAGAATATTTGTTTCTAACTTCATTATTTTATGCTTTTTCTGCTAATTTGTGCCTTTCGTACCTATCCCGATGTGTAGAATATGAAAACATTTTTTTGTTCTGACATTGAAAATATATATACAGGGTGCATCAAAATAACCCGTTGCAGAAGACAAGATAACACTTCGATTTCAGAAAAATATATAAGTTTGATAGAATTAGGTAGTTTCTCTTTGTGTTACGTAAAAATACGCATATGTGATCCTCGGGTGTCATATGCAAGCAACCTAGTGGTGTGTCAGTGTAGGGAAATGCAGTGAAATATGCGTTATTTTGAAAAAAAGAATAAAGTAGTAACAAACATGGTACAGGATAACGTACTTTTTTTCAGCCATAAGGACCCGGGTTTGCGACCGCTATGAGAGAAGTGCTGGTACTCGAGTTTGAGCTTTATTTCGTGAAAATATGTTAAATGGTTCTTAAGATATAGACCAAAACAGATTATAATACACGACAATTAGTAACAATTCAATATGCACATAATGACATATAATATATTGTTAGGCGGTTGCCAGCCAACATTTTTACGTGAAATAAGAAAATTAAAACAAAATTGAATAGCTCCGTGGTAATTGGAATCAATTTTTGACAGAAGGTGTGCGTCATGTGATCTCATTGAATAGGTAAGGGTTAAAGTCGTTCATGTAGAATATATGTTTCTAACTTCATTATTTTATTTTTATTCTGCTAATTTGTGCTTTTCGTACATATCCTGATGTGTAGAATATGAAAACAACATATTTTGTTCTGACATCGAAAGCATATATACAGGGTGCATCAAAATATAGCGCTGCAGAAGACAAAATAACACTTCGATTTCAGAAAAATATATAAGTTTGATAGAATTAGGTAGTTTCTCTTTGTGTTACGTAAAAATACGCATATGTGATCCTCGGGTGTCATATGCAAGCAACCTAGTGGTGTGTCAGTGTAGGGAAATGCAGTGAAATATGCGTTATTTTGAAAAAAAGAATAAAGTAGTAACAAACATGGTACAGGATAAGGTACTTTTTTTCAGCCATAGGGACCCGGGTTTGCGACCGCTATGAGAGAAGTTCTGGTACTCGAGTTTGAGCTTTATTTCGTGAAAATATGTTAAATGGTTCTTAAGATATAGACCAAAACAGATTATAATACACGACAATTAGTAACAATTCAATATGCACATAATGACATATAATATATTGTTAGGCGGTTGCCAGCCAACATTTTTACGTGAAATAAGAAAATTAAAACAAAATTGAATAGCTCCGTGGTAATTGGAATCAATTTTTGACAGAAGGTGTGCGTCATGTGATCTCATTGAAAAGGCAAGGGTTAAAGTCGTTCATGTAGAATATATGTTTCTAACTTCATTATTTTATTTTTATTCTACTAATTTGTGCTTTTCCTACCTATCCTGATGTGTAGAATATGAAAACAACATATTTTGTTCTGACATCGAAAATATATATACAGGGTGCATCAAAATATAGCGCTGCAGAAGACAAAATAACACTTCGATTTCAGAAAAATATATAAGTTTTATTAGAATTAGGTAGTTTCTCTTTGTGTTACGTAAAAATACGCATATGAGATCCTCGGGTGTCATATGCAAGCAACCTAGTGGTGTGTCAGTGTAGGGAAATGCAGTGAAATATGCGTTATTTTGAAAAAAAGAACAAAGTAGTAACAAACATGGTACAGGATAAGGTACTTTTTTTCAGCCATAAGGACCCGGGTTTGCGACCGCTATGAGAGAAGTGCTGGTACTCGAGTTTGAGCTTTATTTCGTGAAAATATGTTAAATGGTTCTTAAGATATAGACCAAAACAGATTATAATACACGACAATTAGTAACAATTCAATATGCACATAATGACATATAATATATTGTTAGGCGGTTGCCAGCCAACATTTTTACGTGAAATAAGAAAATTAAAACAAAATTGAATAGCTCCGTGGTAATTGGAATCAATTTTTGACAGAAGGTGTGCGTCATGTGATCTCATTGAAAAGGTAAGGGTTAAAGTCGTTCATGTAGAATATATGTTTCTAACTTCATTATTTTATTTTTATTCTGCTAATTTGTGCTTTTCGTACATATCCTGATGTGTAGAATATGAAAACAACATATTTTGTTCTGACATCGAAAGCATATATACAGGGTGCATCAAAATATAGCGCTGCAGAAGACAAAATAACACTTCGATTTCAGAAAAATATATAAGTTTGATAGAATTAGGTAGTTTCTCTTTGTGTTACGTAAAAATACGCATATGTGATCCTCGGGTGTCATATGCAAGCAACCTAGTGGTGTGTCAGTGTAGGGAAATGCAGTGAAATATGCGTTATTTTGAAAAAAAGAACAAAGTAGTAACAAACATGGTACAGGATAAGGTACTTTTTTTCAGCCATAGGGACCCGGGTTTGCGACCGCTATGAGAGAAGTGCTGGTACTCGAGTTTGAGCTTTATTTCGTGAAAATATGTTAAATGGTTCTTAAGATATAGACCAAAACAGATTATAATACACGACAATTAGTAACAATTCAATATGCACATAATGACATATAATATATTGTTAGGCGGTTGCCAGCCAACATTTTTACGTGAAATAAGAAAATTAAAAAAAAATTGAATAGCTCCGTGGTAATTGGAATCAATTTTTGACAGAAGGTGTGCGTCATGTGATCTCATTGAAAAGGTAAGGGTTAAAGTCGTTCATGTAGAATATATGTTTCTAACTTCATTATTTTATTTTTATTCTGCTAATTTGTGCTTTTCCTACCTATCCTGATGTGTAGAATATGAAAACAACATATTTTGTTCTGACATCGAAAATATATATACAGGGTGCATCAAAATATAGCGCTGCAGAAGACAAAATAACACTTCGATTTCAGAAAAATATATAAGTTTTATTAGAATTAGGTAGTTTCTCTTTGTGTTACGTAAAAATACGCATATGAGATCCTCGGGTGTCATATGCAAGCAACCTAGTGGTGTGTAAGTGTAGGGAAATGCAGTGAAATATGCGTTATTTTGAAAAAAAGAATAAAGTAGTAACAAACATGGTACAGGATAAGATACTTTTTTTCAGCCATAGGGACCCGGGTTTGCGACCTCTATGAGAGAAGTGCTGGTACTCGAGTTTGAGCTTTATTTCGTGAAAATATGTTAAATGGTTCTTAAGATATAGACCAAAACAGATTATAATACACGACAATTAGTAACAATTCAATATGCACATAATGACATATAATATATTGTTAGGCGGTTGCCAGCCAACATTTTTACGTGAAATAAGAAAATTAAAACAAAATTGAATAGCTCCGTGGTAATTGGAATCAATTTTTGACAGAAGGTGTGCGTCATGTGATCTCATAGAAAAGGTAAGGGTTATAGTCGTTCATATAGAATATTTGTTTCTAACTTCATTATTTTATGCTTTTTCTGCTAATTTGTGCCTTTCGTACCTATCCCGATGTGTAGAATATGAAAACATTTTTTTGTTCTGACATTGAAAATATATATACAGGGTGCATCAAAATAACCCGTTGCAGAAGACAAGATAACACTTCGATTTCAGAAAAATATATAAGTTTGATAGAATTAGGTAGTTTCTCTTTGTGTTACGTAAAAATACGCATATGTGATCCTCGGGTGTCATATGCAAGCAACCTAGTGGTGTGTCAGTGTAGGGAAATGCAGTGAAATATGCGTTATTTTGAAAAAAAGAATAAAGTAGTAACAAACATGGTACAGGATAACGTACTTTTTTTCAGCCATAAGGACCCGGGTTTGCGACCGCTATGAGAGAAGTGCTGGTACTCGAGTTTGAGCTTTATTTCGTGAAAATATGTTAAATGGTTCTTAAGATATAGACCAAAACAGATTATAATACACGACAATTAGTAACAATTCAATATGCACATAATGACATATAATATATTGTTAGGCGGTTGCCAGCCAACATTTTTACGTGAAATAAGAAAATTAAAACAAAATTGAATAGCTCCGTGGTAATTGGAATCAATTTTTGACAGAAGGTGTGCGTCATGTGATCTCATAGAAAAGGTAAGGGTTATAGTCGTTCATATAGAATATTTGTTTCTAACTTCATTATTTTATGCTTTTTCTGCTAATTTGTGCCTTTCGTACCTATCCCGATGTGTAGAATATGAAAACATTTTTTTGTTCTGACATTGAAAATATATATACAGGGTGCATCAAAATAACCCGTTGCAGAAGACAAGATAACACTTCGATTTCAGAAAAATATATAAGTTTGATAGAATTAGGTAGTTTCTCTTTGTGTTACGTAAAAATACGCATATGTGATCCTCGGGTGTCATATGCAAGCAACCTAGTGGTGTGTCAGTGTAGGGAAATGTAGGGAAATGGTTATAGACCAAAACAGATTATAATACACGACAATTAGTAACAATTCAATATGCACATAATGACATATAATATATTGTTAGGCGGTTGCCAGCCAACATTTTTACGTGAAATAAGAAAATTAAAAAAAAATTGAATAGCTCCGTGGTAATTGGAATCAATTTTTGACAGAAGGTGTGCGTCATGTGATCTCATTGAAAAGGTAAGGGTTAAAGTCGTTCATGTAGAATATATGTTTCTAACTTCATTATTTTATTTTTATTCTGCTAATTTGTGCTTTTCCTACCTATCCTGATGTGTAGAATATGAAAACAACATATTTTGTTCTGACATCGAAAATATATATACAGGGTGCATCAAAATATAGCGCTGCAGAAGACAAAATAACACTTCGATTTCAGAAAAATATATAAGTTTTATTAGAATTAGGTAGTTTCTCTTTGTGTTACGTAAAAATACGCATATGAGATCCTCGGGTGTCATATGCAAGCAACCTAGTGGTGTGTAAGTGTAGGGAAATGCAGTGAAATATGCGTTATTTTGAAAAAAAGAATAAAGTAGTAACAAACATGGTACAGGATAAGATACTTTTTTTCAGCCATAGGGACCCGGGTTTGCGACCTCTATGAGAGAAGTGCTGGTACTCGAGTTTGAGCTTTATTTCGTGAAAATATGTTAAATGGTTCTTAAGATATAGACCAAAACAGATTATAATACACGACAATTAGTAACAATTCAATATGCACATAATGACATATAATATATTGTTAGGCGGTTGCCAGCCAACATTTTTACGTGAAATAAGAAAATTAAAACAAAATTGAATAGCTCCGTGGTAATTGGAATCAATTTTTGACAGAAGGTGTGCGTCATGTGATCTCATAGAAAAGGTAAGGGTTATAGTCGTTCATATAGAATATTTGTTTCTAACTTCATTATTTTATGCTTTTTCTGCTAATTTGTGCCTTTCGTACCTATCCCGATGTGTAGAATATGAAAACATTTTTTTGTTCTGACATTGAAAATATATATACAGGGTGCATCAAAATAACCCGTTGCAGAAGACAAGATAACACTTCGGTTTCAGAAAAATATATAAGTTTGATAGAATTAGGTAGTTTCTCTTTGTGTTACGTAAAAATACGCATATGTGATCCTCGGGTGTCATATGCAAGCAACCTAGTGGTGTGTCAGTGTAGGGAAATGCAGTGAAATATGCGTTATTTTGAAAAAAAGAATAAAGTAGTAGCAAACATGGTACAGGATAACGTACTTTTTTTCAGCCATAAGGACCCGGGTTTGCGACCGCTATGAGAGAAGTGCTGGTACTCGAGTTTGAGCTTTATTTCGTGAAAATATGTTAAATGGTTCTTAAGATATAGACCAAAACAGATTATAATACACGACAATTAGTAACAATTCAATATGCACATAATGACATATAATATATTGTTAGGCGGTTGCCAGCCAACATTTTTACGTGAAATAAGAAAATTAAAACAAAATTGAATAGCTCCGTGGTAATTGGAATCAATTTTTGACAGAAGGTGTGCGTCATGTGATCTCATTGAAAAGGTAAGGGTTAAAGTCGTTCATGTAGAATATATGTTTCTAACTTCATTATTTTATTTTTATTCTGCTAATTTGTGCTTTTCCTACCTATCCTGATGTGTAGAATATGAAAACAACATATTTTGTTCTGACATCGAAAATATATATACAGGGTGCATCAAAATATAGCGCTGCAGAAGACAAAATAACACTTCGATTTCAGAAAAATATATAAGTTTTATTAGAATTAGGTAGTTTCTCTTTGTGTTACGTAAAAATACGCATATGAGATCCTCGGGTGTCATATGCAAGCAACCTAGTGGTGTGTCAGTGTAGGGAAATGCAGTGAAATATGCGTTATTTTGAAAAAAAGAATAAAGTAGTAACAAACATGGTACAGGATAAGATACTTTTTTTCAGCCATAGGGACCCGGGTTTGCGACCTCTATGAGAGAAGTGCTGGTACTCGAGTTTGAGCTTTATTTCGTGAAAATATGTTAAATGGTTCTTAAGATATAGACCAAAACAGATTATAATACACGACAATTAGTAACAATTCAATATGCACATAATGACATATAATATATTGTTAGGCGGTTGCCAGCCAACATTTTTACGTGAAATAAGAAAATTAAAACAAAATTGAATAGCTCCGTGGTAATTGGAATCAATTTTTGACAGAAGGTGTGCGTCATGTGATCTCATAGAAAAGGTAAGGGTTATAGTCGTTCATATAGAATATTTGTTTCTAACTTCATTATTTTATGCTTTTTCTGCTAATTTGTGCCTTTCGTACCTATCCCGATGTGTAGAATATGAAAACATTTTTTTGTTCTGACATTGAAAATATATATACAGGGTGCATCAAAATAACCCGTTGCAGAAGACAAGATAACACTTCGATTTCAGAAAAATATATAAGTTTGATAGAATTAGGTAGTTTCTCTTTGTGTTACGTAAAAATACGCATATGTGATCCTCGGGTGTCATATGCAAGCAACCTAGTGGTGTGTCAGTGTAGGGAAATGCAGTGAAATATGCGTTATTTTGAAAAAAAGAATAAAGTAGTAACAAACATGGTACAGGATAACGTACTTTTTTTCAGCCATAAGGACCCGGGTTTGCGACCGCTATGAGAGAAGTGCTGGTACTCGAGTTTGAGCTTTATTTCGTGAAAATATGTTAAATGGTTCTTAAGATATAGACCAAAACAGATTATAATACACGACAATTAGTAACAATTCAATATGCACATAATGACATATAATATATTGTTAGGCGGTTGCCAGCCAACATTTTTACGTGAAATAAGAAAATTAAAACAAAATTGAATAGCTCCGTGGTAATTGGAATCAATTTTTGACAGAAGGTGTGCGTCATGTGATCTCATTGAAAAGGTAAGGGTTAAAGTCGTTCATGTAGAATATATGTTTCTAACTTCATTATTTTATTTTTATTCTGCTAATTTGTGCTTTTCGTACATATCCTGATGTGTAGAATATGAAAACAACATACTTTGTTCTGACATCGAAAATATATATACAGGGTGCATCAAAATATAGCGCTGCAGAAGACAAAATAACACTTCGATTTCAGAAAAATATATAAGTTTGATAGAATTAGGTAGTTTCTCTTTGTGTTACGTAAAAATACGCATATGAGATCCTCGGGTGTCATATGCAAGCAACCTAGTGGTGTGTCAGTGTAGGGAAATGCAGTGAAATATGCGTTATTTTGAAAAAAAGAATAAAGTAGTAACAAACATGGTACAGGATAAGGTACTTTTTTTCAGCCATAGGGACCCGGGTTTGCGACCTCTATGAGAGAAGTGCTGGTACTCGAGTTTGAGCTTTATTTCGTGAAAATATGTTAAATGGTTCTTAAGATATAGACCAAAACAGATTATAATACACGACAATTAGTAACAATTCAATATGCACATAATGACATATAATATATTGTTAGGCGGTTGCCAGCCAACATTTTTACGTGAAATAAGAAAATTAAAACAAAATTGAATAGCTCCGTGGTAATTGGAATCAATTTTTGACAGAAGGTGTGCGTCATGTGATCTCATTGAAAAGGTAAGGGTTAAAGTCGTTCATGTAGAATATATGTTTCTAACTTCATTATTTTATTTTTATTCTGCTAATTTGTGCTTTTCGTACATATCCTGATGTGTAGAATATGAAAACAACATATTTTGTTCTGACATCGAAAGCATATATACAGGGTGCATCAAAATATAGCGCTGCAGAAGACAAAATAACACTTCGATTTCAGAAAAATATATAAGTTTGATAGAATTAGGTAGTTTCTCTTTGTGTTACGTAAAAATACGCATATGTGATCCTCGGGTGTCATATGCAAGCAACCTAGTGGTGTGTCAGTGTAGGGAAATGCAGTGAAATATGCGTTATTTTGAAAAAAAGAACAAAGTAGTAACAAACATGGTACAGGATAAGGTACTTTTTTTCAGCCATAGGGACCCGGGTTTGCGACCGCTATGAGAGAAGTGCTGGTACTCGAGTTTGAGCTTTATTTCGTGAAAATATGTTAAATGGTTCTCAAGATATAGACCAAAACAGATTATAATACACGACAATTAGTAACAATTCAATATGCACATAATGACATATAATATATTGTTAGGCGGTTGCCAGCCAACATTTTTACGTGAAATAAGAAAATTAAAACAAAATTGAATAGCTCCGTGGTAATTGGAATCAATTTTTGACAGAAGGTGTGCGTCATGTGATCTCATTGAAAAGGTAAGGGTTAAAGTCGTTCATGTAGAATATATGTTTCTAACTTCATTATTTTATTTTTATTCTGCTAATTTGTGCTTTTCCTACCTATCCTGATGTGTAGAATATGAAAACAACATATTTTGTTCTGACATCGAAAATATATATACAGGGTGCATCAAAATATAGCGCTGCAGAAGACAAAATAACACTTCGATTTCAGAAAAATATATAAGTTTTATTAGAATTAGGTAGTTTCTCTTTGTGTTACGTAAAAATACGCATATGAGATCCTCGGGTGTCATATGCAAGCAACCTAGTGGTGTGTAAGTGTAGGGAAATGCAGTGAAATATGCGTTATTTTGAAAAAAAGAATAAAGTAGTAACAAACATGGTACAGGATAAGATACTTTTTTTCAGCCATAGGGACCCGGGTTTGCGACCTCTATGAGAGAAGTGCTGGTACTCGAGTTTGAGCTTTATTTCGTGAAAATATGTTAAATGGTTCTTAAGATATAGACCAAAACAGATTATAATACACGACAATTAGTAACAATTCAATATGCACATAATGACATATAATATATTGTTAGGCGGTTGCCAGCCAACATTTTTACGTGAAATAAGAAAATTAAAACAAAATTGAATAGCTCCGTGGTAATTGGAATCAATTTTTGACAGAAGGTGTGCGTCATGTGATCTCATAGAAAAGGTAAGGGTTATAGTCGTTCATATAGAATATTTGTTTCTAACTTCATTATTTTATGCTTTTTCTGCTAATTTGTGCCTTTCGTACCTATCCCGATGTGTAGAATATGAAAACATTTTTTTGTTCTGACATTGAAAATATATATACAAGGGTGCATCAAAATAACCCGTTGCAGAAGACAAGATAACACTTCGATTTCAGAAAAATATATAAGTTTGATAGAATTAGGTAGTTTCTCTTTGTGTTACGTAAAAATACGCATATGTGATCCTCGGGTGTCATATGCAAGCAACCTAGTGGTGTGTCAGTGTAGGGAAATGCAGTGAAATATGCGTTATTTTGAAAAAAAGAATAAAGTAGTAACAAACATGGTACAGGATAACGTACTTTTTTCAGCCATAAGGACCCGGGTTTGCGACCGCTATGAGAGAAGTGCTGGTACTCGAGTTTGAGCTTTATTTCGTGAAAATATGTTAAATGGTTCTTAAGATATAGACCAAAACAGATTATAATACACGACAATTAGTAACAATTCAATATGCACATAATGACATATAATATATTGTTAGGCGGTTGCCAGCCAACATTTTTACGTGAAATAAGAAAATTAAAACAAAATTGAATAGTTCCGTGGTAATTGGAATCAATTTTTGACAGAAGGTGTGCGTCATGTGATCTCATTGAAAAGGTAAGGGTTAAAGTCGTTCATGTAGAATATATGTTTCTAACTTCATTATTTTATTTTTATTCTGCTAATTTGTGCTTTTCGTACATATCCTGATGTGTAGAATATGAAAACAACATACTTTGTTCTGACATCTAAAATATATATACAGGGTGCATCAAAATATAGCGCTGCAGAAGACAAAATAACACTTCGATTTCAGAAAAATATATAAGTTTGATAGAATTAGGTAGTTTCTCTTTGTGTTACGTAAAAATACGCATATGAGATCCTCGGGTGTCATATGCAAGCAACCTAGTGGTGTGTCAGTGTAGGGAAATGCAGTGAAATATGCGTTATTTTGAAAAAAAGAATAAAGTAGTAACAAACATGGTACAGGATAAGGTACTTTTTTTCAGCCATAGGGACCCGGGTTTGCGACCTCTATGAGAGAAGTGCTGGTACTCGAGTTTGAGCTTTATTTCGTGAAAATATGTTAAATGGTTCTTAAGATATAGACCAAAACAGATTATAATACACGACAATTAGTAACAATTCAATATGCACATAATGACATATAATATATTGTTAGGCGGTTGCCAGCCAACATTTTTACGTGAAATAAGAAAATTAAAACAAAATTGAATAGCTCCGTGGTAATTGGAATCAATTTTTGACAGAAGGTGTGCGTCATGTGATCTCATTGAAAAGGTAAGGGTTAAAGTCGTTCATGTAGAATATATGTTTCTAACTTCATTACTTTATTTTTATTCTGCTAATTTGTGCTTTTCGTACATATCCTGATGTGTAGAATATGAAAACAACATATTTTGTTCTGACATCGAAAGCATATATACAGGGTGCATCAAAATATAGCGCTGCAGAAGACAAAATAACACTTCGATTTCAGAAAAATATATAAGTTTGATAGAATTAGGTAGTTTCTCTTTGTGTTACGTAAAAATACGCATATGTGATCCTCGGGTGTCATATGCAAGCAACCTAGTGGTGTGTCAGTGTAGGGAAATGCAGTGAAATATGCGTTATTTTGAAAAAAAGAACAAAGTAGTAACAAACATGGTACAGGATAAGGTACTTTTTTTCAGCCATAGGGACCCGGGTTTGCGACCGCTATGAGAGAAGTGCTGGTACTCGAGTTTGAGCTTTATTTCGTGAAAATATGTTAAATGGTTCTTAAGATATAGACCAAAACAGATTATAATACACGACAATTAGTAACAATTCAATATGCACATAATGACATATAATATATTGTTAGGCGGTTGCCAGCCAACATTTTTACGTGAAATAAGAAAATTAAAAAAAAATTGAATAGCTCCGTGGTAATTGGAATCAATTTTTGACAGAATTTGTGCGTCATGTGATCTCATTGAAAAGGTAAGGGTTAAAGTCGTTCATGTAGAATATATGTTTCTAACTTCATTATTTTATTTTTATTCTGCTAATTTGTGCTTTTCCTACCTATCCTGATGTGTAGAATATGAAAACAACATATTTTGTTCTGACATCGAAAATATATATACAGGGTGCATCAAAATATAGCGCTGCAGAAGACAAAATAACACTTCGATTTCAGAAAAATATATAAGTTTTATTAGAATTAGGTAGTTTCTCTTTGTGTTACGTAAAAATACGCATATGAGATCCTCGGGTGTCATATGCAAGCAACCTAGTGGTGTGTAAGTGTAGGGAAATGCAGTGAAATATGCGTTATTTTGAAAAAAAGAATAAAGTAGTAACAAACATGGTACAGGATAAGATACTTTTTTTCAGCCATAGGGACCCGGGTTTGCGACCTCTATGAGAGAAGTGCTGGTACTCGAGTTTGAGCTTTATTTCGTGAAAATATGTTAAATGGTTCTTAAGATATAGACCAAAACAGATTATAATACACGACAATTAGTAACAATTCAATATGCACATAATGACATATAATATATTGTTAGGCGGTTGCCAGCCAACATTTTTACGTGAAATAAGAAAATTAAAACAAAATTGAATAGCTCCGTGGTAATTGGAATCAATTTTTGACAGAAGGTGTGCGTCATGTGATCTCATAGAAAAGGTAAGGGTTATAGTCGTTCATATAGAATATTTGTTTCTAACTTCATTATTTTATGCTTTTTCTGCTAATTTGTGCCTTTCGTACCTATCCCGATGTGTAGAATATGAAAACATTTTTTTGTTCTGACATTGAAAATATATATACAGGGTGCATCAAAATAACCCGTTGCAGAAGACAAGATAACACTTCGATTTCAGAAAAATATATAAGTTTGATAGAATTAGGTAGTTTCTCTTTGTGTTACGTAAAAATACGCATATGTGATCCTCGGGTGTCATATGCAGGCAACCTAGTGGTGTGTCAGTGTAGGGAAATGCAGTGAAATATGCGTTATTTTGAAAAAAAGAATAAAGTAGTAACAAACATGGTACAGGATAACGTACTTTTTTTCAGCCATAAGGACCCGGGTTTGCGACCGCTATGAGAGAAGTGCTGGTACTCGAGTTTGAGCTTTATTTCGTGAAAATATGTTAAATGGTTCTTAAGATATAGACCAAAACAGATTATAATACACGACAATTAGTAACAATTCAATATGCACATAATGACATATAATATATTGTTAGGCGGTTGCCAGCCAACATTTTTACGTGAAATAAGAAAATTAAAACAAAATTGAATAGCTCTGTGGTAATTGGAATCAATTTTTGACAGCAGGTGTGCGTCATGTGATCTCATTGAAAAGGTAAGGGTTAAAGTCGTTCATGTAGAATATATGTTTCTAACTTCATTATTTTATTTTTATTCTGCTAATTTGTGCTTTTCGTACATATCCTGATGTGTAGAATATGAAAACAAGATACTTTGTTCTGACATCGAAAATATATATACAGGGTGCATCAAAATATAGCGCTGCAGAAGACAAAATAACACTTCGATTTCAGAAAAATATATAAGTTTGATAGAATTAGGTAGTTTCTCTTTGTGTTACGTAAAAATACGCATATGAGATCCTCGGGTGTCATATGCAAGCAACCTAGTGGTGTGTCAGTGTAGGGAAATGCAGTGAAATATGCGTTATTTTGAAAAAAAGAATAAAGTAGTAACAAACATGGTACAGGATAAGGTACTTTTTTTCAGCCATAGGGACCCGGGTTTGCGACCTCTATGAGAGAAGTGCTGGTACTCGAGTTTGAGCTTTATTTCGTGAAAATATGTTAAATGGTTCTTAAGATATAGACCAAAACAGATTATAATACACGACAATTAGTAACAATTCAATATGCACATAATGACATATAATATATTGTTAGGCGGTTGCCAGCCAACATTTTTACGTGAAATAAGAAAATTAAAACAAAATTGAATAGCTCCGTGGTAATTGGAATCAATTTTTGACAGAAGGTGTGCGTCATGTGATCTCATTGAAAAGGTAAGGGTTAAAGTCGTTCATGTAGAATATATGTTTCTAACTTCATTATTTTATTTTTATTCTGCTAATTTGTGCTTTTCGTACATATCCTGATGTGTAGAATATGAAAACAACATATTTTGTTCTGACATCGAAAGCATATATACAGGGTGCATCAAAATATAGCGCTGCAGAAGACAAAATAACACTTCGATTTCAGAAAAATATATAAGTTTGATAGAATTAGGTAGTTTCTCTTTGTGTTACGTAAAAATACGCATATGTGATCCTCGGGTGTCATATGCAAGCAACCTAGTGGTGTGTCAGTGTAGGGAAATGCAGTGAAATATGCGTTATTTTGAAAAAAAGAACAAAGTAGTAACAAACATGGTACAGGATAAGGTACTTTTTTTCAGCCATAGGGACCCGGGTTTGCGACCGCTATGAGAGAAGTGCTGGTACTCGAGTTTGAGCTTTATTTCGTGAAAATATGTTAAATGGTTCTTAAGATATAGACCAAAACAGATTATAATACACGACAATTAGTAACAATTCAATATGCACATAATGACATATAATATATTGTTAGGCGGTTGCCAGCCAACATTTTTACGTGAAATAAGAAAATTAAAACAAAATTGAATAGCTCCGTGGTAATTGGAATCAATTTTTGACAGAAGGTGTGCGTCATGTGATCTCATTGAAAAGGTAAGGGTTAAAGTCGTTCATGTAGAATATATGTTTCTAACTTCATTATTTTATTTTTATTCTGCTAATTTGTGCTTTTCCTACCTATCCTGATGTGTAGAATATGAAAACAACATATTTTGTTCTGACATCGAAAATATATATACAGGGTGCATCAAAATATAGCGCTGCAGAAGACAAAATAACACTTCGATTTCAGAAAAATATATAAGTTTTATTAGAATTAGGTAGTTTCTCTTTGTGTTACGTAAAAATACGCATATGAGATCCTCGGGTGTCATATGCAAGCAACCTAGTGGTGTGTAAGTGTAGGGAAATGCAGTGAAATATGCGTTATTTTGAAAAAAAGAATAAAGTAGTAACAAACATGGTACAGGATAAGATACTTTTTTTCAGCCATAGGGACCCGGGTTTGCGACCTCTATGAGAGAAGTGCTGGTACTCGAGTTTGAGCTTTATTTCGTGAAAATATGTTAAATGGTTCTTAAGATATAGACCAAAACAGATTATAATACACGACAATTAGTAACAATTCAATATGCACATAATGACATATAATATATTGTTAGGCGGTTGCCAGCCAACATTTTTACGTGAAATAAGAAAATTAAAACAAAATTGAATAGCTCCGTGGTAATTGGAATCAATTTTTGACAGAAGGTGTGCGTCATGTGATCTCATAGAAAAGGTAAGGGTTATAGTCGTTCATATAGAATATTTGTTTCTAACTTCATTATTTTATGCTTTTTCTGCTAATTTGTGCCTTTCGTACCTATCCCGATGTGTAGAATATGAAAACATTTTTTTGTTCTGACATTGAAAATATATATACAGGGTGCATCAAAATAACCCGTTGCAGAAGACAAGATAACACTTCGATTTCAGAAAAATATATAAGTTTGATAGAATTAGGTAGTTTCTCTTTGTGTTACGTAAAAATACGCATATGTGATCCTCGGGTGTCATATGCAAGCAACCTAGTGGTGTGTCAGTGTAGGGAAATGCAGTGAAATATGCGTTATTTTGAAAAAAAGTATAAAGTAGTAACAAACATGGTACAGGATAACGTACTTTTTTCAGCCATAAGGACCCGGGTTTGCGACCGCTATGAGAGAAGTGCTGGTACTCGAGTTTGAGCTTTATTTCGTGAAAATATGTTAAATGGTTCTTAAGATATAGACCAAAACAGATTATAATACACGACAATTAGTAACAATTCAATATGCACATAATGACATATAATATATTGTTAGGCGGTTGCCAGCCAACATTTTTACGTGAAATAAGAAAATTAAAACAAAATTGAATAGCTCCGTGGTAATTGGAATCAATTTTTGACAGAAGGTGTGCGTCATGTGATCTCATTGAAAAGGTAAGGGTTAAAGTCGTTCATGTAGAATATATGTTTCTAACTTCATTATTTTATTTTTATTCTGCTAATTTGTGCTTTTCGTACATATCCTGATGTGTAGAATATGAAAACAACATACTTTGTTCTGACATCGAAAATATATATACAGGGTGCATCAAAATATAGCGCTGCAGAAGACAAAATAACACTTCGATTTCAGAAAAATATATAAGTTTGATAGAATTAGGTAGTTTCTCTTTGTGTTACGTAAAAATACGCATATGAGATCCTCGGGTGTCATATGCAAGCAACCTAGTGGTGTGTCAGTGTAGGGAAATGCAGTGAAATATGCGTTATTTTGAAAAAAAGAATAAAGTAGTAACAAACATGGTACAGGATAAGGTACTTTTTTTCAGCCATAGGGACCCGGGTTTGCGACCTCTATGAGAGAAGTGCTGGTACTCGAGTTTGAGCTTTATTTCGTGAAAATATGTTAAATGGTTCTTAAGATATAGACCAAAACAGATTATAATACACGACAATTAGTAACAATTCAATATGCACATAATGACATATAATATATTGTTAGGCGGTTGCCAGCCAACATTTTTACGTGAAATAAGAAAATTAAAACAAAATTGAATAGCTCCGTGGTAATTGGAATCAATTTTTGACAGAAGGTGTGCGTCATGTGATCTCATTGAAAAGGTAAGGGTTAAAGTCGTTCATGTAGAATATATGTTTCTAACTTCATTACTTTATTTTTATTCTGCTAATTTGTGCTTTTCGTACATATCCTGATGTGTAGAATATGAAAACAACATATTTTGTTCTGACATCGAAAGCATATATACAGGGTGCATCAAAATATAGCGCTGCAGAAGACAAAATAACACTTCGATTTCAGAAAAATATATAAGTTTGATAGAATTAGGTAGTTTCTCTTTGTGTTACGTAAAAATACGCATATGTGATCCTCGGGTGTCATATGCAAGCAACCTAGTGGTGTGTCAGTGTAGGGAAATGCAGTGAAATATGCGTTATTTTGAAAAAAAGAACAAAGTAGTAACAAACATGGTACAGGATAAGGTACTTTTTTTCAGCCATAGGGACCCGGGTTTGCGACCGCTATGAGAGAAGTGCTGGTACTCGAGTTTCAGCTTTATTTCGTGAAAATATGTTAAATGGTTCTTAAGATATAGACCAAAACAGATTATAATACACGACAATTAGTAACAATTCAATATGCACATAATGACATATAATATATTGTTAGGCGGTTGCCAGCCAACATTTTTACGTGAAATAAGAAAATTAAAAAAAAATTGAATAGCTCCGTGGTAATTGGAATCAATTTTTGACAGAAGGTGTGCGTCATGTGATCTCATTGAAAAGGTATGGGTTAAAGTCGTTCATGTAGAATATATGTTTCTAACTTCATTATTTTATTTTTATTCTGCTAATTTGTGCTTTTCCTACCTATCCTGATGTGTAGAATATGAAAACAACATATTTTGTTCTGACATCGAAAATATATATACAGGGTGCATCAAAATATAGCGCTGCAGAAGACAAAATAACACTTCGATTTCAGAAAAATATATAAGTTTTATTAGAATTAGGTAGTTTCTCTTTGTGTTACGTAAAAATACGCATATGAGATCCTCGGGTGTCATATGCAAGCAACCTAGTGGTGTGTAAGTGTAGGGAAATGCAGTGAAATATGCGTTATTTTGAAAAAAAGAATAAAGTAGTAACAAACATGGTACAGGATAAGATACTTTTTTTCAGCCATAGGGACCCGGGTTTGCGACCTCTATGAGAGAAGTGCTGGTACTCGAGTTTGAGCTTTATTTCGTGAAAATATGTTAAATGGTTCTTAAGATATAGACCAAAACAGATTATAATACACGACAATTAGTAACAATTCAATATGCACATAATGACATATAATATATTGTTAGGCGGTTGCCAGCCAACATTTTTACGTGAAATAAGAAAATTAAAACAAAATTGAATAGCTCCGTGGTAATTGGAATCAATTTTTGACAGAAGGTGTGCGTCATGTGATCTCATAGAAAAGGTAAGGGTTATAGTCGTTCATATAGAATATTTGTTTCTAACTTCATTATTTTATGCTTTTTCTGCTAATTTGTGCCTTTCGTACCTATCCCGATGTGTAGAATATGAAAACATTTTTTTGTTCTGACATTGAAAATATATATACAGGGTGCATCAAAATAACCCGTTGCAGAAGACAAGATAACACTTCGATTTCAGAAAAATATATAAGTTTGATAGAATTAGGTAGTTTCTCTTTGTGTTACGTAAAAATACGCATATGTGATCCTCGGGTGTCATATGCAAGCAACCTAGTGGTGTGTCAGTGTAGGGAAATGCAGTGAAATATGCGTTATTTTGAAAAAAAGAATAAAGTAGTAACAAACATGGTACAGGATAAGGTACTTTTTTCAGCCATAAGGACCCGGGTTTGCGACCGCTATGAGAGAAGTGCTGGTACTCGAGTTTGAGCTTTATTTCGTGAAAATATGTTAAATGGTTCTTAAGATATAGACCAAAACAGATTATAATACACGACAATTAGTAACAATTCAATATGCACATAATGACATATAATATATTGTTAGGCGGTTGCCAGCCAACATTTTTACGTGAAATAAGAAAATTAAAACAAAATTGAATAGCTCCGTGGTAATTGGAATCAATTTTTGACAGAAGGTGTGCGTCATGTGATCTCATTGAAAAGGTAAGGGTTAAAGTCGTTCATGTAGAATATATGTTTCTAACTTCATTATTTTATTTTTATTCTGCTAATTTGTGCTTTTCGTACATATCCTGATGTGTAGAATATGAAAACAACATACTTTGTTCTGACATCGAAAATATATATACAGGGTGCATCAAAATATAGCGCTGCAGAAGACAAAATAACACTTCGATTTCAGAAAAATATATAAGTTTGATAGAATTAGGTAGTTTCTCTTTGTGTTACGTAAAAATACGCATATGAGATCCTCGGGTGTCATATGCAAGCAACCTAGTGGTGTGTCAGTGTAGGGAAATGCAGTGAAATATGCGTTATTTTGAAAAAAAGAATAAAGTAGTAACAAACATGGTACAGGATAAGGTACTTTTTTTCAGCCATAGGGACCCGGGTTTGCGACCTCTATGAGAGAAGTGCTGGTACTCGAGTTTGAGCTTTATTTCGTGAAAATATGTTAAATGGTTCTTAAGATATAGACCAAAACAGATTATAATACACGACAATTAGTAACAATTCAATATGCACATAATGACATATAATATATTGTTAGGCGGTTGCCAGCCAACATTTTTACGTGAAATAAGAAAATTAAAACAAAATTGAATAGCTCCGTGGTAATTGGAATCAATTTTTGACAGAAGGTGTGCGTCATGTGATCTCATTGAAAAGGTAAGGGTTAAAGTCGTTCATGTAGAATATATGTTTCTAACTTCATTACTTTATTTTTATTCTGCTAATTTGTGCTTTTCGTACATATCCTGATGTGTAGAATATGAAAACAACATATTTTGTTCTGACATCGAAAGCATATATACAGGGTGCATCAAAATATAGCGCTGCAGAAGACAAAATAACACTTCGATTTCAGAAAAATATATAAGTTTGATAGAATTAGGTAGTTTCTCTTTGTGTTACGTAAAAATACGCATATGTGATCCTCGGGTGTCATATGCAAGCAACCTAGTGGTGTGTCAGTGTAGGGAAATGCAGTGAAATATGCGTTATTTTGAAAAAAAGAACAAAGTAGTAACAAACATGGTACAGGATAAGGTACTTTTTTTCAGCCATAGGGACCCGGGTTTGCGACCGCTATGAGAGAAGTGCTGGTACTCGAGTTTGAGCTTTATTTCGTGAAAATATGTTAAATGGTTCTTAAGATATAGACCAAAACAGATTATAATACACGACAATTAGTAACAATTCAATATGCACATAATGACATATAATATATTGTTAGGCGGTTGCCAGCCAACATTTTTACGTGAAATAAGAAAATTAAAAAAAAATTGAATAGCTCCGTGGTAATTGGAATCAATTTTTGACAGAAGGTGTGCGTCATGTGATCTCATTGAAAAGGTAAGGGTTAAAGTCGTTCATGTAGAATATATGTTTCTAACTTCATTATTTTATTTTTATTCTGCTAATTTGTGCTTTTCCTACCTATCCTGATGTGTAGAATATGAAAACAACATATTTTGTTCTGACATCGAAAATATATATACAGGGTGCATCAAAATATAGCGCTGCAGAAGACAAAATAACACTTCGATTTCAGAAAAATATATAAGTTTTATTAGAATTAGGTAGTTTCTCTTTGTGTTACGTAAAAATACGCATATGAGATCCTCGGGTGTCATATGCAAGCAACCTAGTGGTGTGTAAGTGTAGGGAAATGCAGTGAAATATGCGTTATTTTGAAAAAAAGAATAAAGTAGTAACAAACATGGTACAGGATAAGATACTTTTTTTCAGCCATAGGGACCCGGGTTTGCGACCTCTATGAGAGAAGTGCTGGTACTCGAGTTTGAGCTTTATTTCGTGAAAATATGTTAAATGGTTCTTAAGATATAGACCAAAACAGATTATAATACACGACAATTAGTAACAATTCAATATGCACATAATGACATATAATATATTGTTAGGCGGTTGCCAGCCAACATTTTTACGTGAAATAAGAAAATTAAAACAAAATTGAATAGCTCCGTGGTAATTGGAATCAATTTTTGACAGAAGGTGTGCGTCATGTGATCTCATAGAAAAGGTAAGGGTTATAGTCGTTGATATAGAATATTTGTTTCTAACTTCATTATTTTATGCTTTTTCTGCTAATTTGTGCCTTTCGTACCTATCCCGATGTGTAGAATATGAAAACATTTTTTTGTTCTGACATTGAAAATATATATACAGGGTGCATCAAAATAACCCGTTGCAGAAGACAAGATAACACTTCGATTTCAGAAAAATATATAAGTTTGATAGAATTAGGTAGTTTCTCTTTGTGTTACGTAAAAATACGCATATGTGATCCTCGGGTGTCATATGCAGGCAACCTAGTGGTGTGTCAGTGTAGGGAAATGCAGTGAAATATGCGTTATTTTGAAAAAAAGAATAAAGTAGTAACAAACATGGTACAGGATAACGTACTTTTTTTCAGCCATAAGGACCCGGGTTTGCGACCGCTATGAGAGAAGTGCTGGTACTCGAGTTTGAGCTTTATTTCGTGAAAATATGTTAAATGGTTCTTAAGATATAGACCAAAACAGATTATAATACACGACAATTAGTAACAATTCAATATGCACATAATGGCATATAATATATTGTTAGGCGGTTGCCAGCCAACATTTTTACGTGAAATAAGAAAATTAAAACAAAATTGAATAGCTCTGTGGTAATTGGAATCAATTTTTGACAGCAGGTGTGCGTGATGTGATCTCATTGAAAAGGTAAGGGTTAAAGTCGTTCATGTAGAATATATGTTTCTAACTTCATTATTTTATTTTTATTCTGCTAATTTGTGCTTTTCGTACATATCCTGATGTGTAGAATATGAAAACAACATACTTTGTTCTGACATCGAAAATATATGTACAGGGTGCATCAAAATATAGCGCTGCAGAAGACAAAATAACACTTCGATTTCAGAAAAATATATAAGTTTGATAGAATTAGGTAGTTTCTCTTTGTGTTACGTAAAAATACGCATATGAGATCCTCGGGTGTCATATGCAAGCAACCTAGTGGTGTGTCAGTGTAGGGAAATGCAGTGAAATATGCGTTATTTTGAAAAAAAGAATAAAGTAGTAACAAACATGGTACAGGATAAGGTACTTTTTTTCAGCCATAGGGACCCGGGTTTGCGACCTCTATGAGAGAAGTGCTTGTACTCGAGTTTGAGCTTTATTTCGTGAAAATATGTTAAATGGTTCTTAAGATATAGACCAAAACAGATTATAATACACGACAATTAGTAACAATTCAATATGCACATAATGACATATAATATATTGTTAGGCGGTTGCCAGCCAACATTTTTACGTGAAATAAGAAAATTAAAACAAAATTGAATAGCTCCGTGGTAATTGGAATCAATTTTTGACAGAAGGTGTGCGTCATGTGATCTCATAGAAAAGGTAAGGGTTATAGTCGTTCATATAGAATATTTGTTTCTAACTTCATTATTTTATGCTTTTTCTGCTAATTTGTGCCTTTCGTACCTATCCCGATGTGTAGAATATGAAAACATTTTTTTGTTCTGACATTGAAAATGTATATACAGGGTGCATCAAAATAACCCGTTGCAGAAGACAAGATAACACTTCGATTTCAGAAAAATATATAAGTTTGATAGAATTAGGTAGTTTCTCTTTGTGTTACGTAAAAATACGCATATGAGATCCTCGGGTGTCATATGCAAGCAACCTAGTGGCGTGTCAGTGTAGGGAAATGCAGTGAAATATGCGTTATTTTGAAAAAAAGAATAAAGTAGTAACAAACATGGTACAGGATAAGGTACTTTTTTTCAGCCATAGGGACCCGGGTTTGCGACCGCTATGAGAGAAGTGCTGGTACTCGAGTTTGAGCTTTATTTCGTGAAAATATGTTAAATGGTTCTTAAGATATAGACCAAAACAGATTATAATACACGACAATTAGTAACAATTCAATATGCACATAATGACATATAATATATTGTTAGGCGGTTGCCAGCCAACATTTTTACGTGAAATAAGAAAATTAAAAAAAAATTGAATAGCTCCGTGGTAATTGGAATCAATTTTTGACAGAAGGTGTGCGTCATGTGATCTCATTGAAAAGGTAAGGGTTAAAGTCGTTCATGTAGAATATATGTTTCTAACTTCATTATTTTATTTTTATTCTGCTAATTTGTGCTTTTCCTACCTATCCTGATGTGTAGAATATGAAAACAACATATTTTGTTCTGACATCGAAAATATATATACAGGGTGCATCAAAATATAGCGCTGCAGAAGACAAAATAACACTTCGATTTCAGAAAAATATATAAGTTTTATTAGAATTAGGTAGTTTCTCTTTGTGTTACGTAAAAATACGCATATGAGATCCTCGGGTGTCATATGCAAGCAACCTAGTGGTGTGTAAGTGTAGGGAAATGCAGTGAAATATGCGTTATTTTGAAAAAAAGAATAAAGTAGTAACAAACATGGTACAGGATAAGATACTTTTTTTCAGCCATAGGGACCCGGGTTTGCGACCTCTATGAGAGAAGTGCTGGTACTCGAGTTTGAGCTTTATTTCGTGAAAATATGTTAAATGGTTCTTAAGATATAGACCAAAACAGATTATAATACACGACAATTAGTAACAATTCAATATGCACATAATGACATATAATATATTGTTAGGCGGTTGCCAGCCAACATTTTTACGTGAAATAAGAAAATTAAAACAAAATTGAATAGCTCCGTGGTAATTGGAATCAATTTTTGACAGAAGGTGTGCGTCATGTGATCTCATAGAAAAGGTAAGGGTTATAGTCGTTGATATAGAATATTTGTTTCTAACTTCATTATTTTATGCTTTTTCTGCTAATTTGTGCCTTTCGTACCTATCCCGATGTGTAGAATATGAAAACATTTTTTTGTTCTGACATTGAAAATATATATACAGGGTGCATCAAAATAACCCGTTGCAGAAGACAAGATAACACTTCGATTTCAGAAAAATATATAAGTTTGATAGAATTAGGTAGTTTCTCTTTGTGTTACGTAAAAATACGCATATGTGATCCTCGGGTGTCATATGCAGGCAACCTAGTGGTGTGTCAGTGTAGGGAAATGCAGTGAAATATGCGTTATTTTGAAAAAAAGAATAAAGTAGTAACAAACATGGTACAGGATAACGTACTTTTTTTCAGCCATAAGGACCCGGGTTTGCGACCGCTATGAGAGAAGTGCTGGTACTCGAGTTTGAGCTTTATTTCGTGAAAATATGTTAAATGGTTCTTAAGATATAGACCAAAACAGATTATAATACACGACAATTAGTAACAATTCAATATGCACATAATGGCATATAATATATTGTTAGGCGGTTGCCAGCCAACATTTTTACGTGAAATAAGAAAATTAAAACAAAATTGAATAGCTCTGTGGTAATTGGAATCAATTTTTGACAGCAGGTGTGCGTGATGTGATCTCATTGAAAAGGTAAGGGTTAAAGTCGTTCATGTAGAATATATGTTTCTAACTTCATTATTTTATTTTTATTCTGCTAATTTGTGCTTTTCGTACATATCCTGATGTGTAGAATATGAAAACAACATACTTTGTTCTGACATCGAAAATATATGTACAGGGTGCATCAAAATATAGCGCTGCAGAAGACAAAATAACACTTCGATTTCAGAAAAATATATAAGTTTGATAGAATTAGGTAGTTTCTCTTTGTGTTACGTAAAAATACGCATATGAGATCCTCGGGTGTCATATGCAAGCAACCTAGTGGTGTGTCAGTGTAGGGAAATGCAGTGAAATATGCGTTATTTTGAAAAAAAGAATAAAGTAGTAACAAACATGGTACAGGATAAGGTACTTTTTTTCAGCCATAGGGACCCGGGTTTGCGACCTCTATGAGAGAAGTGCTTGTACTCGAGTTTGAGCTTTATTTCGTGAAAATATGTTAAATGGTTCTTAAGATATAGACCAAAACAGATTATAATACACGACAATTAGTAACAATTCAATATGCACATAATGACATATAATATATTGTTAGGCGGTTGCCAGCCAACATTTTTACGTGAAATAAGAAAATTAAAACAAAATTGAATAGCTCCGTGGTAATTGGAATCAATTTTTGACAGAAGGTGTGCGTCATGTGATCTCATAGAAAAGGTAAGGGTTATAGTCGTTCATATAGAATATTTGTTTCTAACTTCATTATTTTATGCTTTTTCTGCTAATTTGTGCCTTTCGTACCTATCCCGATGTGTAGAATATGAAAACATTTTTTTGTTCTGACATTGAAAATGTATATACAGGGTGCATCAAAATAACCCGTTGCAGAAGACAAGATAACACTTCGATTTCAGAAAAATATATAAGTTTGATAGAATTAGGTAGTTTCTCTTTGTGTTACGTAAAAATACGCATATGAGATCCTCGGGTGTCATATGCAAGCAACCTAGTGGCGTGTCAGTGTAGGGAAATGCAGTGAAATATGCGTTATTTTGAAAAAAAGAATAAAGTAGTAACAAACATGGTACAGGATAAGGTACTTTTTTTCAGCCATAGGGACCCGGGTTTGCGACCGCTATGAGAGAAGTGCTGGTACTCGAGTTTGAGCTTTATTTCGTGAAAATATGTTAAATGGTTCTTAAGATATAGACCAAAACAGATTATAATACACGACAATTAGTAACAATTCAATATGCACATAATGACATATAATATATTGTTAGGCGGTTGCCAGCCAACATTTTTACGTGAAATAAGAAAATTAAAACAAAATTGAATAGCTCCGTGGTAATTGGAATCAATTTTTGACAGAAGGTGTGCGTCATGTGATCTCATTGAAAAGGTAAGGGTTAAAGTCGTTCATGTAGAATATATGTTTCTAACTTCATTATTTTATTTTTATTCTGCTAATTTGTGCTTTTCGTACATATCCTGATGTGTAGAATATGAAAACAACATATTTTGTTCTGACATCGAAAGCATATATACAGGGTGCATCAAAATATAGCGCTGCAGAAGACAAAATAACACTTCGATTTCAGAAAAATATATAAGTTTGATAGAATTAGGTAGTTTCTCTTTGTGTTACGTAAAAATACGCATATGAGATCCTCGGGTGTCATATGCAAGCAACCTAGTGGTGTGTCAGTGTAGGGAAATGCAGTGAAATATGCGTTATTTTGAAAAAAAGAATAAAGTAGTAACAAACATGGTACAGGATAAGGTACTTTTTTTCAGCCATAGGGACCCGGGTTTGCGACCTCTATGAGAGAAGTGCTGGTACTCGAGTTTGAGCTTTATTTCGTGAAAATATGTTAAATGGTTCTTAAGATATAGACCAAAACAGATTATAATACACGACAATTAGTAACAATTCAATATGCACATAATGACATATAATATATTGTTAGGCGGTTGCCAGCCAACATTTTTACGTGAAATAAGAAAATTAAAACAAAATTGAATAGCTCCGTGGTAATTGGAATCAATTTTTGACAGAAGGTGTGCGTCATGTGATCTCATTGAAAAGGTAAGGGTTAAAGTCGTTCATGTAGAATATATGTTTCTAACTTCATTACTTTATTTTTATTCTGCTAATTTGTGCTTTTCGTACATATCCTGATGTGTAGAATATGAAAACAACATATTTTGTTCTGACATCGAAAGCATATATACAGGGTGCATCAAAATATAGCGCTGCAGAAGACAAAATAACACTTCGATTTCAGAAAAATATATAAGTTTGATAGAATTAGGTAGTTTCTCTTTGTGTTACGTAAAAATACGCATATGAGATCCTCGGGTGTCATATGCAAGCAACCTAGTGGTGTGTCAGTGTAGGGAAATGCAGTGAAATATGCGTTATTTTGAAAAAAAGAATAAAGTAGTAACAAACATGGTACAGGATAAGGTACTTTTTTTCAGCCATAGGGACCCGGGTTTGCGACCGCTATGAGAGAAGTGCTGGTACTCGAGTTTGAGCTTTATTTCGTGAAAATATGTTAAATGGTTCTTAAGATATAGACCAAAACAGATTATAATACACGACAATTAGTAACAATTCAATATGCACATAATGACATATAATATATTGTTAGGCGGTTGCCAGCCAACATTTTTACGTGAAATAAGAAAATTAAAACAAAATTGAATAGCTCCGTGGTAATTGGAATCAATTTTTGACAGAAGGTGTGCGTCATGTGATCTCATTGAAAAGGTAAGGGTTAAAGTCGTTCATGTAGAATATATGTTTCTAACTTCATTATTTTATTTTTATTCTGCTAATTTGTGCTTTTCGTACATATCCTGATGTGTAGAATATGAAAACAACATATTTTGTTCTGACATCGAAAGCATATATACAGGGTGCATCAAAATATAGCGCTGCAGAAGACAAAATAACACTCCGATTTCAGAAAAATATATAAGTTTGATAGAATTAGGTAGTTTCTCTTTGTGTTACGTAAAAATACGCATATGTGATCCTCGGGTGTCATATGCAAGCAACATAGTGGTGTGTCAGTGTAGGGAAATGCAGTGAAATATGCGTTATTTTGAAAAAAAGAATAAAGTAGTAACAAACATGGTACAGGATAAGGTACTTTTTTTCAGCCATAGGGACCCGGGTTTGCGACCGCTATGAGAGAAGTGCTGGTACTCGAGTTTGAGCTTTATTTCGTGAAAATATGTTAAATGGTTCTTAAGATATAGACCAAAACAGATTATAATACACGACAATTAGTAACAATTCAATATGCACATAATGACATATAATATATTGTTAGGCGGTTGCCAGCCAACATTTTTACGTGAAATAAGAAAATTAAAACAAAATTGAATAGCTCCGTGGTAATTGGAATCAATTTTTGACAGAAGGTGTGCGTCATGTGATCTCATTGAAAAGGTAAGGGTTAAAGTCGTTCATGTAGAATATATGTTTCTAACTTCATTATTTTATTTTTATTCTGCTAATTTGTGCTTTTCCTACCTATCCTGATGTAGAATATGAAAACAACATATTTTGTTCTGACATCGAAAATATATATACAGGGTGCATCAAAATATAGCGCTGCAGAAGACAAAATAACACTTCGATTTCAGAAAAATATATAAGTTTTATTAGAATTAGGTAGTTTCTCTTTGTGTTACGTAAAAATACGCATATGAGATCCTCGGGTGTCATATGCAAGCAACCTAGTGGTGTGTCAGTGTAGGGAAATGCAGTGAAATATGCGTTATTTTGAAAAAAAGAATAAAGTAGTAACAAACATGGTACAGGATAACGTACTTTTTTTCAGCCATAGGGACCCGGGTTTGCGACCTCTATGAGAGAAGTGCTGGTACTCGAGTTTGAGCTTTATTTCGTGAAAATATGCTAAATGGTTCTTAAGATATAGACCAAAACAGATTATAATCCACGACAATTAGTAACAATTCAATATGCACATAATGACATATAATATATTGTTAGGCGGTTGCCAGCCAACATTTTTACGTGAAATAAGAAAATTAAAACAAAATTGAATAGCTCCGTGGTAATTGGAATCAATTTTTGACAGAAGGTGTGCGTCATGTGATCTCATAGAAAAGGTAAGGGTTATAGTCGTTCATATAGAATATTTGTTTCTAACTTCATTATTTTATGCTTTTTCTGCTAATTTGTGCCTTTCGTACCTATCCCGATGTGTAGAATATGAAAACATTTTTTTGTTCTGACATTGAAAATATATATACAGGGTGCATCAAAATAACCCGTTGCAGAAGACAAGATAACACTTCGATTTCAGAAAAATATATAAGTTTGATAGAATTAGGTAGTTTCTCTTTGTGTTACGTAAAAATACGCATATGTGATCCTCGGGTGTCATATGCAAGCAACCTAGTGGTGTGTCAGTGTAGGGAAATGCAGTGAAATATGCGTTATTTTGAAAAAAAGAATAAAGTAGTAACAAACATGGTACAGGATAACGTACTTTTTTTCAGCCATAAGGACCCGGGTTTGCGACCGCTATGAGAGAAGTGCTGGTACTCGAGTTTGAGCTTTATTTCGTGAAAATATGTTAAATGGTTCTTAAGATATAGACCAAAACAGATTATAATACACGACAATTAGTAACAATTCAATATGCACATAATGACATATAATATATTGTTAGGCGGTTGCCAGCCAACATTTTTACGTGAAATAAGAAAATTAAAACAAAATTGAATAGCTCCGTGGTAATTGGAATCAATTTTTGACAGCAGGTGTGCGTCATGTGATCTCATTGAAAAGGTAAGGGTTAAAGTCGTTCATGTAGAATATATGTTTCTAACTTCATTATTTTATTTTTATTCTGCTAATTTGTGCTTTTCGTACATATCCTGATGTGTAGAATATGAAAACAACATACTTTGTTCTGACATCGAAAATATATATACAGGGTGCATCAAAATATAGCGCTGCAGAAGACAAAATAACACTTCGATTTCAGAAAAATATATAAGTTTGATAGAATTAGGTAGTTTCTCTTTGTGTTACGTAAAAATACGCATATGAGATCCTCGGGTGTCATATGCAAGCAACCTAGTGGTGTGTCAGTGTAGGGAAATGCAGTGAAATATGCGTTATTTTGAAAAAAAGAATAAAGTAGTAACAAACATGGTACAGGATAAGGTACTTTTTTCAGCCATAGGGACCCGGGTTTGCGACCTCTATGAGAGAAGTGCTGGTACTCGAGTTTGAGCTTTATTTCGTGAAAATATGTTAAATGGTTCTTAAGATATAGACCAAAACAGATTATAATACACGACAATTAGTAACAATTCAATATGCACATAATGACATATAATATATTGTTAGGCGGTTGCCAGCCAACATTTTTACGTGAAATAAGAAAATTAAAACAAAATTGAATAGCTCCGTGGTAATTGGAATCAATTTTTGACAGAAGGTGTGCGTCATGTGATCTCATTGAAAAGGTAAGGGTTAAAGTCGTTCATGTAGAATATATGTTTCTAACTTCATTATTTTATTTTTATTCTGCTAATTTGTGCTTTTCGTACATATCCTGATGTGTAGAATATGAAAACAACATATTTTGTTCTGACATCGAAAGCATATATACAGGGTGCATCAAAATATAGCGCTGCAGAAGACAAAATAACACTTCGATTTCAGAAAAATATATAAGTTTGATAGAATTAGGTAGTTTCTCTTTGTGTTACGTAAAAATACGCATATGTGATCCTCGGGTGTCATATGCAAGCAACCTAGTGGTGTGTCAGTGTAGGGAAATGCAGTGAAATATGCGTTATTTTGAAAAAAAGAACAAAGTAGTAACAAACATGGTACAGGATAAGGTACTTTTTTTCAGCCATAGGGACCCGGGTTTGCGACCGCTATGAGAGAAGTGCTGGTACTCGAGTTTGAGCTTTATTTCGTGAAAATATGTTAAATGGTTCTTAAGATATAGACCAAAACAGATTATAATACACGACAATTAGTAACAATTCAATATGCACATAATGACATATAATATATTGTTAGGCGGTTGCCAGCCAACATTTTTACGTGAAATAAGAAAATTAAAAAAAAATTGAATAGCTCCGTGGTAATTGGAATCAATTTTTGACAGAAGGTGTGCGTCATGTGATCTCATTGAAAAGGTAAGGGTTAAAGTCGTTCATGTAGAATATATGTTTCTAACTTCATTATTTTATTTTTATTCTGCTAATTTGTGCTTTTCCTACCTATCCTGATGTGTAGAATATGAAAACAACATATTTTGTTCTGACATCGAAAATATATATACAGGGTGCATCAAAATATAGCGCTGCAGAAGACAAAATAACACTTCGATTTCAGAAAAATATATAAGTTTTATTAGAATTAGGTAGTTTCTCTTTGTGTTACGTAAAAATACGCATATGAGATCCTCGGGTGTCATATGCAAGCAACCTAGTGGTGTGTAAGTGTAGGGAAATGCAGTGAAATATGCGTTATTTTGAAAAAAAGAATAAAGTAGTAACAAACATGGTACAGGATAAGATACTTTTTTTCAGCCATAGGGACCCGGGTTTGCGACCTCTATGAGAGAAGTGCTGGTACTCGAGTTTGAGCTTTATTTCGTGAAAATATGTTAAATGGTTCTTAAGATATAGACCAAAACAGATTATAATACACGACAATTAGTAACAATTCAATATGCACATAATGACATATAATATATTGTTAGGCGGTTGCCAGCCAACATTTTTACGTGAAATAAGAAAATTAAAACAAAATTGAATAGCTCCGTGGTAATTGGAATCAATTTTTGACAGAAGGTGTGCGTCATGTGATCTCATAGAAAAGGTAAGGGTTATAGTCGTTCATATAGAATATTTGTTTCTAACTTCATTATTTTATGCTTTTTCTGCTAATTTGTGCCTTTCGTACCTATCCCGATGTGTAGAATATGAAAACATTTTTTTGTTCTGACATTGAAAATATATATACAGGGTGCATCAAAATAACCCGTTGCAGAAGACAAGATAACACTTCGATTTCAGAAAAATATATAAGTTTGATAGAATTAGGTAGTTTCTCTTTGTGTTACGTAAAAATACGCATATGTGATCCTCGGGTGTCATATGCAGGCAACCTAGTGGTGTGTCAGTGTAGGGAAATGCAGTGAAATATGCGTTATTTTGAAAAAAAGAATAAAGTAGTAACAAACATGGTACAGGATAACGTACTTTTTTTCAGCCATAAGGACCCGGGTTTGCGACCGCTATGAGAGAAGTGCTGGTACTCGAGTTTGAGCTTTATTTCGTGAAAATATGTTAAATGGTTCTTAAGATATAGACCAAAACAGATTATAATACACGACAATTAGTAACAATTCAATATGCACATAATGACATATAATATATTGTTAGGCGGTTGCCAGCCAACATTTTTACGTGAAATAAGAAAATTAAAACAAAATTGAATAGCTCTGTGGTAATTGGAATCAATTTTTGACAGCAGGTGTGCGTCATGTGATCTCATTGAAAAGGTAAGGGTTAAAGTCGTTCATGTAGAATATATGTTTCTAACTTCATTATTTTATTTTTATTCTGCTAATTTGTGCTTTTCGTACATATCCTGATGTGTAGAATATGAAAACAACATACTTTGTTCTGACATCGAAAATATATGTACAGGGTGCATCAAAATATAGCGCTGCAGAAGACAAAATAACACTTCGATTTCAGAAAAATATATAAGTTTGATAGAATTAGGTAGTTTCTCTTTGTGTTACGTAAAAATACGCATATGAGATCCTCGGGTGTCATATGCAAGCAACCTAGTGGTGTGTCAGTGTAGGGAAATGCAGTGAAATATGCGTTATTTTGAAAAAAAGAATAAAGTAGTAACAAACATGGTACAGGATAAGGTACTTTTTTTCAGCCATAGGGACCCGGGTTTGCGACCTCTATGAGAGAAGTGCTTGTACTCGAGTTTGAGCTTTATTTCGTGAAAATATGTTAAATGGTTCTTAAGATATAGACCAAAACAGATTATAATACACGACAATTAGTAACAATTCAATATGCACATAATGACATATAATATATTGTTAGGCGGTTGCCAGCCAACATTTTTACGTGAAATAAGAAAATTAAAACAAAATTGAATAGCTCCGTGGTAATTGGAATCAATTTTTGACAGAAGGTGTGCGTCATGTGATCTCATAGAAAAGGTAAGGGTTATAGTCGTTCATATAGAATATTTGTTTCTAACTTCATTATTTTATGCTTTTTCTGCTAATTTGTGCCTTTCGTACCTATCCCGATGTGTAGAATATGAAAACATTTTTTTGTTCTGACATTGAAAATATATATACAGGGTGCATCAAAATAACCCGTTGCAGAAGACAAGATAACACTTCGATTTCAGAAAAATATATAAGTTTGATAGAATTAGGTAGTTTCTCTTTGTGTTACGTAAAAATACGCATATGAGATCCTCGGGTGTCATATGCAAGCAACCTAGTGGCGTGTCAGTGTAGGGAAATGCAGTGAAATATGCGTTATTTTGAAAAAAAGAATAAAGTAGTAACAAACATGGTACAGGATAAGGTACTTTTTTTCAGCCATAGGGACCCGGGTTTGCGACCGCTATGAGAGAAGTGCTGGTACTCGAGTTTGAGCTTTATTTCGTGAAAATATGTTAAATGGTTCTTAAGATATAGACCAAAACAGATTATAATACACGACAATTAGTAACAATTCAATATGCACATAATGACATATAATATATTGTTAGGCGGTTGCCAGCCAACATTTTTACGTGAAATAAGAAAATTAAAACAAAATTGAATAGCTCCGTGGTAATTGGAATCAATTTTTGACAGAAGGTGTGCGTCATGTGATCTCATAGAAAAGGTAAGGGTTATAGTCGTTCATATAGAATATTTGTTTCTAACTTCATTATTTTATGCTTTTTCTGCTAATTTGTGCCTTTCGTACCTATCCCGATGTGTAGAATATGAAAACATTTTTTTGTTCTGACATTGAAAATATATATACAGGGTGCATCAAAATAACCCGTTGCAGAAGACAAGATAACACTTCGATTTCAGAAAAATATATAAGTTTGATAGAATTAGGTAGTTTCTCTTTGTGTTACGTAAAAATACGCATATGTGATCCTCGGGTGTCATATGCAGGCAACCTAGTGGTGTGTCAGTGTAGGGAAATGCAGTGAAATATGCGTTATTTTGAAAAAAAGAATAAAGTAGTAACAAACATGGTACAGGATAACGTACTTTTTTTCAGCCATAAGGACCCGGGTTTGCGACCGCTATGAGAGAAGTGCTGGTACTCGAGTTTGAGCTTTATTTCGTGAAAATATGTTAAATGGTTCTTAAGATATAGACCAAAACAGATTATAATACACGACAATTAGTAACAATTCAATATGCACATAATGACATATAATATATTGTTAGGCGGTTGCCAGCCAACATTTTTACGTGAAATAAGAAAATTAAAACAAAATTGAATAGCTCTGTGGTAATTGGAATCAATTTTTGACAGCAGGTGTGCGTCATGTGATCTCATTGAAAAGGTAAGGGTTAAAGTCGTTCATGTAGAATATATGTTTCTAACTTCATTATTTTATTTTTATTCTGCTAATTTGTGCTTTTCGTACATATCCTGATGTGTAGAATATGAAAACAACATACTTTGTTCTGACATCGAAAATATATGTACAGGGTGCATCAAAATATAGCGCTGCAGAAGACAAAATAACACTTCGATTTCAGAAAAATATATAAGTTTGATAGAATTAGGTAGTTTCTCTTTGTGTTACGTAAAAATACGCATATGAGATCCTCGGGTGTCATATGCAAGCAACCTAGTGGTGTGTCAGTGTAGGGAAATGCAGTGAAATATGCGTTATTTTGAAAAAAAGAATAAAGTAGTAACAAACATGGTACAGGATAAGGTACTTTTTTTCAGCCATAGGGACCCGGGTTTGCGACCTCTATGAGAGAAGTGCTTGTACTCGAGTTTGAGCTTTATTTCGTGAAAATATGTTAAATGGTTCTTAAGATATAGACCAAAACAGATTATAATACACGACAATTAGTAACAATTCAATATGCACATAATGACATATAATATATTGTTAGGCGGTTGCCAGCCAACATTTTTACGTGAAATAAGAAAATTAAAACAAAATTGAATAGCTCCGTGGTAATTGGAATCAATTTTTGACAGAAGGTGTGCGTCATGTGATCTCATAGAAAAGGTAAGGGTTATAGTCGTTCATATAGAATATTTGTTTCTAACTTCATTATTTTATGCTTTTTCTGCTAATTTGTGCCTTTCGTACCTATCCCGATGTGTAGAATATGAAAACATTTTTTTGTTCTGACATTGAAAATATATATACAGGGTGCATCAAAATAACCCGTTGCAGAAGACAAGATAACACTTCGATTTCAGAAAAATATATAAGTTTGATAGAATTAGGTAGTTTCTCTTTGTGTTACGTAAAAATACGCATATGAGATCCTCGGGTGTCATATGCAAGCAACCTAGTGGCGTGTCAGTGTAGGGAAATGCAGTGAAATATGCGTTATTTTGAAAAAAAGAATAAAGTAGTAACAAACATGGTACAGGATAAGGTACTTTTTTTCAGCCATAGGGACCCGGGTTTGCGACCGCTATGAGAGAAGTGCTGGTACTCGAGTTTGAGCTTTATTTCGTGAAAATATGTTAAATGGTTCTTAAGATATAGACCAAAACAGATTATAATACACGACAATTAGTAACAATTCAATATGCACATAATGACATATAATATATTGTTAGGCGGTTGCCAGCCAACATTTTTACGTGAAATAAGAAAATTAAAACAAAATTGAATAGCTCTGTGGTAATTGGAATCAATTTTTGACAGCAGGTGTGCGTCATGTGATCTCATTGAAAAGGTAAGGGTTAAAGTCGTTCATGTAGAATATATGTTTCTAACTTCATTATTTTATTTTTATTCTGCTAATTTGTGCTTTTCGTACATATCCTGATGTGTAGAATATGAAAACAACATACTTTGTTCTGACATCGAAAATATATGTACAGGGTGCATCAAAATATAGCGCTGCAGAAGACAAAATAACACTTCGATTTCAGAAAAATATATAAGTTTGATAGAATTAGGTAGTTTCTCTTTGTGTTACGTAAAAATACGCATATGAGATCCTCGGGTGTCATATGCAAGCAACCTAGTGGTGTGTCAGTGTAGGGAAATGCAGTGAAATATGCGTTATTTTGAAAAAAAGAATAAAGTAGTAACAAACATGGTACAGGATAAGGTACTTTTTTTCAGCCATAGGGACCCGGGTTTGCGACCTCTATGAGAGAAGTGCTTGTACTCGAGTTTGAGCTTTATTTCGTGAAAATATGTTAAATGGTTCTTAAGATATAGACCAAAACAGATTATAATACACGACAATTAGTAACAATTCAATATGCACATAATGACATATAATATATTGTTAGGCGGTTGCCAGCCAACATTTTTACGTGAAATAAGAAAATTAAAACAAAATTGAATAGCTCCGTGGTAATTGGAATCAATTTTTGACAGAAGGTGTGCGTCATGTGATCTCATAGAAAAGGTAAGGGTTATAGTCGTTCATATAGAATATTTGTTTCTAACTTCATTATTTTATGCTTTTTCTGCTAATTTGTGCCTTTCGTACCTATCCCGATGTGTAGAATATGAAAACATTTTTTTGTTCTGACATTCAAAATATATATACAGGGTGCATCAAAATAACCCGTTGCAGAAGACAAGATAACACTTCGATTTCAGAAAAATATATAAGTTTGATAGAATTAGGTAGTTTCTCTTTGTGTTACGTAAAAATACGCATATGAGATCCTCGGGTGTCATATGCAAGCAACCTAGTGGCGTGTCAGTGTAGGGAAATGCAGTGAAATATGCGTTATTTTGAAAAAAAGAATAAAGTAGTAACAAACATGGTACAGGATAAGGTACTTTTTTTCAGCCATAGGGACCCGGGTTTGCGACCGCTATGAGAGAAGTGCTGGTACTCGAGTTTGAGCTTTATTTCGTGAAAATATGTTAAATGGTTCTTAAGATATAGACCAAAACAGATTATAATACACGACAATTAGTAACAATTCAATATGCACATAATGACATATAATATATTGTTAGGCGGTTGCCAGCCAACATTTTTACGTGAAATAAGAAAATTAAAACAAAATTGAATAGCTCCGTGGTAATTGGAATCAATTTTTGACAGAAGGTGTGCGTCATGTGATCTCATTGAAAAGGTAAGGGTTAAAGTCGTTCATGTAGAATATATGTTTCTAACTTCATTATTTTATTTTTATTCTGCTAATTTGTGCTTTTCGTACATATCCTGATGTGTAGAATATGAAAACAACATATTTTGTTCTGACATCGAAAGCATATATACAGGGTGCATCAAAATATAGCGCTGCAGAAGACAAAATAACACTTCGATTTCAGAAAAATATATAAGTTTGATAGAATTAGGTAGTTTCTCTTTGTGTTACGTAAAAATACGCATATGAGATCCTCGGGTGTCATATGCAAGCAACCTAGTGGTGTGTCAGTGTAGGGAAATGCAGTGAAATATGCGTTATTTTGAAAAAAAGAATAAAGTAGTAACAAACATGGTACAGGATAAGGTACTTTTTTTCAGCCATAGGGACCCGGGTTTGCGACCTCTATGAGAGAAGTGCTGGTACTCGAGTTTGAGCTTTATTTCGTGAAAATATGTTAAATGGTTCTTAAGATATAGACCAAAACAGATTATAATACACGACAATTAGTAACAATTCAATATGCACATAATGACATATAATATATTGTTAGGCGGTTGCCAGCCAACATTTTTACGTGAAATAAGAAAATTAAAACAAAATTGAATAGCTCCGTGGTAATTGGAATCAATTTTTGACAGAAGGTGTGCGTCATGTGATCTCATAGAAAAGGTAAGGGTTATAGTCGTTCATATAGAATATTTGTTTCTAACTTCATTATTTTATGCTTTTTCTGCTAATTTGTGCCTTTCGTACCTATCCCGATGTGTAGAATATGAAAACATTTTTTTGTTCTGACATTGAAAATATATATACAGGGTGCATCAAAATAACCCGTTGCAGAAGACAAGATAACACTTCGATTTCAGAAAAATATATAAGTTTGATAGAATTAGGTAGTTTCTCTTTGTGTTACGTAAAAATACGCATATGAGATCCTCGGGTGTCATATGCAAGCAACCTAGTGGCGTGTCAGTGTAGGGAAATGCAGTGAAATATGCGTTATTTTGAAAAAAAGAATAAAGTAGTAACAAACATGGTACAGGATAAGGTACTTTTTTTCAGCCATAGGGACCCGGGTTTGCGACCGCTATGAGAGAAGTGCTGGTACTCGAGTTTGAGCTTTATTTCGTGAAAATATGTTAAATGGTTCTTAAGATATAGACCAAAACAGATTATAATACACGACAATTAGTAACAATTCAATATGCACATAATGACATATAATATATTGTTAGGCGGTTGCCAGCCAACATTTTTACGTGAAATAAGAAAATTAAAACAAAATTGAATAGCTCCGTGGTAATTGGAATCAATTTTTGACAGAAGGTGTGCGTCATGTGATCTCATTGAAAAGGTAAGGGTTAAAGTCGTTCATGTAGAATATATGTTTCTAACTTCATTATTTTATTTTTATTCTGCTAATTTGTGCTTTTCGTACATATCCTGATGTGTAGAATATGAAAACAACATATTTTGTTCTGACATCGAAAGCATATATACAGGGTGCATCAAAATATAGCGCTGCAGAAGACAAAATAACACTTCGATTTCAGAAAAATATATAAGTTTGATAGAATTAGGTAGTTTCTCTTTGTGTTACGTAAAAATACGCATATGAGATCCTCGGGTGTCATATGCAAGCAACCTAGTGGTGTGTCAGTGTAGGGAAATGCAGTGAAATATGCGTTATTTTGAAAAAAAGAATAAAGTAGTAACAAACATGGTACAGGATAAGGTACTTTTTTTCAGCCATAGGGACCCGGGTTTGCGACCTCTATGAGAGAAGTGCTTGTACTCGAGTTTGAGCTTTATTTCGTGAAAATATGTTAAATGGTTCTTAAGATATAGACCAAAACAGATTATAATACACGACAATTAGTAACAATTCAATATGCACATAATGACATATAATATATTGTTAGGCGGTTGCCAGCCAACATTTTTACGTGAAATAAGAAAATTAAAACAAAATTGAATAGCTCCGTGGTAATTGGAATCAATTTTTGACAGAAGGTGTGCGTCATGTGATCTCATTGAAAAGGTAAGGGTTAAAGTCGTTCATGTAGAATATATGTTTCTAACTTCATTACTTTATTTTTATTCTGCTAATTTGTGCTTTTCGTACATATCCTGATGTGTAGAATATGAAAACAACATATTTTGTTCTGACATCGAAAGCATATATACAGGGTGCATCAAAATATAGCGCTGCAGAAGACAAAATAACACTTCGATTTCAGAAAAATATATAAGTTTGATAGAATTAGGTAGTTTCTCTTTGTGTTACGTAAAAATACGCATATGTGATCCTCGGGTGTCATATGCAAGCAACCTAGTGGTGTGTCAGTGTAGGGAAATGCAGTGAAATATGCGTTATTTTGAAAAAAAGAACAAAGTAGTAACAAACATGGTACAGGATAAGGTACTTTTTTTCAGCCATAGGGACCCGGGTTTGCGACCGCTATGAGAGAAGTGCTGGTACTCGAGTTTGAGCTTTATTTCGTGAAAATATGTTAAATGGTTCTTAAGATATAGACCAAAACAGATTATAATACACGACAATTAGTAACAATTCAATATGCACATAATGACATATAATATATTGTTAGGCGGTTGCCAGCCAACATTTTTACGTGAAATAAGAAAATTAAAACAAAATTGAATAGCTCCGTGGTAATTGGAATCAATTTTTGACAGAAGGTGTGCGTCATGTGATCTCATTGAAAAGGTAAGGGTTAAAGTCGTTCATGTAGAATATATGTTTCTAACTTCATTATTTTATTTTTATTCTGCTAATTTGTGCTTTTCCTACCTATCCTGATGTGTAGAATATGAAAACAACATATTTTGTTCTGACATCGAAAATATATATACAGGGTGCATCAAAATATAGCGCTGCAGAAGACAAAATAACACTTCGATTTCAGAAAAATATATAAGTTTTATTAGAATTAGGTAGTTTCTCTTTGTGTTACGTAAAAATACGCATATGAGATCCTCGGGTGTCATATGCAAGCAACCTAGTGGTGTGTAAGTGTAGGGAAATGCAGTGAAATATGCGTTATTTTGAAAAAAAGAATAAAGTAGTAACAAACATGGTACAGGATAAGATACTTTTTTTCAGCCATAGGGACCCGGGTTTGCGACCTCTATGAGAGAAGTGCTGGTACTCGAGTTTGAGCTTTATTTCGTGAAAATATGTTAAATGGTTCTTAAGATATAGACCAAAACAGATTATAATACACGACAATTAGTAACAATTCAATATGCACATAATGACATATAATATATTGTTAGGCGGTTGCCAGCCAACATTTTTACGTGAAATAAGAAAATTAAAACAAAATTGAATAGCTCCGTGGTAATTGGAATCAATTTTTGACAGAAGGTGTGCGTCATGTGATCTCATAGAAAAGGTAAGGGTTATAGTCGTTCATATAGAATATTTGTTTCTAACTTCATTATTTTATGCTTTTTCTGCTAATTTGTGCCTTTCGTACCTATCCCGATGTGTAGAATATGAAAACATTTTTTTGTTCTGACATTGAAAATATATATACAGGGTGCATCAAAATAACCCGTTGCAGAAGACAAGATAACACTTCGATTTCAGAAAAATATATAAGTTTGATAGAATTAGGTAGTTTCTCTTTGTGTTACGTAAAAATACGCATATGTGATCCTCGGGTGTCATATGCAGGCAACCTAGTGGTGTGTCAGTGTAGGGAAATGCAGTGAAATATGCGTTATTTTGAAAAAAAGAATAAAGTAGTAACAAACATGGTACAGGATAACGTACTTTTTTTCAGCCATAAGGACCCGGGTTTGCGACCGCTATGAGAGAAGTGCTGGTACTCGAGTTTGAGCTTTATTTCGTGAAAATATGTTAAATGGTTCTTAAGATATAGACCAAAACAGATTATAATACACGACAATTAGTAACAATTCAATATGCACATAATGACATATAATATATTGTTAGGCGGTTGCCAGCCAACATTTTTACGTGAAATAAGAAAATTAAAACAAAATTGAATAGCTCTGTGGTAATTGGAATCAATTTTTGACAGCAGGTGTGCGTCATGTGATCTCATTGAAAAGGTAAGGGTTAAAGTCGTTCATGTAGAATATATGTTTCTAACTTCATTATTTTATTTTTATTCTGCTAATTTGTGCTTTTCGTACATATCCTGATGTGTAGAATATGAAAACAACATACTTTGTTCTGACATCGAAAATATATGTACAGGGTGCATCAAAATATAGCGCTGCAGAAGACAAAATAACACTTCGATTTCAGAAAAATATATAAGTTTGATAGAATTAGGTAGTTTCTCTTTGTGTTACGTAAAAATACGCATATGAGATCCTCGGGTGTCATATGCAAGCAACCTAGTGGTGTGTCAGTGTAGGGAAATGCAGTGAAATATGCGTTATTTTGAAAAAAAGAATAAAGTAGTAACAAACATGGTACAGGATAAGGTACTTTTTTTCAGCCATAGGGACCCGGGTTTGCGACCTCTATGAGAGAAGTGCTTGTACTCGAGTTTGAGCTTTATTTCGTGAAAATATGTTAAATGGTTCTTAAGATATAGACCAAAACAGATTATAATACACGACAATTAGTAACAATTCAATATGCACATAATGACATATAATATATTGTTAGGCGGTTGCCAGCCAACATTTTTACGTGAAATAAGAAAATTAAAACAAAATTGAATAGCTCCGTGGTAATTGGAATCAATTTTTGACAGAAGGTGTGCGTCATGTGATCTCATAGAAAAGGTAAGGGTTATAGTCGTTCATATAGAATATTTGTTTCTAACTTCATTATTTTATGCTTTTTCTGCTAATTTGTGCCTTTCGTACCTATCCCGATGTGTAGAATATGAAAACATTTTTTTGTTCTGACATTGAAAATATATATACAGGGTGCATCAAAATAACCCGTTGCAGAAGACAAGATAACACTTCGATTTCAGAAAAATATATAAGTTTGATAGAATTAGGTAGTTTCTCTTTGTGTTACGTAAAAATACGCATATGAGATCCTCGGGTGTCATATGCAAGCAACCTAGTGGCGTGTCAGTGTAGGGAAATGCAGTGAAATATGCGTTATTTTGAAAAAAAGAATAAAGTAGTAACAAACATGGTACAGGATAAGGTACTTTTTTTCAGCCATAGGGACCCGGGTTTGCGACCGCTATGAGAGAAGTGCTGGTACTCGAGTTTGAGCTTTATTTCGTGAAAATATGTTAAATGGTTCTTAAGATATAGACCAAAACAGATTATAATACACGACAATTAGTAACAATTCAATATGCACATAATGACATATAATATATTGTTAGGCGGTTGCCAGCCAACATTTTTACGTGAAATAAGAAAATTAAAACAAAATTGAATAGCTCCGTGGTAATTGGAATCAATTTTTGACAGAAGGTGTGCGTCATGTGATCTCATAGAAAAGGTAAGGGTTATAGTCGTTCATATAGAATATTTGTTTCTAACTTCATTATTTTATGCTTTTTCTGCTAATTTGTGCCTTTCGTACCTATCCCGATGTGTAGAATATGAAAACATTTTTTTGTTCTGACATTGAAAATATATATACAGGGTGCATCAAAATAACCCGTTGCAGAAGACAAGATAACACTTCGATTTCAGAAAAATATATAAGTTTGATAGAATTAGGTAGTTTCTCTTTGTGTTACGTAAAAATACGCATATGTGATCCTCGGGTGTCATATGCAGGCAACCTAGTGGTGTGTCAGTGTAGGGAAATGCAGTGAAATATGCGTTATTTTGAAAAAAAGAATAAAGTAGTAACAAACATGGTACAGGATAACGTACTTTTTTTCAGCCATAAGGACCCGGGTTTGCGACCGCTATGAGAGAAGTGCTGGTACTCGAGTTTGAGCTTTATTTCGTGAAAATATGTTAAATGGTTCTTAAGATATAGACCAAAACAGATTATAATACACGACAATTAGTAACAATTCAATATGCACATAATGACATATAATATATTGTTAGGCGGTTGCCAGCCAACATTTTTACGTGAAATAAGAAAATTAAAACAAAATTGAATAGCTCTGTGGTAATTGGAATCAATTTTTGACAGCAGGTGTGCGTCATGTGATCTCATTGAAAAGGTAAGGGTTAAAGTCGTTCATGTAGAATATATGTTTCTAACTTCATTATTTTATTTTTATTCTGCTAATTTGTGCTTTTCGTACATATCCTGATGTGTAGAATATGAAAACAACATACTTTGTTCTGACATCGAAAATATATGTACAGGGTGCATCAAAATATAGCGCTGCAGAAGACAAAATAACACTTCGATTTCAGAAAAATATATAAGTTTGATAGAATTAGGTAGTTTCTCTTTGTGTTACGTAAAAATACGCATATGAGATCCTCGGGTGTCATATGCAAGCAACCTAGTGGTGTGTCAGTGTAGGGAAATGCAGTGAAATATGCGTTATTTTGAAAAAAAGAATAAAGTAGTAACAAACATGGTACAGGATAAGGTACTTTTTTTCAGCCATAGGGACCCGGGTTTGCGACCTCTATGAGAGAAGTGCTTGTACTCGAGTTTGAGCTTTATTTCGTGAAAATATGTTAAATGGTTCTTAAGATATAGACCAAAACAGATTATAAGACACGACAATTAGTAACAATTCAATATGCACATAATGACATATAATATATTGTTAGGCGGTTGCCAGCCAACATTTTTACGTGAAATAAGAAAATTAAAACAAAATTGAATAGCTCCGTGGTAATTGGAATCAATTTTTGACAGAAGGTGTGCGTCATGTGATCTCATAGAAAAGGTAAGGGTTATAGTCGTTCATATAGAATATTTGTTTCTAACTTCATTATTTTATGCTTTTTCTGCTAATTTGTGCCTTTCGTACCTATCCCGATGTGTAGAATATGAAAACATTTTTTTGTTCTGACATTGAAAATATATATACAGGGTGCATCAAAATAACCCGTTGCAGAAGACAAGATAACACTTCGATTTCAGAAAAATATATAAGTTTGATAGAATTAGGTAGTTTCTCTTTGTGTTACGTAAAAATACGCATATGAGATCCTCGGGTGTCATATGCAAGCAACCTAGTGGCGTGTCAGTGTAGGGAAATGCAGTGAAATATGCGTTATTTTGAAAAAAAGAATAAAGTAGTAACAAACATGGTACAGGATAAGGTACTTTTTTTCAGCCATAGGGACCCGGGTTTGCGACCGCTATGAGAGAAGTGCTGGTACTCGAGTTTGAGCTTTATTTCGTGAAAATATGTTAAATGGTTCTTAAGATATAGACCAAAACAGATTATAATACACGACAATTAGTAACAATTCAATATGCACATAATGACATATAATATATTGTTAGGCGGTTGCCAGCCAACATTTTTACGTGAAATAAGAAAATTAAAACAAAATTGAATAGCTCCGTGGTAATTGGAATCAATTTTTGACAGAAGGTGTGCGTCATGTGATCTCATTGAAAAGGTAAGGGTTAAAGTCGTTCATGTAGAATATATGTTTCTAACTTCATTATTTTATTTTTATTCTGCTAATTTGTGCTTTTCGTACATATCCTGATGTGTAGAATATGAAAACAACATATTTTGTTCTGACATCGAAAGCATATATACAGGGTGCATCAAAATATAGCGCTGCAGAAGACAAAATAACACTTCGATTTCAGAAAAATATATAAGTTTGATAGAATTAGGTAGTTTCTCTTTGTGTTACGTAAAAATACGCATATGTGATCCTCGGGTGTCATATGCAGGCAACCTAGTGGTGTGTCAGTGTAGGGAAATGCAGTGAAATATGCGTTATTTTGAAAAAAAGAATAAAGTAGTAACAAACATGGTACAGGATAACGTACTTTTTTTCAGCCATAAGGACCCGGGTTTGCGACCGCTATGAGAGAAGTGCTGGTACTCGAGTTTGAGCTTTATTTCGTGAAAATATGTTAAATGGTTCTTAAGATATAGACCAAAACAGATTATAATACACGACAATTAGTAACAATTCAATATGCACATAATGACATATAATATATTGTTAGGCGGTTGCCAGCCAACATTTTTACGTGAAATAAGAAAATTAAAACAAAATTGAATAGCTCTGTGGTAATTGGAATCAATTTTTGACAGCAGGTGTGCGTCATGTGATCTCATTGAAAAGGTAAGGGTTAAAGTCGTTCATGTAGAATATATGTTTCTAACTTCATTATTTTATTTTTATTCTGCTAATTTGTGCTTTTCGTACATATCCTGATGTGTAGAATATGAAAACAACATACTTTGTTCTGACATCGAAAATATATGTACAGGGTGCATCAAAATATAGCGCTGCAGAAGACAAAATAACACTTCGATTTCAGAAAAATATATAAGTTTGATAGAATTAGGTAGTTTCTCTTTGTGTTACGTAAAAATACGCATATGAGATCCTCGGGTGTCATATGCAAGCAACCTAGTGGTGTGTCAGTGTAGGGAAATGCAGTGAAATATGCGTTATTTTGAAAAAAAGAATAAAGTAGTAACAAACATGGTACAGGATAAGGTACTTTTTTTCAGCCATAAGGACCCGGGTTTGCGACCGCTATGAGAGAAGTGCTGGTACTCGAGTTTGAGCTTTATTTCGTGAAAATATGTTAAATGGTTCTTAAGATATAGACCAAAACAGATTATAATACACGACAATTAGTAACAATTCAATATGCACATAATGACATATAATATATTGTTAGGCGGTTGCCAGCCAACATTTTTACGTGAAATAAGAAAATTAAAACAAAATTGAATAGCTCTGTGGTAATTGGAATCAATTTTTGACAGCAGGTGTGCGTCATGTGATCTCATTGAAAAGGTAAGGGTTAAAGTCGTTCATGTAGAATATATGTTTCTAACTTCATTATTTTATTTTTATTCTGCTAATTTGTGCTTTTCGTACATATCCTGATGTGTAGAATATGAAAACAACATACTTTGTTCTGACATCGAAAATATATGTACAGGGTGCATCAAAATATAGCGCTGCAGAAGACAAAATAACACTTCGATTTCAGAAAAATATATAAGTTTGATAGAATTAGGTAGTTTCTCTTTGTGTTACGTAAAAATACGCATATGAGATCCTCGGGTGTCATATGCAAGCAACCTAGTGGTGTGTCAGTGTAGGGAAATGCAGTGAAATATGCGTTATTTTGAAAAAAAGAATAAAGTAGTAACAAACATGGTACAGGATAAGGTACTTTTTTTCAGCCATAGGGACCCGGGTTTGCGACCTCTATGAGAGAAGTGCTTGTACTCGAGTTTGAGCTTTATTTCGTGAAAATATGTTAAATGGTTCTTAAGATATAGACCAAAACAGATTATAATACACGACAATTAGTAACAATTCAATATGCACATAATGACATATAATATATTGTTAGGCGGTTGCCAGCCAACATTTTTACGTGAAATAAGAAAATTAAAACAAAATTGAATAGCTCCGTGGTAATTGGAATCAATTTTTGACAGAAGGTGTGCGTCATGTGATCTCATAGAAAAGGTAAGGGTTATAGTCGTTCATATAGAATATTTGTTTCTAACTTCATTATTTTATGCTTTTTCTGCTAATTTGTGCCTTTCGTACCTATCCCGATGTGTAGAATATGAAAACATTTTTTTGTTCTGACATTGAAAATATATATACAGGGTGCATCAAAATAACCCGTTGCAGAAGACAAGATAACACTTCGATTTCAGAAAAATATATAAGTTTGATAGAATTAGGTAGTTTCTCTTTGTGTTACGTAAAAATACGCATATGAGATCCTCGGGTGTCATATGCAAGCAACCTAGTGGCGTGTCAGTGTAGGGAAATGCAGTGAAATATGCGTTATTTTGAAAAAAAGAATAAAGTAGTAACAAACATGGTACAGGATAAGGTACTTTTTTTCAGCCATAGGGACCCGGGTTTGCGACCGCTATGAGAGAAGTGCTGGTACTCGAGTTTGAGCTTTATTTCGTGAAAATATGTTAAATGGTTCTTAAGATATAGACCAAAACAGATTATAATACACGACAATTAGTAACAATTCAATATGCACATAATGACATATAATATATTGTTAGGCGGTTGCCAGCCAACATTTTTACGTGAAATAAGAAAATTAAAACAAAATTGAATAGCTCCGTGGTAATTGGAATCAATTTTTGACAGAAGGTGTGCGTCATGTGATCTCATAGAAAAGGTAAGGGTTATAGTCGTTCATATAGAATATTTGTTTCTAACTTCATTATTTTATGCTTTTTCTGCTAATTTGTGCCTTTCGTACCTATCCCGATGTGTAGAATATGAAAACATTTTTTTGTTCTGACATTGAAAATATATATACAGGGTGCATCAAAATAACCCGTTGCAGAAGACAAGATAACACTTCGATTTCAGAAAAATATATAAGTTTGATAGAATTAGGTAGTTTCTCTTTGTGTTACGTAAAAATACGCATATGTGATCCTCGGGTGTCATATGCAGGCAACCTAGTGGTGTGTCAGTGTAGGGAAATGCAGTGAAATATGCGTTATTTTGAAAAAAAGAATAAAGTAGTAACAAACATGGTACAGGATAACGTACTTTTTTTCAGCCATAAGGACCCGGGTTTGCGACCGCTATGAGAGAAGTGCTGGTACTCGAGTTTGAGCTTTATTTCGTGAAAATATGTTAAATGGTTCTTAAGATATAGACCAAAACAGATTATAATACACGACAATTAGTAACAATTCAATATGCACATAATGACATATAATATATTGTTAGGCGGTTGCCAGCCAACATTTTTACGTGAAATAAGAAAATTAAAACAAAATTGAATAGCTCTGTGGTAATTGGAATCAATTTTTGACAGCAGGTGTGCGTCATGTGATCTCATTGAAAAGGTAAGGGTTAAAGTCGTTCATGTAGAATATATGTTTCTAACTTCATTATTTTATTTTTATTCTGCTAATTTGTGCTTTTCGTACATATCCTGATGTGTAGAATATGAAAACAACATACTTTGTTCTGACATCGAAAATATATGTACAGGGTGCATCAAAATATAGCGCTGCAGAAGACAAAATAACACTTCGATTTCAGAAAAATATATAAGTTTGATAGAATTAGGTAGTTTCTCTTTGTGTTACGTAAAAATACGCATATGAGATCCTCGGGTGTCATATGCAAGCAAGCTAGTGGTGTGTCAGAGTAGGGAAATGCAGTGAAATATGCGTTATTTTGAAAAAAAGAATAAAGTAGTAACAAACATGGTACAGGATAAGGTACTTTTTTTCAGCCATAGGGACCCGGGTTTGCGACCTCTATGAGAGAAGTGCTTGTACTCGAGTTTGAGCTTTATTTCGTGAAAATATGTTAAATGGTTCTTAAGATATAGACCAAAACAGATTATAATACACGACAATTAGTAACAATTCAATATGCACATAATGACATATAATATATTGTTAGGCGGTTGCCAGCCAACATTTTTACGTGAAATAAGAAAATTAAAACAAAATTGAATAGCTCCGTGGTAATTGGAATCAATTTTTGACAGAAGGTGTGCGTCATGTGATCTCATAGAAAAGGTAAGGGTTATAGTCGTTCATATAGAATATTTGTTTCTAACTTCATTATTTTATGCTTTTTCTGCTAATTTGTGCCTTTCGTACCTATCCCGATGTGTAGAATATGAAAACATTTTTTTGTTCTGACATTGAAAATATATATACAGGGTGCATCAAAATAACCCGTTGCAGAAGACAAGATAACACTTCGATTTCAGAAAAATATATAAGTTTGATAGAATTAGGTAGTTTCTCTTTGTGTTACGTAAAAATACGCATATGAGATCCTCGGGTGTCATATGCAAGCAACCTAGTGGCGTGTCAGTGTAGGGAAATGCAGTGAAATATGCGTTATTTTGAAAAAAAGAATAAAGTAGTAACAAACATGGTACAGGATAAGGTACTTTTTTTCAGCCATAGGGACCCGGGTTTGCGACCGCTATGAGAGAAGTGCTGGTACTCGAGTTTGAGCTTTATTTCGTGAAAATATGTTAAATGGTTCTTAAGATATAGACCAAAACAGATTATAATACACGACAATTAGTAACAATTCAATATGCACATAATGACATATAATATATTGTTAGGCGGTTGCCAGCCAACATTTTTACGTGAAATAAGAAAATTAAAACAAAATTGAATAGCTCCGTGGTAATTGGAATCAATTTTTGACAGAAGGTGTGCGTCATGTGATCTCATTGAAAAGGTAAGGGTTAAAGTCGTTCATGTAGAATATATGTTTCTAACTTCATTATTTTATTTTTATTCTGCTAATTTGTGCTTTTCGTACATATCCTGATGTGTAGAATATGAAAACAACATATTTTGTTCTGACATCGAAAGCATATATACAGGGTGCATCAAAATATAGCGCTGCAGAAGACAAAATAACACTTCGATTTCAGAAAAATATATAAGTTTGATAGAATTAGGTAGTTTCTCTTTGTGTTACGTAAAAATACGCATATGAGATCCTCGGGTGTCATATGCAAGCAACCTAGTGGTGTGTCAGTGTAGGGAAATGCAGTGAAATATGCGTTATTTTGAAAAAAAGAATAAAGTAGTAACAAACATGGTACAGGATAAGGTACTTTTTTTCAGCCATAGGGACCCGGGTTTGCGACCTCTATGAGAGAAGTGCTGGTACTCGAGTTTGAGCTTTATTTCGTGAAAATATGTTAAATGGTTCTTAAGATATAGACCAAAACAGATTATAATACACGACAATTAGTAACAATTCAATATGCACATAATGACATATAATATATTGTTAGGCGGTTGCCAGCCAACATTTTTACGTGAAATAAGAAAATTAAAACAAAATTGAATAGCTCCGTGGTAATTGGAATCAATTTTTGACAGAAGGTGTGCGTCATGTGATCTCATAGAAAAGGTAAGGGTTATAGTCGTTCATATAGAATATTTGTTTCTAACTTCATTATTTTATGCTTTTTCTGCTAATTTGTGCCTTTCGTACCTATCCCGATGTGTAGAATATGAAAACATTTTTTTGTTCTGACATTGAAAATATATATACAGGGTGCATCAAAATAACCCGTTGCAGAAGACAAGATAACACTTCGATTTCAGAAAAATATATAAGTTTGATAGAATTAGGTAGTTTCTCTTTGTGTTACGTAAAAATACGCATATGAGATCCTCGGGTGTCATATGCAAGCAACCTAGTGGCGTGTCAGTGTAGGGAAATGCAGTGAAATATGCGTTATTTTGAAAAAAAGAATAAAGTAGTAACAAACATGGTACAGGATAAGGTACTTTTTTTCAGCCATAGGGACCCGGGTTTGCGACCGCTATGAGATAAGTGCTGGTACTCGAGTTTGAGCTTTATTTCGTGAAAATATGTTAAATGGTTCTTAAGATATAGACCAAAACAGATTATAATACACGACAATTAGTAACAATTCAATATGCACATAATGACATATAATATATTGTTAGGCGGTTGCCAGCCAACATTTTTACGTGAAATAAGAAAATTAAAACAAAATTGAATAGCTCCGTGGTAATTGGAATCAATTTTTGACAGAAGGTGTGCGTCATGTGATCTCATTGAAAAGGTAAGGGTTAAAGTCGTTCATGTAGAATATATGTTTCTAACTTCATTATTTTATTTTTATTCTGCTAATTTGTGCTTTTCGTACATATCCTGATGTGTAGAATATGAAAACAACATATTTTGTTCTGACATCGAAAGCATATATACAGGGTGCATCAAAATATAGCGCTGCAGAAGACAAAATAACACTTCGATTTCAGAAAAATATATAAGTTTGATAGAATTAGGTAGTTTCTCTTTGTGTTACGTAAAAATACGCATATGTGATCCTCGGGTGTCATATGCAAGCAACATAGTGGTGTGTCAGTGTAGGGAAATGCAGTGAAATATGCGTTATTTTGAAAAAAAGAATAAAGTAGTAACAAACATGGTACAGGATAAGGTACTTTTTTTCAGCCATAGGGACCCGGGTTTGCGACCGCTATGAGAGAAGTGCTGGTACTCGAGTTTGAGCTTTATTTCGTGAAAATATGTTAAATGGTTCTTAAGATATAGACCAAAACAGATTATAATACACGACAATTAGTAACAATTCAATATGCACATAATGACATATAATATATTGTTAGGCGGTTGCCAGCCAACATTTTTACGTGAAATAAGAAAATTAAAACAAAATTGAATAGCTCCGTGGTAATTGGAATCAATTTTTGACAGAAGGTGTGCGTCATGTGATCTCATTGAAAAGGTAAGGGTTAAAGTCGTTCATGTAGAATATATGTTTCTAACTTCATTATTTTATTTTTATTCTGCTAATTTGTGCTTTTCCTACCTATCGTGATGTGTAGAATATGAAAACAACATATTTTGTTCTGACATCGAAAATATATATACAGGGTGCATCAAAATATAGCGCTGCAGAAGACAAAATAACACTTCGATTTCAGAAAAATATATAAGTTTTATTAGAATTAGGTAGTTTCTCTTTGTGTTACGTAAAAATACGCATATGAGATCCTCGGGTGTCATATGCAAGCAACCTAGTGGTGTGTCAGTGTAGGGAAATGCAGTGAAATATGTGTTATTTTGAAAAAAAGAATAAAGTAGTAACAAACATGGTACAGGATAACGTACTTTTTTTCAGCCATAGGGACCCGGGTTTGCGACCTCTATGAGAGAAGTGCTGGTACTCGAGTTTGAGCTTTATTTCGTGAAAATATGTTAAATGGTTCTTAAGATATAGACCAAAACAGATTATAATCCACGACAATTAGTAACAATTCAATATGCACATAATGACATATAATATATTGTTAGGCGGTTGCCAGCCAACATTTTTACGTGAAATAAGAAAATTAAAACAAAATTGAATAGCTCCGTGGTAATTGGAATCAATTTTTGACAGAAGGTGTGCGTCATGTGATCTCATAGAAAAGGTAAGGGTTATAGTCGTTCATATAGAATATTTGTTTCTAACTTCATTATTTTATGCTTTTTCTGCTAATTTGTGCCTTTCGTACCTATCCCGATGTGTAGAATATGAAAACATTTTTTTGTTCTGACATTGAAAATATATATACAGGGTGCATCAAAATAACCCGTTGCAGAAGACAAGATAACACTTCGATTTCAGAAAAATATATAAGTTTGATAGAATTAGGTAGTTTCTCTTTGTGTTACGTAAAAATACGCATATGTGATCCTCGGGTGTCATATGCAAGCAACCTAGTGGTGTGTCAGTGTAGGGAAATGCAGTGAAATATGCGTTATTTTGAAAAAAAGAATAAAGTAGTAACAAACATGGTACAGGATAACGTACTTTTTTTCAGCCATAAGGACCCGGGTTTGCGACCGCTATGAGAGAAGTGCTGGTACTCGAGTTTGAGCTTTATTTCGTGAAAATATGTTAAATGGTTCTTAAGATATAGACCAAAACAGATTATAATACACGACAATTAGTAACAATTCAATATGCACATAATGACATATAATATATTGTTAGGCGGTTGCCAGCCAACATTTTTACGTGAAATAAGAAAATTAAAACAAAATTGAATAGCTCCGTGGTAATTGGAATCAATTTTTGACAGAAGGTGTGCGTCATGTGATCTCATTGAAAAGGTAAGGGTTAAAGTCGTTCATGTAGAATATATGTTTCTAACTTCATTATTTTATTTTTATTCTGCTAATTTGTGCTTTTCGTACATATCCTGATGTGTAGAATATGAAAACAACATACTTTGTTCTGACATCGAAAATATATATACAGGGTGCATCAAAATATAGCGCTGCAGAAGACAAAATAACACTTCGATTTCAGAAAAATATATAAGTTTTATTAGAATTAGGTAGTTTCTCTTTGTGTTACGTAAAAATACGCATATGAGATCCTCGGGTGTCATATGCAAGCAACCTAGTGGTGTGTCAGTGTAGGGAAATGCAGTGAAATATGCGTTATTTTGAAAAAAAGAATAAAGTAGTAACAAACATGGTACAGGATAAGATACTTTTTTTCAGCCATAGGTACCCGGGTTTGCGACCTCTATGAGAGAAGTGCTGGTACTCGAGTTTGAGCTTTATTTCGTGAAAATATGTTAAATGGTTCTTAAGATATAGACCAAAACAGATTATAATACACGACAATTAGTAACAATTCAATATGCACATAATGACATATAATATATTGTTAGGCGGTTGCCAGCCAACATTTTTACGTGAAATAAGAAAATTAAAACAAAATTGAATAGCTCCGTGGTAATTGGAATCAATTTTTGACAGAAGGTATGCGTCATGTGATCTCATAGAAAAGGTAAGGGTTATAGTCGTTCATATAGAATATTTGTTTCTAACTTCATTATTTTATGCTTTTTCTGCTAATTTGTGCCTTTCGTACCTATCCCGATGTGTAGAATATGAAAACATTTTTTTGTTCTGACATTGAAAATATATATACAGGGTGCATCAAAATAACCCGTTGCAGAAGACAAGATAACACTTCGATTTCAGAAAAATATATAAGTTTGATAGAATTAGGTAGTTTCTCTTTGTGTTACGTAAAAATACGCATATGAGATCCTCGGGTGTCATATGCAAGCAACCTAGTGGTGTGTCAGTGTAGGGAAATGCAGTGAAATATGCGTTATTTTGAAAAAAAGAATAAAGTAGTAACAAACATGGTACAGGATAAGGTACTTTTTTTCAGCCATAGGGACCCGGGTTTGCGACCTCTATGAGAGAAGTGCTGGTACTCGAGTTTGAGCTTTATTTCGTGAAAATATGTTAAATGGTTCTTAAGATATAGACCAAAACAGATTATAATACACGACAATTAGTAACAATTCAATATGCACATAATGACATATAATATATTGTTAGGCGGTTGCCAGCCAACATTTTTACGTGAAATAAGAAAATTAAAACAAAATTGAATAGCTCCGTGGTAATTGGAATCAAATTTTGACAGAAGGTGTGCGTCATGTGATCTCATTGAAAAGGTAAGTGTTAAAGTCGTTCATGTAGAATATATGTTTCTAACTTCATTATTTTATTTTTATTCTGCTAATTTGTGCTTTTCGTACATATCCTGATGTGTAGAATATGAAAACAACATATTTTGTTCTGACATCGAAAGCATATATACAGGGTGCATCAAAATATAGCGCTGCAGAAGACAAAATAACACTTCGATTTCAGAAAAATATATAAGTTTGATAGAATTAGGTAGTTTCTCTTTGTGTTACGTAAAAATACGCATATGTGATCCTCGGGTGTCATATGCAAGCAACCTAGTGGTGTGTCAGTGTAGGGAAATGCAGTGAAATATGCGTTATTTTGAAAAAAAGAATAAAGTAGTAACAAACATGGTACAGGATAAGGTACTTTTTTTCAGCCATAGGGACCCGGGTTTGCGACCGCTATGAGAGAAGTGCTGGTACTCGAGTTTGAGCTTTATTTCGTGAAAATATGTTAAATGGTTCTTAAGATATAGACCAAAACAGATTATAATACACGAAAATTAGTAACAATTCAATATGCACATAATGACATATAATATATTGTTAGGCGGTTGCCAGCCAACATTTTTACGTGAAATAAGAAAATTAAAACAAAATTGAATAGCTCCGTGGTAATTGGAATCAATTTTTGACAGCAGGTGTGCGTCATGTGATCTCATTGAAAAGGTAAGGGTTAAAGTCGTTCATGTAGAATATATGTTTCTAACTTCATTATTTTATTTTTATTCTGCTAATTTGTGCTTTTCCTACATATCCTGATGTGTAGAATATGAAAACAACATACTTTGTTCTGACATCGAAAATATATATACAGGGTGCATCAAAATATAGCGCTGCAGAAGACAAAATAACACTTCGATTTCAGAAAAATATATAAGTTTGATAGAATTAGGTAGTTTCTCTTTGTGTTACGTAAAAATACGCATATGAGATCCTCGGGTGTCATATGCAAGCAACCTAGTGGTGTGTCAGTGTAGGGAAATGCAGTGAAATATGCGTTATTTTGAAAAAAAGAATAAAGTAGTAACAAACATGGTACAGGATAAGGTACTTTTTTTCAGCCATAGGGACCCGGGTTTGCGACCTCTATGAGAGAAGTGCTGGTACTCGAGTTTGAGCTTTATTTCGTGAAAATATGTTAAATGGTTCTTAAGATATAGACCAAAACAGATTATAATACACGACAATTAGTAACAATTCAATATGCACATAATGACATATAATATATTGTTAGGCGGTTGCCAGCCAACATTTTTACGTGAAATAAGAAAATTAAAACAAAATTGAATAGCTCCGTGGTAATTGGAATCAATTTTTGACAGAAGGTGTGCGTCATGTGATCTCATAGAAAAGGTAAGGGTTATAGTCGTTCATATAGAATATTTGTTTCTAACTTCATTATTTTATGCTTTTTCTGCTAATTTGTGCCTTTCGTACCTATCCCGATGTGTAGAATATGAAAACATTTTTTTGTTCTGACATTGAAAATATATATACAGGGTGCATCAAAATAACCCGTTGCAGAAGACAAGATAACACTTCGATTTCAGAAAAATATATAAGTTTGATAGAATTAGGTAGTTTCTCTTTGTGTTACGTAAAAATACGCATATGAGATCCTCGGGTGTCATATGCAAGCAACCTAGTGGTGTGTCAGTGTAGGGAAATGCAGTGAAATATGCGTTATTTTGAAAAAAAGAATAAAGTAGTAACAAACATGGTACAGGATAAGGTACTTTTTTTCAGCCATAGGGACCCGGGTTTGCGACCGCTATGAGAGAAGTGCTGGTACTCGAGTTTGAGCTTTATTTCGTGAAAATATGTTAAATGGTTCTTAAGATATAGACCAAAACAGATTATAATACACGACAATTAGTAACAATTCAATATGCACATAATGACATATAATATATTGTTAGGCGGTTGCCAGCCAACATTTTTACGTGAAATAAGAAAATTAAAACAAAATTGAATAGCTCCGTGGTAATTGGAATCAATTTTTGACAGAAGGTGTGCGTCATGTGATCTCATTGAAAAGGTAAGGGTTAAAGTCGTTCATGTAGAATATATGTTTCTAACTTCATTATTTTATTTTTATTCTGCTAATTTGTGCTTTTCGTACATATCCTGATGTGTAGAATATGAAAACAACATATTTTGTTCTGATATCGAAAGCATATATACAGGGTGCATCAAAATATAGCGCTGCAGAAGACAAAATAACACTTCGATTTCAGAAAAATATATAAGTTTGATAGAATTAGGTAGTTTCTCTTTGTGTTACGTAAAAATACGCATATGTGATCCTCGGGTGTCATATGCAAGCAACCTAGTGGTGTGTCAGTGTAGGGAAATGCAGTGAAATATGCGTTATTTTGAAAAAAAGAATAAAGTAGTAACAAACATGGTACAGGATAAGGTACTTTTTTTCAGCCATAGGGACCCGGGTTTGCGACCTCTATGAGAGAAGTGCTGGTACTCGAGTTTGAGCTTTATTTCGTGAAAATATGTTAAATGGTTCTTAAGATATAGACCAAAACAGATTATAATACACGACAATTAGTAACAATTCAATATGCACATAATGACATATAATATATTGTTAGGCGGTTGCCAGCCAACATTTTTACGTGAAATAAGAAAATTAAAACAAAATTGAATAGCTCCGTGGTAATTGGAATCAATTTTTGACAGAAGGTGTGCGTCATGTGATCTCATAGAAAAGGTAAGGGTTATAGTCGTTCATATAGAATATTTGTTTCTAACTTCATTATTTTATGCTTTTTCTGCTAATTTGTGCCTTTCGTACCTATCCCGATGTGTAGAATATGAAAACATTTTTTTGTTCTGACATTGAAAATATATATACAGGGTTGTTATGCCCCACAATTATTCTTGTTTATACCTTTTGCTTTTCATGTTGTTTGTTTATTTGTGTCTTTGCTTTCCTTGTTTATATTCGTGTTGTCCATTATGTAGATTTTATTTGTTATATGTTTTGTCATATGTCAACTTATTTCTTGGTCGGTATCAGAAATTAATCCTTGGAAAACTAAATTTAATTTATTTAAATATTAGAGGAAGAAGAAAGAGATAATAAGAATAATAAGTGAAAGAAATGTAATTGTGATTGGTAATTGTGAATCCGTTAACTTCTAACTGCAAATTTAACGAAAATAATAATTTTCATAAGTTATTAATGTGTTTGAATCTTCATCTGCTAAAAGTTATATAATTTAATTTGTAATTACTCAAGTTTTAAATGTGTTGTGGATATTTTAACGGTGCCAGTAGAGTAATGAATATGCCGAGTTAAATACTTTCTTCTGGGGCTTAGGCCCTTACTCTTCCATACCGCCACATCACCTTAAAATTGTTTTGATGTAAACTATTGTGTAATCTGCAAGTATACAATCCAAATTTTAGTAATCTTCTACAATGTAATTAATATAAATCTCATTTGAAATTAGTTATTTGTCTCGGCACGACTTTACAATAATCATAATGTCTATTATGTTACTGAACCTTTATCTGCATGACTGAATGTCATATGAATCCGCGTAGCATTAAACATAATCTATTCCATTGTATAAAACAGAGTTAGTCAACGAAGTCTGAATATTGAATCATGAAGTTAGGTATCATATACAGCAATGCCAAAACGATTACTATATATACAGAGGCTATATAAAAGGGATAAAAGAGATAATTATAGATATGAATATTTAAAGATAAATGTATTTATGGAAGATAAATGTATTTATGGAAGATTTAAAGAATGTACTTAATATATGACAGAATTTATATTTAATATACGTTGCCTTTGTGGAATTAATGAGCTTTGGGTAATGCTGATTATATAAATAGTAACTTCAGAGTCATAACAAGATAAACTCTGATCATGGAAATGCTAGATGCGGAAATTCTTAATTAAGTTCGGTAACCAAACAGTATTATTGATTTGTCTTAAATTTAGTTGTGGAAATCCGAATTTTACTTGAATATTTCCATACATTCAATCAGTTAGTCACGGTTTCTTTTCATATCGCACCGTGCAATGTGATCATATAGGTCTTCATGGTGTTACTTACTTCCGAAATCAAGGATCTGGAACTAAATACGATTTTCCACGTTTTGCAGAAACGTGGTGGCGACTCAGTTTTAGGGCTATACATAACTCCAAAATAAAAGTCAGATTTGTCAGAATCATGAAGCGTTGTCGATGAGCGTGACAGAGAATTTGGCGACCTATCAGCCAGGATTGGATAAAGGAGTCAAGTCGTCGTGAAGATTTTAATAAATTGCTGGAGCGAATGTATGATATATGAAGGAATTTTGTTGAAATCCCCCCCTAAATATTAACTGTGAATACGAGAAAGTAAATATGGTGAGTGTGGCGAGAAAGAAGAAAAGGTGCTACGGTCCTAGAAACTATAAATATTAACATGTCAAGTATTGAAGTTGAAAAAGATTTTTTTTTTTTTAAGTGTTGCCGAGAAGTAGTTCCGACGATGGAGAATCCAGAAGATCAAGATATTGAATATTTTTCGAACTGGATCTGTCAAGACTGCCAATCGAAAGAAAGTGATAATTATAATAAGACAGATAGTGAGGATGATTTTGAAGATACAGAAGAAGACAAAGAGAAAGAAAAGGAAAGAGAGCTGGGAAAAGAAGAAGCTCAACGGAAAGAGATACAAAATTCAAAAGAAAAAGAAGGAGTGCCAAACGAAGAAACGAGACAGGAAGAATTGCAGAATTCGAAGGAAGAAGGAGAAATTGAAGAAAAAGCGCAGGCAGATAAAACAAAAGTTGTTTTACACGACGCCAAGGAACAACCGAATATGCCATCATCAGAGCTAAGTGATCAAGAAATGTTTAAACTGCTTATGCAACAATTATCCCTATTTCGATTAGAAGTTACTAATAATATAACAACATTGGCTAATAATATGCAAACATTTGGAAAAGAGTTGAAGGAAGAAATACGTGAGGACTTGAATATAGTTATTGGAGACCTGAAGAAAGAAAGTGTAGATCAAGAAGAGCAGCAACCATGTGACAGTTTGATAGAAAATAGTCAGAAGAACACCACTGAGGGAGTAACGAAATTTATGGAAGATATTAGTATGTGTGCTGAAAGAATAGAATATGAAACTTTCTCATGTAGAAGTTCGAAAACTTCGAATTTGCTAATTGAGAAACCTTCTAAGAAGTTAAGAGAATCAAAAGAAGAAACCAAAATACGACCGCTGGGAAAAGCAAATATGAAAACATGCAAAGATAGAAAAACAAATATGAAAATATGCAAAGATAGAAACTGGAGAAAAAGAAAGACGAAAAGGCAAAGCAGAAGCAGGAAAAGAAAAAGAAGAAAAATCACAATGGCAGAAATTGACACCAGAGATCAGAAAAGGAAGAGAAAGATGTTCGAACAGAAAGAAATCTAGAAAGAAGCCTAGAGAGAAGTACTGGAAGAAGAGGAGCACAAAATCTCAAGAAAAATTATGGAACCTCCAGAAAAAGAGGAAGAAAAGAAAGAAATTTGAACTGGACAAGAGATGGAAACATCATAGGAGGAAAGACAAGAAAGGAAAAAAAGAAATAAGTGGGAAAAACAAGCATAGAAAGAAAGAAAAAAGGAAACAGAAATATAAGGAAAGAATAAGTGATGGGAGAAGATGGAAAAGAAAGAGAAAAGAAAACGATAAATGGATGATGGTTGTTTTTCGTTCTTGTTGTTATATGTTATTGCCATTGTTCTTTCTGTTATTTTGTTTATTGAATTCCTAATTACACACTTATATTTTAGTTGACTGGTCCCTATATAATAACCGAATTCTGAAGAAATTATGCTGCTTTTGAAACCTAAAAATTGACGAAGCCAAATAATTTGCAATTCAAGAAACTTTTCAAATGTTCACCTGAATAGAAAATTATGCTATAGAGGCGACTCAAAAGTAAAAAAATAAAAAAAAAATATCACTGATAATTTTTTTTCTTGAAGAGGGGGAAAGTTGTTATGCCCCACAATTATTCTTGTTTATACCTTTTGCTTTTCATGTTGTTTGTTTATTTGTGTCTTTGCTTTCCTTGTTTATATTCGTGTTGTCCATTATGTAGATTTTATTTGTTATATGTTTTGTCATATGTCAACTTATTTCTTGGTCGGTATCAGAAATTAATCCTTGGAAAACTAAATTTAATTTATTTAAATATTAGAGGAAGAAGAAAGAGATAATAAGAATAATAAGTGAAAGAAATGTAATTGTGATTGGTAATTGTGAATCCGTTAACTTCTAACTGCAAATTTAACGAAAATAATAATTTTCATAAGTTATTAATGTGTTTGAATCTTCATCTGCTAAAAGTTATATAATTTAATTTGTAATTACTCAAGTTTTAAATGTGTTGTGGATATTTTAACGGTGCCAGTAGAGTAATGAATATGCCGAGTTAAATACTTTCTTCTGGGGCTTAGGCCCTTACTCTTCCATACCGCCACATCACCTTAAAATTGTTTTGATGTAAACTATTGTGTAATCTGCAAGTATACAATCCAAATTTTAGTAATCTTCTACAATGTAATTAATATAAATCTCATTTGAAATTAGTTATTTGTCTCGGCACGACTTTACAATAATCATAATGTCTATTATGTTACTGAACCTTTATCTGCATGACTGAATGTCATATGAATCCGCGTAGCATTAAACATAATCTATTCCATTGTATAAAACAGAGTTAGTCAACGAAGTCTGAATATTGAATCATGAAGTTAGGTATCATATACAGCAATGCCAAAACGATTACTATATATACAGAGGCTATATAAAAGGGATAAAAGAGATAATTATAGATATGAATATTTAAAGATAAATGTATTTATGGAAGATAAATGTATTTATGGAAGATTTAAAGAATGTACTTAATATATGACAGAATTTATATTTAATATACGTTGCCTTTGTGGAATTAATGAGCTTTGGGTAATGCTGATTATATAAATAGTAACTTCAGAGTCATAACAAGATAAACTCTGATCATGGAAATGCTAGATGCGGAAATTCTTAATTAAGTTCGGTAACCAAACAGTATTATTGATTTGTCTTAAATTTAGTTGTGGAAATCCGAATTTTACTTGAATATTTCCATACATTCAATCAGTTAGTCACGGTTTCTTTTCATATCGCACCGTGCAATGTGATCATATAGGTCTTCATGGTGTTACTTACTTCCGAAATCAAGGATCTGGAACTAAATACGATTTTCCACGTTTTGCAGAAACGTGGTGGCGACTCAGTTTTAGGGCTATACATAACTCCAAAATAAAAGTCAGATTTGTCAGAATCATGAAGCGTTGTCGATGAGCGTGACAGGGTGCATCAAAATAACCCGTTGCAGAAGACAAGATAACACTTCGATTTCAGAAAAATATATAAGTTTGATAGAATTAGGTAGTTTCTCTTTGTGTTACGTAAAAATACGCATATGAGATCCTCGGGTGTCATATGCAAGCAACCTAGTGGTGTGTCAGTGTAGGGAAATGCAGTGAAATATGCGTTATTTTGAAAAAAAGAATAAAGTAGTAACAAACATGGTACAGGATAAGGTACTTTTTTTCAGCCATAGGGACCCGGGTTTGCGACCTCTATGAGAGAAGTGCTGGTACTCGAGTTTGAGCTTTATTTCGTGAAAATATGTTAAATGGTTCTTAAGATATAGACCAAAACAGATTATAATACACGACAATTAGTAACAATTCAATATGCACATAATGACATATAATATATTGTTAGGCGGTTGCCAGCCAACATTTTTACGTGAAATAAAAAAATTAAAACAAAATTGAATAGCTCCGTGGTAATTGGAATCAATTTTTGACAGAAGGTGTGCGTCATGTGATCTCATTGAAAAGGTAAGGGTTAAAGTCGTTCATGTAGAATATATGTTTCTAACTTCATTATTTGATTTTTATTCTGCTAATTTGTGCTTTTCGTACATATCCTGATGTGTAGAATATGAAAACAACATATTTTGTTCTGACATCGAAAGCATATATACAGGGTGCATCAAAATATAGCGCTGCAGAAGACAAAATAACACTTCGATTTCAGAAAAATATATAAGTTTGATAGAATTAGGTAGTTTCTCTTTGTGTTACGTAAAAATACGCATATGTGATCCTCGGGTGTCATATGCAAGCAACCTAGTGGTGTGTCAGTGTAGGGAAATGCAGTGAAATATGCGTTATTTTGAAAAAAAGAATAAAGTAGTAACAAACATGGTACAGGATAAGGTACTTTTTTTCAGCCATAGGGACCCGGGTTTGCGACCGCTATGAGAGAAGTGCTGGTACTCGAGTTTGAGCTTTATTTCGTGAAAATATGTTAAATGGTTCTTAAGATATAGACCAAAACAGATTATAATACACGACAATTAGTAACAATTCAATATGCACATAATGACATATAATATATTGTTAGGCGGTTGCCAGCCAACATTTTTACGTGAAATAAGAAAATTAAAACAAAATTGAATAGCTCCGTGGTAATTGGAATCAATTTTTGACAGCAGGTGTGCGTCATGTGATCTCATTGAAAAGGTAAGGGTTAAAGTCGTTCATGTAGAATATATGTTTCTAACTTCATTATTTTATTTTTATTCTGCTAATTTGTGCTTTTCGTACATATCCTGATGTGTAGAATATGAAAACAACATACTTTGTTCTGACATCGAAAATATATATACAGGGTGCATCAAAATATAGCGCTGCAGAAGACAAAATAACACTTCGATTTCAGAAAAATATATAAGTTTGATAGAATTAGGTAGTTTCTCTTTGTGTTACGTAAAAATACGCATATGAGATCCTCGGGTGTCATATGCAAGCAACCTAGTGGTGTGTCAGTGTAGGGAAATGCAGTGAAATATGCGTTATTTTGAAAAAAAGAATAAAGTAGTAACAAACATGGTACAGGATAAGGTACTTTTTTTCAGCCATAGGGACCCGGGTTTGCGACCTCTATGAGAGAAGTGCTGGTACTCGAGTTTGAGCTTTATTTCGTGAAAATATGTTAAATGGTTCTTAAGATATAGACCAAAACAGATTATAATACACGACAATTAGTAACAATTCAATATGCACATAATGACATATAATATATTGTTAGGCGGTTGCCAGCCAACATTTTTACGTGAAATAAGAAAATTAAAACAAAATTGAATAGCTCCGTGGTAATTGGAATCAATTTTTGACAGAAGGTGTGCGTCATGTGATCTCATTGAAAAGGTAAGGGTTAAAGTCGTTCATGTAGAATATATGTTTCTAACTTCATTATTTTATTTTTATTCTGCTAATTTGTGCTTTTCGTACATATCCTGATGTGTAGAATATGAAAACAACATATTTTGTTCTGACATCGAAAGCATATATACAGGGTGCATCAAAATATAGCGCTGCAGAAGACAAAATAACACTTCGATTTCAGAAAAATATATAAGTTTGATAGAATTAGGTAGTTTCTCTTTGTGTTACGTAAAAATACGCATATGTGATCCTCGGGTGTCATATGCAAGCAACCTAGTGGTGTGTCAGTGTAGGGAAATGCAGTGAAATATGCGTTATTTTGAAAAAAAGAATAAAGTAGTAACAAACATGGTACAGGATAAGATACTTTTTTTCAGCCATAGGGACCCGGGTTTGCGACCTCTATGAGAGAAGTGCTGGTACTCGAGTTTGAGCTTTATTTCGTGAAAATATGTTAAATGGTTCTTAAGATATAGACCAAAACAGATTATAATACACGACAATTAGTAACAATTCAATATGCACATAATGACATATAATATATTGTTAGGCGGTTGCCAGCCAACATTTTTACGTGAAATAAGAAAATTAAAACAAAATTGAATAGCTCCGTGGTAATTGGAATCAATTTTTGACAGAAGGTGTGCGTCATGTGATCTCATAGAAAAGGTAAGGGTTATAGTCGTTCATATAGAATATTTGTTTCTAACTTCATTATTTTATGCTTTTTCTGCTAATTTGTGCCTTTCGTACCTATCCCGATGTGTAGAATATGAAAACATTTTTTTGTTCTGACATTGAAAATATATATACAGGGTGCATCAAAATAACCCGTTGCAGAAGACAAGATAACACTTCGATTTCAGAAAAATATATAAGTTTGATAGAATTAGGTAGTTTCTCTTTGTGTTACGTAAAAATACGCATATGAGATCCTCGGGTGTCATATGCAAGCAACCTAGTGGTGTGTCAGTGTAGGGAAATGCAGTGAAATATGCGTTATTTTGAAAAAAAGAATAAAGTAGTAACAAACATGGTACAGGATAAGATACTTTTTTTCAGCCATAGGGACCCGGGTTTGCGACCTCTATGAGAGAAGTGCTGGTACTCGAGTTTGAGCTTTATTTCGTGAAAATATGTTAAATGGTTCTTAAGATATAGACCAAAACAGATTATAATACACGACAATTAGTAACAATTCAATATGCACATAATGACATATAATATATTGTTAGGCGGTTGCCAGCCAACATTTTTACGTGAAATAAGAAAATTAAAACAAAATTGAATAGCTCCGTGGTAATTGGAATCAATTTTTGACAGAAGGTGTGCGTCATGTGATCTCATAGAAAAGGTAAGGGTTATAGTCGTTCATATAGAATATTTGTTTCTAACTTCATTATTTTATGCTTTTTCTGCTAATTTGTGCCTTTCGTACCTATCCCGATGTGTAGAATATGAAAACATTTTTTTGTTCTGACATTGAAAATATATATACAGGGTGCATCAAAATAACCCGTTGCAGAAGACAAGATAACACTTCGATTTCAGAAAAATATATAAGTTTGATAGAATTAGGTAGTTTCTCTTTGTGTTACGTAAAAATACGCATATGAGATCCTCGGGTGTCATATGCAAGCAACCTAGTGGTGTGTCAGTGTAGGGAAATGCAGTGAAATATGCGTTATTTTGAAAAAAAGAATAAAGTAGTAACAAACATGGTACAGGATAAGGTACTTTTTTTCAGCCATAGGGACCCGGGTTTGCGACCTCTATGAGAGAAGTGCTGGTACTCGAGTTTGAGCTTTATTTCGTGAAAATATGTTAAATGGTTCTTAAGATATAGACCAAAACAGATTATAATACACGACAATTAGTAACAATTCAATATGCACATAATGACATATAATATATTGTTAGGCGGTTGCCAGCCAACATTTTTACGTGAAATAAGAAAATTAAAACAAAATTGAATAGCTCCGTGGTAATTGGAATCAATTTTTGACAGAAGGTGTGCGTCATGTGATCTCATTGAAAAGGTAAGGGTTAAAGTCGTTCATGTAGAATATATGTTTCTAACTTCATTATTTTATTTTTATTCTGCTAATTTGTGCTTTTCGTACATATCCTGATGTGTAGAATATGAAAACAACATATTTTGTTCTGACATCGAAAGCATATATACAGGGTGCATCAAAATATAGCGCTGCAGAAGACAAAATAACACTTCGATTTCAGAAAAATATATAAGTTTGATAGAATTAGGTAGTTTCTCTTTGTGTTACGTAAAAATACGCATATGTGATCCTCGGGTGTCATATGCAAGCAACCTAGTGGTGTGTCAGTGTAGGGAAATGCAGTGAAATATGCGTTATTTTGAAAAAAAGAATAAAGTAGTAACAAACATGGTACAGGATAAGGTACTTTTTTTCAGCCATAGGGACCCGGGTTTGCGACCGCTATGAGAGAAGTGCTGGTACTCGAGTTTGAGCTTTATTTCGTGAAAATATGTTAAATGGTTCTTAAGATATAGACCAAAACAGATTATAATACACGACAATTAGTAACAATTCAATATGCACATAATGACATATAATATATTGTTAGGCGGTTGCCAGCCAACATTTTTACGTGAAATAAGAAAATTAAAACAAAATTGAATAGCTCCGTGGTAATTGGAATCAATTTTTGACAGCAGGTGTGCGTCATGTGATCTCATTGAAAAGGTAAGGGTTAAAGTCGTTCTTGTAGAATATATGTTTCTAACTTCATTATTTTATTTTTATTCTGCTAATTTGTGCTTTTCGTACATATCCTGATGTGTAGAATATGAAAACAACATACTTTGTTCTGACATCGAAAATATATATACAGGGTGCATCAAAATATAGCGCTGCAGAAGACAAAATAACACTTCGATTTCAGAAAAATATATAAGTTTGATAGAATTAGGTAGTTTCTCTTTGTGTTACGTAAAAATACGCATATGAGATCCTCGGGTGTCATATGCAAGCAACCTAGTGGTGTGTCAGTGTAGGGAAATGCAGTGAAATATGCGTTATTTTGAAAAAAAGAATAAAGTAGTAACAAACATGGTACAGGATAAGGTACTTTTTTTCAGCCATAGGGACCCGGGTTTGCGACCTCTATGAGAGAAGTGCTGGTACTCGAGTTTGAGCTTTATTTCGTGAAAATATGTTAAACGGTTCTTAAGATATAGACAAAAACAGATTATAATACACGACAATTAGTAACAATTCAATATGCACATAATGACATATAATATATTGTTAGGCGGTTGCCAGCCAACATTTTTACGTGAAATAAGAAAATTAAAACAAAATCATGCATCAAAATAACCCGTTGCAGAAGACAAGATAACACTTCGATTTCAGAAAAATATATAAGTTTGATAGAATTAGGTAGTTTCTCTTTGTGTTACGTAAAAATACGCATATGAGATCCTCGGGTGTCATATGCAAGCAACCTAGTGGTGTGTCAGTGTAGGGAAATGCAGTGAAATATGCGTTATTTTGAAAAAAAGAATAAAGTAGTAACAAACATGGTACAGGATAAGATACTTTTTTTCAGCCATAGGGACCCGGGTTTGCGACCTCTATGAGAGAAGTGCTGGTACTCGAGTTTGAGCTTTATTTCGTGAAAATATGTTAAATGGTTCTTAAGATATAGACCAAAACAGATTATAATACACGACAATTAGTAACAATTCAATATGCACATAATGACATATAATATATTGTTAGGCGGTTGCCAGCCAACATGTTTACGTGAAATAAGAAAATTAAAACAAAATTGAATAGCTCCGTGGTAATTGGAATCAATTTTTGACAGAAGGTGTGCGTCATGTGATCTCATAGAAAAGGTAAGGGTTATAGTCGTTCATATAGAATATTTGTTTCTAACTTCATTATTTTATGCTTTTTCTGCTAATTTGTGCCTTTCGTACCTATCCCGATGTGTAGAATATGAAAACATTTTTTTGTTCTGACATTGAAAATATATATACAGGGTGCATCAAAATAACCCGTTGCAGAAGACAAGATAACACTTCGATTTCAGAAAAATATATAAGTTTGATAGAATTAGGTAGTTTCTCTTTGTGTTACGTAAAAATACGCATATGAGATCCTCGGGTGTCATATGCAAGCAACCTAGTGGTGTGTCAGTGTAGGGAAATGCAGTGAAATATGCGTTATTTTGAAAAAAAGAATAAAGTAGTAACAAACATGGTACAGGATAAGATACTTTTTTTCAGCCATAGGGACCCGGGTTTGCGACCTCTATGAGAGAAGTGCTGGTACTCGAGTTTGAGCTTTATTTCGTGAAAATATGTTAAATGGTTCTTAAGATATAGACCAAAACAGATTATAATACACGACAATTAGTAACAATTCAATATGCACATAATGACATATAATATATTGTTAGGCGGTTGCCAGCCAACATTTTTACGTGAAATAAGAAAATTAAAACAAAATTGAATAGCTCCGTGGTAATTGGAATCAATTTTTGACAGAAGGTGTGCGTCATGTGATCTCATAGAAAAGGTAAGGGTTATAGTCGTTCATATAGAATATTTGTTTCTAACTTCATTATTTTATGCTTTTTCTGCTAATTTGTGCCTTTCGTACCTATCCCGATGTGTAGAATATGAAAACATTTTTTTGTTCTGACATTGAAAATATATATACAGGGTGCATCAAAATAACCCGTTGCAGAAGACAAGATAACACTTCGATTTCAGAAAAATATATAAGTTTGATAGAATTAGGTAGTTTCTCTTTGTGTTACGTAAAAATACGCATATGAGATCCTCGGGTGTCATATGCAAGCAACCTAGTGGTGTGTCAGTGTAGGGAAATGCAGTGAAATATGCGTTATTTTGAAAAAAAGAATAAAGTAGTAACAAACATGGTACAGGATAAGGTACTTTTTTTCAGCCATAGGGACCCGGGTTTGCGACCTCTATGAGAGAAGTGCTGGTACTCGAGTTTGAGCTTTATTTCGTGAAAATATGTTAAATGGTTCTTAAGATATAGACCAAAACAGATTATAATACACGACAATTAGTAACAATTCAATATGCACATAATGACATATAATATATTGTTAGGCGGTTGCCAGCCAACATTTTTACGTGAAATAAGAAAATTAAAACAAAATTGAATAGCTCCGTGGTAATTGGAATCAATTTTTGACAGAAGGTGTGCGTCATGTGATCTCATTGAAAAGGTAAGGGTTAAAGTCGTTCATGTAGAATATATGTTTCTAACTTCATTATTTTATTTTTATTCTGCTAATTTGTGCTTTTCGTACATATCCTGATGTGTAGAATATGAAAACAACATATTTTGTTCTGACATCGAAAGCATATATACAGGGTGCATCAAAATATAGCGCTGCAGAAGACAAAATAACACTTCGATTTCAGAAAAATATATAAGTTTGATAGAATTAGGTAGTTTCTCTTTGTGTTACGTAAAAATACGCATATGTGATCCTCGGGTGTCATATGCAAGCAACCTAGTGGTGTGTCAGTGTAGGGAAATGCAGTGAAATATGCGTTATTTTGAAAAAAAGAATAAAGTAGTAACAAACATGGTACAGGATAAGGTACTTTTTTTCAGCCATAGGGACCCGGGTTTGCGACCGCTATGAGAGAAGTGCTGGTACTCGAGTTTGAGCTTTATTTCGTGAAAATATGTTAAATGGTTCTTAAGATATAGACCAAAACAGATTATAATACACGACAATTAGTAACAATTCAATATGCACATAATGACATATAATATATTGTTAGGCGGTTGCCAGCCAACATTTTTACGTGAAATAAGAAAATTAAAACAAAATTGAATAGCTCCGTGGTAATTGGAATCAATTTTTGACAGCAGGTGTGCGTCATGTGATCTCATTGAAAAGGTAAGGGTTAAAGTCGTTCATGTAGAATATATGTTTCTAACTTCATTATTTTATTTTTATTCTGCTAATTTGTGCTTTTCGTACATATCCTGATGTGTAGAATATGAAAACAACATACTTTGTTCTGACATCGAAAATATATATACAGGGTGCATCAAAATATAGCGCTGCAGAAGACAAAATAACACTTCGATTTCAGAAAAATATATAAGTTTGATAGAATTAGGTAGTTTCTCTTTGTGTTACGTAAAAATACGCATATGAGATCCTCGGGTGTCATATGCAAGCAACCTAGTGGTGTGTCAGTGTAGGGAAATGCAGTGAAATATGCGTTATTTTGAAAAAAAGAATAAAGTAGTAACAAACATGGTACAGGATAAGGTACTTTTTTTCAGCCATAGGGACCCGGGTTTGCGACCTCTATGAGAGAAGTGCTGGTACTCGAGTTTGAGCTTTATTTCGTGAAAATATGTTAAATGGTTCTTAAGATATAGACAAAAACAGATTATAATACACGACAATTAGTAACAATTCAATATGCACATAATGACATATAATATATTGTTAGGCGGTTGCCAGCCAACATTTTTACGTGAAATAAGAAAATTAAAACAAAATCATGCATCAAAATAACCCGTTGCAGAAGACAAGATAACACTTCGATTTCAGAAAAATATATAAGTTTGATAGAATTAGGTAGTTTCTCTTTGTGTTACGTAAAAATACGCATATGAGATCCTCGGGTGTCATATGCAAGCAACCTAGTGGTGTGTCAGTGTAGGGAAATGCAGTGAAATATGCGTTATTTTGAAAAAAAGAATAAAGTAGTAACAAACATGGTACAGGATAAGATACTTTTTTTCAGCCATAGGGACCCGGGTTTGCGACCTCTATGAGAGAAGTGCTGGTACTCGAGTTTGAGCTTTATTTCGTGAAAATATGTTAAATGGTTCTTAAGATATAGACCAAAACAGATTATAATACACGACAATTAGTAACAATTCAATATGCACATAATGACATATAATATATTGTTAGGCGGTTGCCAGCCAACATTTTTACGTGAAATAAGAAAATTAAAACAAAATTGAATAGCTCCGTGGTAATTGGAATCAATTTTTGACAGAAGGTGTGCGTCATGTGATCTCATAGAAAACGTAAGGGTTATAGTCGTTCATATAGAATATTTGTTTCTAACTTCATTATTTTATGCTTTTTCTGCTAATTTGTGCCTTTCGTACCTATCCCGATGTGTAGAATATGAAAACATTTTTTTGTTCTGACATTGAAAATATATATACAGGGTGCATCAAAATAACCCGTTGCAGAAGACAAGATAACACTTCGATTTCAGAAAAATATATAAGTTTGATAGAATTAGGTAGTTTCTCTTTGTGTTACGTAAAAATACGCATATGAGATCCTCGGGTGTCATATGCAAGCAACCTAGTGGTGTGTCAGTGTAGGGAAATGCAGTGAAATATGCGTTATTTTGAAAAAAAGAATAAAGTAGTAACAAACATGGTACAGGATAAGATACTTTTTTTCAGCCATAGGGACCCGGGTTTGCGACCTCTATGAGAGAAGTGCTGGTACTCGAGTTTGAGCTTTATTTCGTGAAAATATGTTAAATGGTTCTTAAGATATAGACCAAAACAGATTATAATACACGACAATTAGTAACAATTCAATATGCACATAATGACATATAATATATTGTTAGGCGGTTGCCAGCCAACATTTTTACGTGAAATAAGAAAATTAAAACAAAATTGAATAGCTCCGTGGTAATTGGAATCAATTTTTGACAGAAGGTGTGCGTCATGTGATCTCATAGAAAAGGTAAGGGTTATAGTCGTTCATATAGAATATTTGTTTCTAACTTCATTATTTTATGCTTTTTCTGCTAATTTGTGCCTTTCGTACCTATCCCGATGTGTAGAATATGAAAACATTTTTTTGTTCTGACATTGAAAATATATATACAGGGTGCATCAAAATAACCCGTTGCAGAAGACAAGATAACACTTCGATTTCAGAAAAATATATAAGTTTGATAGAATTAGGTAGTTTCTCTTTGTGTTACGTAAAAATACGCATATGTGATCCTCGGGTGTCATATGCAAGCAACCTAGTGGTGTGTCAGTGTAGGGAAATGCAGTGAAATATGCGTTATTTTGAAAAAAAGAATAAAGTAGTAACAAACATGGTACAGGATAAGGTACTTTTTTTCAGCCATAGGGACCCGGGTTTGCGACCTCTATGAGAGAAGTGCTGGTACTCGAGTTTGAGCTTTATTTCGTGAAAATATGTTAAATGGTTCTTAAGATATAGACCAAAACAGATTATAATACACGACAATTAGTAACAATTCAATATGCACATAATGACATATAATATATTGTTAGGCGGTTGCCAGCCAACATTTTTACGTGAAATAAGAAAATTAAAACAAAATTGAATAGCTCCGTGGTAATTGGAATCAATTTTTGACAGAAGGTGTGCGTCATGTGATCTCATTGAAAAGGTAAGGGTTAAAGTCGTTCATGTAGAATATATGTTTCTAACTTCATTATTTTATTTTTATTCTGCTAATTTGTGCTTTTCGTACATATCCTGATGTGTAGAATATGAAAACAACATATTTTGTTCTGACATCGAAAGCATATATACAGGGTGCATCAAAATATAGCGCTGCAGAAGACAAAATAACACTTCGATTTCAGAAAAATATATAAGTTTGATAGAATTAGGTAGTTTCTCTTTGTGTTACGTAAAAATACGCATATGTGATCCTCGGGTGTCATATGCAAGCAACCTAGTGGTGTGTCAGTGTAGGGAAATGCAGTGAAATATGCGTTATTTTGAAAAAAAGAATAAAGTAGTAACAAACATGGTACAGGATAAGGTACTTTTTTTCAGCCATAGGGACCCGGGTTTGCGACCGCTATGAGAGAAGTTCTGGTACTCGAGTTTGAGCTTTATTTCGTGAAAATATGTTAAATGGTTCTTAAGATATAGACCAAAACAGATTATAATACACGACAATTAGTAACAATTCAATATGCACATAATGACATATAATATATTGTTAGGCGGTTGCCAGCCAACATTTTTACGTGAAATAAGAAAATTAAAACAAAATTGAATAGCTCCGTGGTAATTGGAATCAATTTTTGACAGCAGGTGTGCGTCATGTGATCTCATTGAAAAGGTAAGGGTTAAAGTCGTTCATGTAGAATATATGTTTCTAACTTCATTATTTTATTTTTATTCTGCTAATTTGTGCTTTTCGTACATATCCTGATGTGTAGAATATGAAAACAACATACTTTGTTCTGACATCGAAAATATATATACAGGGTGCATCAAAATATAGCGCTGCAGAAGACAAAATAACACTTCGATTTCAGAAAAATATATAAGTTTGATAGAATTAGGTAGTTTCTCTTTGTGTTACGTAAAAATACGCATATGAGATCCTCGGGTGTCATATGCAAGCAACCTAGTGGTGTGTCAGAGTAGGGAAATGCAGTGAAATATGCGTTATTTTGAAAAAAAGAATAAAGTAGTAACAAACATGGTACAGGATAAGGTACTTTTTTTCAGCCATAGGGACCCGGGTTTGCGACCTCTATGAGAGAAGTGCTGGTACTCGAGTTTGAGCTTTATTTCGTGAAAATATGTTAAATGGTTCTTAAGATATAGACCAAAACAGATTATAATACACGACAATTAGTAACAATTCAATATGCACATAATGACATATAATATATTGTTAGGCGGTTGCCAGCCAACATTTTTACGTGAAATAAGAAAATTAAAACAAAATTGAATAGCTCCGTGGTAATTGGAATCAATTTTTGACAGAAGGTGTGCGTCATGTGATCTCATAGAAAACGTAAGGGTTATAGTCGTTCATATAGAATATTTGTTTCTAACTTCATTATTTTATGCTTTTTCTGCTAATTTGTGCCTTTCGTACCTATCCCGATGTGTAGAATATGAAAACATTTTTTTGTTCTGACATTGAAAATATATATACAGGGTGCATCAAAATAACCCGTTGCAGAAGACAAGATAACACTTCGATTTCAGAAAAATATATAAGTTTGATAGAATTAGGTAGTTTCTCTTTGTGTTACGTAAAAATACGCATATGAGATCCTCGGGTGTCATATGCAAGCAACCTAGTGGTGTGTCAGTGTAGGGAAATGCAGTGAAATATGCGTTATTTTGAAAAAAAGAATAAAGTAGTAACAAACATGGTACAGGATAAGATACTTTTTTTCAGCCATACGGACCCGGGTTTGCGACCTCTATGAGAGAAGTGCTGGTACTCGAGTTTGAGCTTTATTTCGTGAAAATATGTTAAATGGTTCTTAAGATATAGACCAAAACAGATTATAATACACGACAATTAGTAACAATTCAATATGCACATAATGACATATAATATATTGTTAGGCGGTTGCCAGCCAACATTTTTACGTGAAATAAGAAAATTAAAACAAAATTGAATAGCTCCGTGGTAATTGGAATCAATTTTTGACAGAAGGTGTGCGTCATGTGATCTCATAGAAAAGGTAAGGGTTATAGTCGTTCATATAGAATATTTGTTTCTAACTTCATTATTTTATGCTTTTTCTGCTAATTTGTGCCTTTCGTACCTATCCCGATGTGTAGAATATGAAAACATTTTTTTGTTCTGACATTGAAAATATATATACAGGGTGCATCAAAATAACCCGTTGCAGAAGACAAGATAACACTTCGATTTCAGAAAAATATATAAGTTTGATAGAATTAGGTAGTTTCTCTTTGTGTTACGTAAAAATACGCATATGAGATCCTCGGGTGTCATATGCAAGCAACCTAGTGGTGTGTCAGTGTAGGGAAATGCAGTGAAATATGCGTTATTTTGAAAAAAAGAATAAAGTAGTAACAAACATGGTACAGGATAAGGTACTTTTTTTCAGCCATAGGGACCCGGGTTTGCGACCTCTATGAGAGAAGTGCTGGTACTCGAGTTTGAGCTTTATTTCGTGAAAATATGTTAAATGGTTCTTAAGATATAGACCAAAACAGATTATAATACACGACAATTAGTAACAATTCAATATGCACATAATGACATATAATATATTGTTAGGCGGTTGCCAGCCAACATTTTTACGTGAAATAAGAAAATTAAAACAAAATTGAATAGCTCCGTGGTAATTGGAATCAATTTTTGACAGAAGGTGTGCGTCATGTGATCTCATTGAAAAGGTAAGGGTTAAAGTCGTTCATGTAGAATATATGTTTCTAACTTCATTATTTTATTTTTATTCTGCTAATTTGTGCTTTTCCTACCTATCCTGATGTGTAGAATATGAAAACAACATATTTTGTTCTGACATCGAAAGCATATATACAGGGTGCATCAAAATATAGCGCTGCAGAAGACAAAATAACACTTCGATTTCAGAAAAATATATAAGTTTGATAGAATTAGGTAGTTTCTCTTTGTGTTACGTAAAAATACGCATATGTGATCCTCGGGTGTCATATGCAAGCAACCTAGTGGTGTGTCAGTGTAGGGAAATGCAGTGAAATATGCGTTATTTTGAAAAAAAGAATAAAGTAGTAACAAACATGGTACAGGATAAGGTACTTTTTTTCAGCCATAGGGACCCGGGTTTGCGACCGCTATGAGAGAAGTGCTGGTACTCGAGTTTGAGCTTTATTTCGTGAAAATATGTTAAATGGTTCTTAAGATATAGACCAAAACAGATTATAATACACGACAATTAGTAACAATTCAATATGCACATAATGACATATAATATATTGTTAGGCGGTTGCCAGCCAACATTTTTACGTGAAATAAGAAAATTAAAACAAAATTGAATAGCTCCGTGGTAATTGGAATCAATTTTTGACAGCAGGTGTGCGTCATGTGATCTCATTGAAAAGGTAAGGGTTAAAGTCGTTCATGTAGAATATATGTTTCTAACTTCATTATTTTATTTTTATTCTGCTAATTTGTGCTTTTCGTACATATCCTGATGTGTAGAATATGAAAACAACATACTTTGTTCTGACATCGAAAATATATATACAGGGTGCATCAAAATATAGCGCTGCAGAAGACAAAATAACACTTCGATTTCAGAAAAATATATAAGTTTGATAGAATTAGGTAGTTTCTCTTTGTGTTACGTAAAAATACGCATATGAGATCCTCGGGTGTCATATGCAAGCAACCTAGTGGTGTGTCAGTGTAGGGAAATGCAGTGAAATATGCGTTATTTTGAAAAAAAGAATAAAGTAGTAACAAACATGGTACAGGATAAGGTACTTTTTTTCAGCCATAGGGACCCGGGTTTGCGACCTCTATGAGAGAAGTGCTGGTACTCGAGTTTGAGCTTTATTTCGTGAAAATATGTTAAATGGTTCTTAAGATATAGACCAAAACAGATTATAATACACGACAATTAGTAACAATTCAATATGCACATAATGACATATAATATATTGTTAGGCGGTTGCCAGCCAACATTTTTACGTGAAATAAGAAAACTAAAACAAAATTGAATAGCTCCGTGGTAATTGGAATCAATTTTTGACAGAAGGTGTGCGTCATGTGATCTCATAGAAAAGGTAAGGGTTATAGTCGTTCATATAGAATATTTGTTTCTAACTTCATTATTTTATGCTTTTTCTGCTAATTTGTGCCTTTCGTACCTATCCCGATGTGTAGAATATGAAAACATTTTTTTGTTCTGACATTGAAAATATATATACAGGGTGCATCAAAATAACCCGTTGCAGAAGACAAGATAACACTTCGATTTCAGAAAAATATATAAGTTTGATAGAATTAGGTAGTTTCTCTTTGTGTTACGTAAAAATACGCATATGAGATCCTCGGGTGTCATATGCAAGCAACCTAGTGGTGTGTCAGTGTAGGGAAATGCAGTGAAATATGCGTTATTTTGAAAAAAAGAATAAAGTAGTAACAAACATGGTACAGGATAAGGTACTTTTTTTCAGCCATAGGGACCCGGGTTTGCGACCTCTATGAGAGAAGTGCTGGTACTCGAGTTTGAGCTTTATTTCGTGAAAATATGTTAAATGGTTCTTAAGATATAGACCAAAACAGATTATAATACACGACAATTAGTAACAATTCAATATGCACATAATGACATATAATATATTGTTAGGCGGTTGCCAGCCAACATTTTTACGTGAAATAAGAAAATTAAAACAAAATTGAATAGCTCCGTGGTAATTGGAATCAATTTTTGACAGAAGGTGTGCGTCATGTGATCTCATTGAAAAGGTAAGGGTTAAAGTCGTTCATGTAGAATATATGTTTCTAACTTCATTATTTTATTTTTATTCTGCTAATTTGTGCTTTTCGTACATATCCTGATGTGTAGAATATGAAAACAACATACTTTGTTCTGACATCGAAAATATATATACAGGGTGCATCAAAATATAGCGCTGCAGAAGACAAAATAACACTTCGATTTCAGAAAAATATATAAGTTTGATAGAATTAGGTAGTTTCTCTTTGTGTTACGTAAAAATACGCATATGAGATCCTCGGGTGTCATATGCAAGCAACCTAGTGGTGTGTCAGTGTAGGGAAATGCAGTGAAATATGCGTTATTTTGAAAAAAAGAATAAAGTAGTAACAAACATGGTACAGGATAAGGTACTTTTTTTCAGCCATAGGGACCCGGGTTTGCGACCTCTATGAGAGAAGTGCTGGTACTCGAGTTTGAGCTTTATTTCGTGAAAATATGTTAAATGGTTCTTAAGATATAGACCAAAACAGATTATAATACACGACAATTAGTAACAATTCAATATGCACATAATGACATATAATATATTGTTAGGCGGTTGCCAGCCAACATTTTTACGTGAAATAAGAAAATTAAAACAAAATTGAATAGCTCCGTGGTAATTGGAATCAATTTTTGACAGAAGGTGTGCGTCATGTGATCTCATAGAAAACGTAAGGGTTATAGTCGTTCATATAGAATATTTGTTTCTAACTTCATTATTTTATGCTTTTTCTGCTAATTTGTGCCTTTCGTACCTATCCCGATGTGTAGAATATGAAAACATTTTTTTGTTCTGACATTGAAAATATATATACAGGGTGCATCAAAATAACCCGTTGCAGAAGACAAGATAACACTTCGATTTCAGAAAAATATATAAGTTTGATAGAATTAGGTAGTTTCTCTTTGTGTTACGTAAAAATACGCATATGAGATCCTCGGGTGTCATATGCAAGCAACCTAGTGGTGTGTCAGTGTAGGGAAATGCAGTGAAATATGCGTTATTTTGAAAAAAAGAATAAAGTAGTAACAAACATGGTACAGGATAAGATACTTTTTTTCAGCCATAGGGACCCGGGTTTGCGACCTCTATGAGAGAAGTGCTGGTACTCGAGTTTGAGCTTTATTTCGTGAAAATATGTTAAATGGTTCTTAAGATATAGACCAAAACAGATTATAATACACGACAATTAGTAACAATTCAATATGCACATAATGACATATAATATATTGTTAGGCGGTTGCCAGCCAACATTTTTACGTGAAATAAGAAAATTAAAACAAAATTGAATAGCTCCGTGGTAATTGGAATCAATTTTTGACAGAAGGTGTGCGTCATGTGATCTCATAGAAAAGGTAAGGGTTATAGTCGTTCATATAGAATATTTGTTTCTAACTTCATTATTTTATGCTTTTTCTGCTAATTTGTGCCTTTCGTACCTATCCCGATGTGTAGAATATGAAAACATTTTTTTGTTCTGACATTGAAAATATATATACAGGGTGCATCAAAATAACCCGTTGCAGAAGACAAGATAACACTTCGATTTCAGAAAAATATATAAGTTTGATAGAATTAGGTAGTTTCTCTTTGTGTTACGTAAAAATACGCATATGAGATCCTCGGGTGTCATATGCAAGCAACCTAGTGGTGTGTCAGTGTAGGGAAATGCAGTGAAATATGCGTTATTTTGAAAAAAAGAATAAAGTAGTAACAAACATGGTACAGGATAAGGTACTTTTTTTCAGCCATAGGGACCCGGGTTTGCGACCTCTATGAGAGAAGTGCTGGTACTCGAGTTTGAGCTTTATTTCGTGAAAATATGTTAAATGGTTCTTAAGATATAGACCAAAACAGATTATAATACACGACAATTAGTAACAATTCAATATGCACATAATGACATATAATATATTGTTAGGCGGTTGCCAGCCAACATTTTTACGTGAAATAAGAAAATTAAAACAAAATTGAATAGCTCCGTGGTAATTGGAATCAATTTTTGACAGAAGGTGTGCGTCATGTGATCTCATTGAAAAGGTAAGGGTTAAAGTCGTTCATGTAGAATATATGTTTCTAACTTCATTATTTTATTTTTATTCTGCTAATTTGTGCTTTTCCTACCTATCCTGATGTGTAGAATATGAAAACAACATATTTTGTTCTGACATCGAAAGCATATATACAGGGTGCATCAAAATATAGCGCTGCAGAAGACAAAATAACACTTCGATTTCAGAAAAATATATAAGTTTGATAGAATTAGGTAGTTTCTCTTTGTGTTACGTAAAAATACGCATATGAGATCCTCGGGTGTCATATGCAAGCAACCTAGTGGTGTGTCAGTGTAGGGAAATGCAGTGAAATATGCGTTATTTTGAAAAAAAGAATAAAGTAGTAACAAACATGGTACAGGATAAGGTACTTTTTTTCAGCCATAGGGACCCGGGTTTGCGACCTCTATGAGAGAAGTGCTGGTACTCGAGTTTGAGCTTTATTTCGTGAAAATATGTTAAATGGTTCTTAAGATATAGACCAAAACAGATTATAATACACGACAATTAGTAACAATTCAATATGCACATAATGACATATAATATATTGTTAGGCGGTTGCCAGCCAACATTTTTACGTGAAATAAGAAAATTAAAACAAAATTGAATAGCTCCGTGGTAATTGGAATCAATTTTTGACAGAAGGTGTGCGTCATGTGATCTCATTGAAAAGGTAAGGGTTAAAGTCGTTCATGTAGAATATATGTTTCTAACTTCATTATTTTATTTTTATTCTGCTAATTTGTGCTTTTCGTACATATCCTGATGTGTAGAATATGAAAACAACATACTTTGTTCTGACATCGAAAATATATATACAGGGTGCATCAAAATATAGCGCTGCAGAAGACAAAATAACACTTCGATTTCAGAAAAATATATAAGTTTGATAGAATTAGGTAGTTTCTCTTTGTGTTACGTAAAAATACGCATATGAGATCCTCGGGTGTCATATGCAAGCAACCTAGTGGTGTGTCAGTGTAGGGAAATGCAGTGAAATATGCGTTATTTTGAAAAAAAGAATAAAGTAGTAACAAACATGGTACAGGATAAGGTACTTTTTTTCAGCCATAGGGACCCGGGTTTGCGACCTCTATGAGAGAAGTGTTGGTACTCGAGTTTGAGCTTTATTTCGTGAAAATATGTTAAATGGTTCTTAAGATATAGACCAAAACAGATTATAATACACGACAATTAGTAACAATTCAATATGCACATAATGACATATAATATATTGTTAGGCGGTTGCCAGCCAACATTTTTACGTGAAATAAGAAAATTAAAACAAAATTGAATAGCTCCGTGGTAATTGGAATCAATTTTTGACAGAAGGTGTGCGTCATGTGATCTCATTGAAAAGGTAAGGGTTAAAGTCGTTCATGTAGAATATATGTTTCTAACTTCATTATTTTATTTTTATTCTGCTAATTTGTGCTTTTCCTACCTATCCTGATGTGTAGAATATGAAAACAACATATTTTGTTCTGACATCGAAAGCATATATACAGGGTGCATCAAAATATAGCGCTGCAGAAGACAAAATAACACTTCGATTTCAGAAAAATATATAAGTTTGATAGAATTAGGTAGTTTCTCTTTGTGTTACGTAAAAATACGCATATGTGATCCTCGGGTGTCATATGCAAGCAACCTAGTGGTGTGTCAGTGTAGGGAAATGCAGTGAAATATGCGTTATTTTGAAAAAAAGAATAAAGTAGTAACAAACATGGTACAGGATAAGGTACTTTTTTTCAGCCATAGGGACCCGGGTTTGCGACCGCTATGAGAGAAGTGCTGGTACTCGAGTTTGAGCTTTATTTCGTGAAAATATGTTAAATGGTTCTTAAGATATAGACCAAAACAGATTATAATACACGACAATTAGTAACAATTCAATATGCACATAATGACATATAATATATTGTTAGGCGGTTGCCAGCCAACATTTTTACGTGAAATAAGAAAATTAAAACAAAATTGAATAGCTCCGTGGTAATTGGAATCAATTTTTGACAGCAGGTGTGCGTCATGTGATCTCATTGAAAAGGTAAGGGTTAAAGTCGTTCATGTAGAATATATGTTTCTAACTTCATTATTTTATTTTTATTCTGCTAATTTGTGCTTTTCGTACATATCCTGATGTGTAGAATATGAAAACAACATACTTTGTTCTGACATCGAAAATATATATACAGGGTGCATCAAAATATAGCGCTGCAGAAGACAAAATAACACTTCGATTTCAGAAAAATATATAAGTTTGATAGAATTAGGTAGTTTCTCTTTGTGTTACGTAAAAATACGCATATGAGATCCTCGGGTGTCATATGCAAGCAACCTAGTGGTGTGTCAGTGTAGGGAAATGCAGTGAAATATGCGTTATTTTGAAAAAAAGAATAAAGTAGTAACAAACATGGTACAGGATAAGGTACTTTTTTTCAGCCATAGGGACCCGGGTTTGCGACCTCTATGAGAGAAGTGCTGGTACTCGAGTTTGAGCTTTATTTCGTGAAAATATGTTAAATGGTTCTTAAGATATAGACCAAAACAGATTATAATACACGACAATTAGTAACAATTCAATATGCACATAATGACATATAATATATTGTTAGGCGGTTGCCAGCCAACATTTTTACGTGAAATAAGAAAATTAAAACAAAATTGAATAGCTCCGTGGTAATTGGAATCAATTTTTGACAGAAGGTGTGCGTCATGTGATCTCATAGAAAAGGTAAGGGTTATAGTCGTTCATATAGAATATTTGTTTCTAACTTCATTATTTTATGCTTTTTCTGCTAATTTGTGCCTTTCGTACCTATCCCGATGTGTAGAATATGAAAACATTTTTTTGTTCTGACATTGAAAATATATATACAGGGTGCATCAAAATAACCCGTTGCAGAAGACAAGATAACACTTCGATTTCAGAAAAATATATAAGTTTGATAGAATTAGGTAGTTTCTCTTTGTGTTACGTAAAAATACGCATATGAGATCCTCGGGTGTCATATGCAAGCAACCTAGTGGTGTGTCAGTGTAGGGAAATGCAGTGAAATATGCGTTATTTTGAAAAAAAGAATAAAGTAGTAACAAACATGGTACAGGATAAGGTACTTTTTTTCAGCCATAGGGACCCGGGTTTGCGACCTCTATGAGAGAAGTGCTGGTACTCGAGTTTGAGCTTTATTTCGTGAAAATATGTTAAATGGTTCTTAAGATATAGACCAAAACAGATTATAATACACGACAATTAGTAACAATTCAATATGCACATAATGACATATAATATATTGTTAGGCGGTTGCCAGCCAACATTTTTACGTGAAATAAGAAAATTAAAACAAAATTGAATAGCTCCGTGGTAATTGGAATCAATTTTTGACAGAAGGTGTGCGTCATGTGATCTCATTGAAAAGGTAAGGGTTAAAGTCGTTCATGTAGAATATATGTTTCTAACTTCATTATTTTATTTTTATTCTGCTAATTTGTGCTTTTCGTACATATCCTGATGTGTAGAATATGAAAACAACATACTTTGTTCTGACATCGAAAATATATATACAGGGTGCATCAAAATATAGCGCTGCAGAAGACAAAATAACACTTCGATTTCAGAAAAATATATAAGTTTGATAGAATTAGGTAGTTTCTCTTTGTGTTACGTAAAAATACGCATATGAGATCCTCGGGTGTCATATGCAAGCAACCTAGTGGTGTGTCAGTGTAGGGAAATGCAGTGAAATATGCGTTATTTTGAAAAAAAGAATAAAGTAGTAACAAACATGGTACAGGATAAGGTACTTTTTTTCAGCCATAGGGACCCGGGTTTGCGACCTCTATGAGAGAAGTGCTGGTACTCGAGTTTGAGCTTTATTTCGTGAAAATATGTTAAATGGTTCTTAAGATATAGACCAAAACAGATTATAATACACGACAATTAGTAACAATTCAATATGCACATAATGACATATAATATATTGTTAGGCGGTTGCCAGCCAACATTTTTACGTGAAATAAGAAAATTAAAACAAAATTGAATAGCTCCGTGGTAATTGGAATCAATTTTTGACAGAAGGTGTGCGTCATGTGATCTCATAGAAAACGTAAGGGTTATAGTCGTTCATATAGAATATTTGTTTCTAACTTCATTATTTTATGCTTTTTCTGCTAATTTGTGCCTTTCGTACCTATCCCGATGTGTAGAATATGAAAACATTTTTTTGTTCTGACATTGAAAATATATATACAGGGTGCATCAAAATAACCCGTTGCAGAAGACAAGATAACACTTCGATTTCAGAAAAATATATAAGTTTGATAGAATTAGGTAGTTTCTCTTTGTGTTACGTAAAAATACGCATATGAGATCCTCGGGTGTCATATGCAAGCAACCTAGTGGTGTGTCAGTGTAGGGAAATGCAGTGAAATATGCGTTATTTTGAAAAAAAGAATAAAGTAGTAACAAACATGGTACAGGATAAGATACTTTTTTTCAGCCATAGGGACCCGGGTTTGCGACCTCTATGAGAGAAGTGCTGGTACTCGAGTTTGAGCTTTATTTCGTGAAAATATGTTAAATGGTTCTTAAGATATAGACCAAAACAGATTATAATACACGACAATTAGTAACAATTCAATATACACATAATGACATATAATATATTGTTAGGCGGTTGCCAGCCAACATTTTTACGTGAAATAAGAAAATTAAAACAAAATTGAATAGCTCCGTGGTAATTGGAATCAATTTTTGACAGAAGGTGTGCGTCATGTGATCTCATAGAAAAGGTAAGGGTTATAGTCGTTCATATAGAATATTTGTTTCTAACTTCATTATTTTATGCTTTTTCTGCTAATTTGTGCCTTTCGTACCTATCCCGATGTGTAGAATATGAAAACATTTTTTTGTTCTGACATTGAAAATATATATACAGGGTGCATCAAAATAACCCGTTGCAGAAGACAAGATAACACTTCGATTTCAGAAAAATATATAAGTTTGATAGAATTAGGTAGTTTCTCTTTGTGTTACGTAAAAATACGCATATGAGATCCTCGGGTGTCATATGCAAGCAACCTAGTGGTGTGTCAGTGTAGGGAAATGCAGTGAAATATGCGTTATTTTGAAAAAAAGAATAAAGTAGTAACAAACATGGTACAGGATAAGGTACTTTTTTTCAGCCATAGGGACCCGGGTTTGCGACCTCTATGAGAGAAGTGCTGGTACTCGAGTTTGAGCTTTATTTCGTGAAAATATGTTAAATGGTTCTTAAGATATAGACCAAAACAGATTATAATACACGACAATTAGTAACAATTCAATATGCACATAATGACATATAATATATTGTTAGGCGGTTGCCAGCCAACATTTTTACGTGAAATAAGAAAATTAAAACAAAATTGAATAGCTCCGTGGTAATTGGAATCAATTTTTGACAGAAGGTGTGCGTCATGTGATCTCATTGAAAAGGTAAGGGTTAAAGTCGTTCATGTAGAATATATGTTTCTAACTTCATTATTTTATTTTTATTCTGCTAATTTGTGCTTTTCGTACATATCCTGATGTGTAGAATATGAAAACAACATATTTTGTTCTGACATCGAAAGCATATATACAGGGTGCATCAAAATATAGCGCTGCAGAAGACAAAATAACACTTCGATTTCAGAAAAATATATAAGTTTGATAGAATTAGGTAGTTTCTCTTTGTGTTACGTAAAAATACGCATATGTGATCCTCGGGTGTCATATGCAAGCAACCTAGTGGTGTGTCAGTGTAGGGAAATGCAGTGAAATATGCGTTATTTTGAAAAAAAGAATAAAGTAGTAACAAACATGGTACAGGATAAGGTACTTTTTTTCAGCCATAGGGACCCGGGTTTGCGACCGCTATGAGAGAAGTGCTGGTACTCGAGTTTGAGCTTTATTTCGTGAAAATATGTTAAATGGTTCTTAAGATATAGACCAAAACAGATTATAATACACGACAATTAGTAACAATTCAATATGCACATAATGACATATAATATATTGTTAGGCGGTTGCCAGCCAACATTTTTACGTGAAATAAGAAAATTAAAACAAAATTGAATAGCTCCGTGGTAATTGGAATCAATTTTTGACAGCAGGTGTGCGTCATGTGATCTCATTGAAAAGGTAAGGGTTAAAGTCGTTCATGTAGAATATATGTTTCTAACTTCATTATTTTATTTTTATTCTGCTAATTTGTGCTTTTCGTACATATCCTGATGTGTAGAATATGAAAACAACATACTTTGTTCTGACATCGAAAATATATATACAGGGTGCATCAAAATATAGCGCTGCAGAAGACAAAATAACACTTCGATTTCAGAAAAATATATAAGTTTGATAGAATTAGGTAGTTTCTCTTTGTGTTACGTAAAAATACGCATATGAGATCCTCGGGTGTCATATGCAAGCAACCTAGTGGTGTGTCAGTGTAGGGAAATGCAGTGAAATATGCGTTATTTTGAAAAAAAGAATAAAGTAGTAACAAACATGGTACAGGATAAGGTACTTTTTTTCAGCCATAGGGACCCGGGTTTGCGACCTCTATGAGAGAAGTGCTGGTACTCGAGTTTGAGCTTTATTTCGTGAAAATATGTTAAATGGTTCTTAAGATATAGACCAAAACAGATTATAATACACGACAATTAGTAACAATTCAATATGCACATAATGACATATAATATATTGTTAGGCGGTTGCCAGCCAACATTTTTACGTGAAATAAGAAAATTAAAACAAAATTGAATAGCTCCGTGGTAATTGGAATCAATTTTTGACAGAAGGTGTGCGTCATGTGATCTCATAGAAAACGTAAGGGTTATAGTCGTTCATATAGAATATTTGTTTCTAACTTCATTATTTTATGCTTTTTCTGCTAATTTGTGCCTTTCGTACCTATCCCGATGTGTAGAATATGAAAACATTTTTTTGTTCTGACATTGAAAATATATATACAGGGTGCATCAAAATAACCCGTTGCAGAAGACAAGATAACACTTCGATTTCAGAAAAATATATAAGTTTGATAGAATTAGGTAGTTTCTCTTTGTGTTACGTAAAAATACGCATATGAGATCCTCGGGTGTCATATGCAAGCAACCTAGTGGTGTGTCAGTGTAGGGAAATGCAGTGAAATATGCGTTATTTTGAAAAAAAGAATAAAGTAGTAACAAACATGGTACAGGATAAGATACTTTTTTTCAGCCATAGGGACCCGGGTTTGCGACCTCTATGAGAGAAGTGCTGGTACTCGAGTTTGAGCTTTATTTCGTGAAAATATGTTAAATGGTTCTTAAGATATAGACCAAAACAGATTATAATACACGACAATTAGTAACAATTCAATATACACATAATGACATATAATATATTGTTAGGCGGTTGCCAGCCAACATTTTTACGTGAAATAAGAAAATTAAAACAAAATTGAATAGCTCCGTGGTAATTGGAATCAATTTTTGACAGAAGGTGTGCGTCATGTGATCTCATAGAAAAGGTAAGGGTTATAGTCGTTCATATAGAATATTTGTTTCTAACTTCATTATTTTATGCTTTTTCTGCTAATTTGTGCCTTTCGTACCTATCCCGATGTGTAGAATATGAAAACATTTTTTTGTTCTGACATTGAAAATATATATACAGGGTGCATCAAAATAACCCGTTGCAGAAGACAAGATAACACTTCGATTTCAGAAAAATATATAAGTTTGATAGAATTAGGTAGTTTCTCTTTGTGTTACGTAAAAATACGCATATGAGATCCTCGGGTGTCATATGCAAGCAACCTAGTGGTGTGTCAGTGTAGGGAAATGCAGTGAAATATGCGTTATTTTGAAAAAAAGAATAAAGTAGTAACAAACATGGTACAGGATAAGGTACTTTTTTTCAGCCATAGGGACCCGGGTTTGCGACCTCTATGAGAGAAGTGCTGGTACTCGAGTTTGAGCTTTATTTCGTGAAAATATGTTAAATGGTTCTTAAGATATAGACCAAAACAGATTATAATACACGACAATTAGTAACAATTCAATATGCACATAATGACATAGAATATATTGTTAGGCGGTTGCCAGCCAACATTTTTACGTGAAATAAGAAAATTAAAACAAAATTGAATAGCTCCGTGGTAATTGGAATCAATTTTTGACAGAAGGTGTGCGTCATGTGATCTCATTGAAAAGGTAAGGGTTAAAGTCGTTCATGTAGAATATATGTTTCTAACTTCATTATTTTATTTTTATTCTGCTAATTTGTGCTTTTCGTACATATCCTGATGTGTAGAATATGAAAACAACATATTTTGTTCTGACATCGAAAGCATATATACAGGGTGCATCAAAATATAGCGCTGCAGAAGACAAAATAACACTTCGATTTCAGAAAAATATATAAGTTTGATAGAATTAGGTAGTTTCTCTTTGTGTTACGTAAAAATACGCATATGTGATCCTCGGGTGTCATATGCAAGCAACCTAGTGGTGTGTCAGTGTAGGGAAATGCAGTGAAATATGCGTTATTTTGAAAAAAAGAATAAAGTAGTAACAAACATGGTACAGGATAAGGTACTTTTTTTCAGCCATAGGGACCCGGGTTTGCGACCGCTATGAGAGAAGTGCTGGTACTCGAGTTTGAGCTTTATTTCGTGAAAATATGTTAAATGGTTCTTAAGATATAGACCAAAACAGATTATAATACACGACAATTAGTAACAATTCAATATGCACATAATGACATATAATATATTGTTAGGCGGTTGCCAGCCAACATTTTTACGTGAAATAAGAAAATTAAAACAAAATTGAATAGCTCCGTGGTAATTGGAATCAATTTTTGACAGCAGGTGTGCGTCATGTGATCTCATTGAAAAGGTAAGGGTTAAAGTCGTTCATGTAGAATATATGTTTCTAACTTCATTATTTTATTTTTATTCTGCTAATTTGTGCTTTTCGTACATATCCTGATGTGTAGAATATGAAAACAACATACTTTGTTCTGACATCGAAAATATATATACAGGGTGCATCAAAATATAGCGCTGCAGAAGACAAAATAACACTTCGATTTCAGAAAAATATATAAGTTTGATAGAATTAGGTAGTTTCTCTTTGTGTTACGTAAAAATACGCATATGAGATCCTCGGGTGTCATATGCAAGCAACCTAGTGGTGTGTCAGTGTAGGGAAATGCAGTGAAATATGCGTTATTTTGAAAAAAAGAATAAAGTAGTAACAAACATGGTACAGGATAAGGTACTTTTTTTCAGCCATAGGGACCCGGGTTTGCGACCTCTATGAGAGAAGTGCTGGTACTCGAGTTTGAGCTTTATTTCGTGAAAATATGTTAAATGGTTCTTAAGATATAGACCAAAACAGATTATAATACACGACAATTAGTAACAATTCAATATGCACATAATGACATATAATATATTGTTAGGCGGTTGCCAGCCAACATTTTTACGTGAAATAAGAAAATTAAAACAAAATTGAATAGCTCCGTGGTAATTGGAATCAATTTTTGACAGAAGGTGTGCGTCATGTGATCTCATAGAAAAGGTAAGGGTTATAGTCGTTCATATAGAATATTTGTTTCTAACTTCATTATTTTATGCTTTTTCTGCTAATTTGTGCCTTTCGTACCTATCCCGATGTGTAGAATATGAAAACATTTTTTTGTTCTGACATTGAAAATATATATACAGGGTGCATCAAAATAACCCGTTGCAGAAGACAAGATAACACTTCGATTTCAGAAAAATATATAAGTTTGATAGAATTAGGTAGTTTCTCTTTGTGTTACGTAAAAATACGCATATGAGATCCTCGGGTGTCATATGCAAGCAACCTAGTGGTGTGTCAGTGTAGGGAAATGCAGTGAAATATGCGTTATTTTGAAAAAAAGAATAAAGTAGTAACAAACATGGTACAGGATAAGGTACTTTTTTTCAGCCATAGGGACCCGGGTTTGCGACCTCTATGAGAGAAGTGCTGGTACTCGAGTTTGAGCTTTATTTCGTGAAAATATGTTAAATGGTTCTTAAGATATAGACCAAAACAGATTATAATACACGACAATTAGTAACAATTCAATATGCACATAATGACATATAATATATTGTTAGGCGGTTGCCAGCCAACATTTTTACGTGAAATAAGAAAATTAAAACAAAATTGAATAGCTCCGTGGTAATTGGAATCAATTTTTGACAGAAGGTGTGCGTCATGTGATCTCATTGAAAAGGTAAGGGTTAAAGTCGTTCATGTAGAATATATGTTTCTAACTTCATTATTTTATTTTTATTCTGCTAATTTGTGCTTTTCGTACATATCCTGATGTGTAGAATATGAAAACAACATACTTTGTTCTGACATCGAAAATATATATACAGGGTGCATCAAAATATAGCGCTGCAGAAGACAAAATAACACTTCGATTTCAGAAAAATATATAAGTTTGATAGAATTAGGTAGTTTCTCTTTGTGTTACGTAAAAATACGCATATGAGATCCTCGGGTGTCATATGCAAGCAACCTAGTGGTGTGTCAGTGTAGGGAAATGCAGTGAAATATGCGTTATTTTGAAAAAAAGAATAAAGTAGTAACAAACATGGTACAGGATAAGGTACTTTTTTTCAGCCATAGGGACCCGGGTTTGCGACCTCTATGAGAGAAGTGCTGGTACTCGAGTTTGAGCTTTATTTCGTGAAAATATGTTAAATGGTTCTTAAGATATAGACCAAAACAGATTATAATACACGACAATTAGTAACAATTCAATATGCACATAATGACATATAATATATTGTTAGGCGGTTGCCAGCCAACATTTTTACGTGAAATAAGAAAATTAAAACAAAATTGAATAGCTCCGTGGTAATTGGAATCAATTTTTGACAGAAGGTGTGCGTCATGTGATCTCATTGAAAACGTAAGGGTTATAGTCGTTCATATAGAATATTTGTTTCTAACTTCATTATTTTATGCTTTTTCTGCTAATTTGTGCCTTTCGTACCTATCCCGATGTGTAGAATATGAAAACATTTTTTTGTTCTGACATTGAAAATATATATACAGGGTGCATCAAAATAACCCGTTGCAGAAGACAAGATAACACTTCGATTTCAGAAAAATATATAAGTTTGATAGAATTAGGTAGTTTCTCTTTGTGTTACGTAAAAATACGCATATGAGATCCTCGGGTGTCATATGCAAGCAACCTAGTGGTGTGTCAGTGTAGGGAAATGCAGTGAAATATGCGTTATTTTGAAAAAAAGAATAAAGTAGTAACAAACATGGTACAGGATAAGGTACTTTTTTTCAGCCATAGGGACCCGGGTTTGCGACCTCTATGAGAGAAGTGCTGGTACTCGAGTTTGAGCTTTATTTCGTGAAAATATGTTAAATGGTTCTTAAGATATAGACCAAAACAGATTATAATACACGACAATTAGTAACAATTCAATATGCACATAATGACATATAATATATTGTTAGGCGGTTGCCAGCCAACATTTTTACGTGAAATAAGAAAATTAAAACAAAATTGAATAGCTCCGTGGTAATTGGAATCAATTTTTGACAGAAGGTGTGCGTCATGTGATCTCATTGAAAAGGTAAGGGTTAAAGTCGTTCATGTAGAATATATGTTTCTAACTTCATTATTTTATTTTTATTCTGCTAATTTGTGCTTTTCGTACATATCCTGATGTGTAGAATATGAAAACAACATATTTTGTTCTGACAACGAAAGCATATATACAGGGTGCATCAAAATATAGCGCTGCAGAAGACAAAATAACACTTCGATTTCAGAAAAATATATAAGTTTGATAGAATTAGGTAGTTTCTCTTTGTGTTACGTAAAAATACGCATATGTGATCCTCGGGTGTCATATGCAAGCAACCTAGTGGTGTGTCAGTGTAGGGAAATGCAGTGAAATATGCGTTATTTTGAAAAAAAGAATAAAGTAGTAACAAACATGGTACAGGATAAGATACTTTTTTTCAGCCATAGGGACCCGGGTTTGCGACCTCTATGAGAGAAGTGCTGGTACTCGAGTTTGAGCTTTATTTCGTGAAAATATGTTAAATGGTTCTTAAGATATAGACCAAAACAGATTATAATACACGACAATTAGTAACAATTCAATATGCACATAATGACATATAATATATTGTTAGGCGGTTGCCAGCCAACATTTTTACGTGAAATAAGAAAATTAAAACAAAATTGAATAGCTCCGTGGTAATTGGAATCAATTTTTGACAGAAGGTGTGCGTCATGTGATCTCATAGAAAAGGTAAGGGTTATAGTCGTTCATATAGAATATTTGTTTCTAACTTCATTATTTTATGCTTTTTCTGCTAATTTGTGCCTTTCGTACCTATCCCGATGTGTAGAATATGAAAACATTTTTTTGTTCTGACATTGAAAATATATATACAGGGTGCATCAAAATAACCCGTTGCAGAAGACAAGATAACACTTCGATTTCAGAAAAATATATAAGTTTGATAGAATTAGGTAGTTTCTCTTTGTGTTACGTAAAAATACGCATATGAGATCCTCGGGTGTCATATGCAAGCAACCTAGTTGTGTGTCAGTGTAGGGAAATGCAGTGAAATATGCGTTATTTTGAAAAAAAGAATAAAGTAGTAACAAACATGGTACAGGATAAGGTACTTTTTTTCAGCCATAGGGACCCGGGTTTGCGACCTCTATGAGAGAAGTGCTGGTACTCGAGTTTGAGCTTTATTTCGTGAAAATATGTTAAATGGTTCTTAAGATATAGACCAAAACAGATTATAATACACGACAATTAGTAACAATTCAATATGCACATAATGACATATAATATATTGTTAGGCGGTTGCCAGCCAACATTTTTACGTGAAATAAGAAAATTAAAACAAAATTGAATAGCTCCGTGGTAATTGGAATCAATTTTTGACAGAAGGTGTGCGTCATGTGATCTCATTGAAAAGGTAAGGGTTAAAGTCGTTCATGTAGAATATATGTTTCTAACTTCATTATTTTATTTTTATTCTGCTAATTTGTGCTTTTCGTACATATCCTGATGTGTAGAATATGAAAACAACATACTTTGTTCTGACATCGAAAATATATATACAGGGTGCATCAAAATATAGCGCTGCAGAAGACAAAATAACACTTCGATTTCAGAAAAATATATAAGTTTGATAGAATTAGGTAGTTTCTCTTTGTGTTACGTAAAAATACGCATATGAGATCCTCGGGTGTCATATGCAAGCAACCTAGTGGTGTGTCAGTGTAGGGAAATGCAGTGAAATATGCGTTATTTTGAAAAAAAGAATAAAGTAGTAACAAACATGGTACAGGATAAGGTACTTTTTTTCAGCCATAGGGACCCGGGTTTGCGACCTCTATGAGAGAAGTGCTGGTACTCGAGTTTGAGCTTTATTTCGTGAAAATATGTTAAATGGTTCTTAAGATATAGACCAAAACAGATTATAATACACGACAATTAGTAACAATTCAATATGCACATAATGACATATAATATATTGTTAGGCGGTTGCCAGCCAACATTTTTACGTGAAATAAGAAAATTAAAACAAAATTGAATAGCTCCGTGATAATTGGAATCAATTTTTGACAGAAGGTGTGCGTCATGTGATCTCATTGAAAAGGTAAGGGTTAAAGTCGTTCATGTAGAATATATGTTTCTAACTTCATTATTTTATTTTTATTCTGCTAATTTGTGCTTTTCCTACCTATCCTGATGTGTAGAATATGAAAACAACATATTTTGTTCTGACATCGAAAATATATATACAGGGTGCATCAAAATATAGCGCTGCAGAAGACAAAATAACACTTCGATTTCAGAAAAATATATAAGTTTTATTAGAATTAGGTAGTTTCTCTTTGTGTTACGTAAAAATACGCATATGAGATCCTCGGGTGTCATATGCAAGCAACCTAGTGGTGTGTCAGTGTAGGGAAATGCAGTGAAATATGCGTTATTTTGAAAAAAAGAATAAAGTAGTAACAAACATGGTACAGGATAAGATACTTTTTTTCAGCCATAGGGACCCGGGTTTGCGACCTCTATGAGAGAAGTGCTGGTACTCGAGTTTGAGCTTTATTTCGTGAAAATATGTTAAATGGTTCTTAAGATATAGACCAAAACAGATTATAATACACGACAATTAGTAACAATTCAATATGCACATAATGACATATAATATATTGTTAGGCGGTTGCCAGCCAACATTTTTACGTGAAATAAGAAAATTAAAACAAAATTGAATAGCTCCGTGGTAATTGGAATCAATTTTTGACAGAAGGTGTGCGTCATGTGATCTCATAGAAAAGGTAAGGGTTATAGTCGTTCATATAGAATATTTGTTTCTAACTTCATTATTTTATGCTTTTTCTGCTAATTTGTGCCTTTCGTACCTATCCCGATGTGTAGAATATGAAAACATTTTTTTGTTCTGACATTGAAAATATATATACAGGGTGCATCAAAATAACCCGTTGCAGAAGACAAGATAACACTTCGATTTCAGAAAAATATATAAGTTTGATAGAATTAGGTAGTTTCTCTTTGTGTTACGTAAAAATACGCATATGAGATCCTCGGGTGTCATATGCAAGCAACCTAGTGGTGTGTCAGTGTAGGGAAATGCAGTGAAATATGCGTTATTTTGAAAAAAAGAATAAAGTAGTAACAAACATGGTACAGGATAAGGTACTTTTTTTCAGCCATAGGGACCCGGGTTTGCGACCTCTATGAGAGAAGTGCTGGTACTCGAGTTTGAGCTTTATTTCGTGAAAATATGTTAAATGGTTCTTAAGATATAGACCAAAACAGATTATAATACACGACAATTAGTAACAATTCAATATGCACATAATGACATATAATATATTGTTAGGCGGTTGCCAGCCAACATTTTTACGTGAAATAAGAAAATTAAAACAAAATTGAATAGCTCCGTGGTAATTGGAATCAATTTTTGACAGAAGGTGTGCGTCATGTGATCTCATTGAAAAGGTAAGGGTTAAAGTCGTTCATGTAGAATATATGTTTCTAACTTCATTATTTTATTTTTATTCTGCTAATTTGTGCTTTTCGTACATATCCTGATGTGTAGAATATGAAAACAACATATTTTGTTCTGACATCGAAAGCATATATACAGGGTGCATCAAAATATAGCGCTGCAGAAGACAAAATAACACTTCGATTTCAGAAAAATATATAAGTTTGATAGAATTAGGTAGTTTCTCTTTGTGTTACGTAAAAATACGCATATGTGATCCTCGGGTGTCATATGCAAGCAACCTAGTTGTGTGTCAGTGTAGGGAAATGCAGTGAAATATGCGTTATTTTGAAAAAAAGAATAAAGTAGTAACAAACATGGTACAGGATAAGATACTTTTTTTCAGCCATAGGGACCCGGGTTTGCGACCTCTATGAGAGAAGTGCTGGTACTCGAGTTTGAGCTTTATTTCGTGAAAATATGTTAAATGGTTCTTAAGATATAGACCAAAACAGATTATAATACACGACAATTAGTAACAATTCAATATGCACATAATGACATATAATATATTGTTAGGCGGTTGCCAGCCAACATTTTTACGTGAAATAAGAAAATTAAAACAAAATTGAATAGCTCCGTGGTAATTGGAATCAATTTTTGACAGAAGGTGTGCGTCATGTGATCTCATAGAAAAGGTAAGGGTTATAGTCGTTCATATAGAATATTTGTTTCTAACTTCATTATTTTATGCTTTTTCTGCTAATTTGTGCCTTTCGTACCTATCCCGATGTGTAGAATATGAAAACATTTTTTTGTTCTGACATTGAAAATATATATACAGGGTGCATCAAAATAACCCGTTGCAGAAGACAAGATAACACTTCGATTTCAGAAAAATATATAAGTTTGATAGAATTAGGTAGTTTCTCTTTGTGTTACGTAATAATACGCATATGAGATCCTCGGGTGTCATATGCAAGCAACCTAGTTGTGTGTCAGTGTAGGGAAATGCAGTGAAATATGCGTTATTTTGAAAAAAAGAATAAAGTAGTAACAAACATGGTACAGGATAAGGTACTTTTTTTCAGCCATAGGGACCCGGGTTTGCGACCTCTATGAGAGAAGTGCTGGTACTCGAGTTTGAGCTTTATTTCGTGAAAATATGTTAAATGGTTCTTAAGATATAGACCAAAACAGATTATAATACACGACAATTAGTAACAATTCAATATGCACATAATGACATATAATATATTGTTAGGCGGTTGCCAGCCAACATTTTTACGTGAAATAAGAAAATTAAAACAAAATTGAATAGCTCCGTGGTAATTGGAATCAATTTTTGACAGAAGGTGTGCGTCATGTGATCTCATTGAAAAGGTAAGGGTTAAAGTCGTTCATGTAGAATATATGTTTCTAACTTCATTATTTTATTTTTATTCTGCTAATTTGTGCTTTTCGTACATATCCTGATGTGTAGAATATGAAAACAACATACTTTGTTCTGACATCGAAAATATATATACAGGGTGCATCAAAATATAGCGCTGCAGAAGACAAAATAACACTTCGATTTCAGAAAAATATATAAGTTTGATAGAATTAGGTAGTTTCTCTTTGTGTTACGTAAAAATACGCATATGAGATCCTCGGGTGTCATATGCAAGCAACCTAGTGGTGTGTCAGTGTAGGGAAATGCAGTGAAATATGCGTTATTTTGAAAAAAAGAATAAAGTAGTAACAAACATGGTACAGGATAAGGTACTTTTTTTCAGCCATAGGGACCCGGGTTTGCGACCTCTATGAGAGAAGTGCTGGTACTCGAGTTTGAGCTTTATTTCGTGAAAATATGTTAAATGGTTCTTAAGATATAGACCAAAACAGATTATAATACACGACAATTAGTAACAATTCAATATGCACATAATGACATATAATATATTGTTAGGCGGTTGCCAGCCAACATTTTTACGTGAAATAAGAAAATTAAAACAAAATTGAATAGCTCCGTGATAATTGGAATCAATTTTTGACAGAAGGTGTGCGTCATGTGATCTCATTGAAAAGGTAAGGGTTAAAGTCGTTCATGTAGAATATATGTTTCTAACTTCATTATTTTATTTTTATTCTGCTAATTTGTGCTTTTCCTACCTATCCTGATGTGTAGAATATGAAAACAACATATTTTGTTCTGACATCGAAAATATATATACAGGGTGCATCAAAATATAGCGCTGCAGAAGACAAAATAACACTTCGATTTCAGAAAAATATATAAGTTTTATTAGAATTAGGTAGTTTCTCTTTGTGTTACGTAAAAATACGCATATGAGATCCTCGGGTGTCATGTGCAAGCAACCTAGTGGTGTGTCAGTGTAGGGAAATGCAGTGAAATATGCGTTATTTTGAAAAAAAGAATAAAGTAGTAACAAACATGGTACAGGATAAGATACTTTTTTTCAGCCATAGGGACCCGGGTTTGCGACCTCTATGAGAGAAGTGCTGGTACTCGAGTTTGAGCTTTATTTCGTGAAAATATGTTAAATGGTTCTTAAGATATAGACCAAAACAGATTATAATACACGACAATTAGTAACAATTCAATATGCACATAATGACATATAATATATTGTTAGGCGGTTGCCAGCCAACATTTTTACGTGAAATAAGAAAATTAAAACAAAATTGAATAGCTCCGTGGTAATTGGAATCAATTTTTGACAGAAGGTGTGCGTCATGTGATCTCATAGAAAAGGTAAGGGTTATAGTCGTTCATATAGAATATTTGTTTCTAACTTCATTATTTTATGCTTTTTCTGCTAATTTGTGCCTTTCGTACCTATCCCGATGTGTAGAATATGAAAACATTTTTTTGTTCTGACATTGAAAATATATATACAGGGTGCATCAAAATAACCCGTTGCAGAAGACAAGATAACACTTCGATTTCAGAAAATATATATAAGTTTGATAGAATTAGGTAGTTTCTCTTTGTGTTACGTAAAAATACGCATATGAGATCCTCGGGTGTCATATGCAAGCAACCTAGTGGTGTGTCAGTGTAGGGAAATGCAGTGAAATATGCGTTATTTTGAAAAAAAGAATAAAGTAGTAACAAACATGGTACAGGATAAGGTACTTTTTTTCAGCCATAGGGACCCGGGTTTGCGACCTCTATGAGAGAAGTGCTGGTACTCGAGTTTGAGCTTTATTTCGTGAAAATATGTTAAATGGTTCTTAAGATATAGACCAAAACAGATTATAATACACGACAATTAGTAACAATTCAATATGCACATAATGACATATAATATATTGTTAGGCGGTTGCCAGCCAACATTTTTACGTGAAATAAGAAAATTAAAACAAAATTGAATAGCTCCGTGGTAATTGGAATCAATTTTTGACAGAAGGTGTGCGTCATGTGATCTCATTGAAAAGGTAAGGGTTAAAGTCGTTCATGTAGAATATATGTTTCTAACTTCATTATTTTATTTTTATTCTGCTAATTTGTGCTTTTCGTACATATCCTGATGTGTAGAATATGAAAACAACATATTTTGTTCTGACATCGAAAGCATATATACAGGGTGCATCAAAATATAGCGCTGCAGAAGACAAAATAACACTTCGATTTCAGAAAAATATATAAGTTTTATTAGAATTAGGTAGTTTCTCTTTGTGTTACGTAAAAATACGCATATGAGATCCTCGGGTGTCATATGCAAGCAACCTAGTGGTGTGTCAGTGTAGGGAAATGCAGTGAAATATGCGTTATTTTGAAAAAAAGAATAAAGTAGTAACAAACATGGTACAGGATAAGATACTTTTTTTCAGCCATAGGGACCCGGGTTTGCGACCTCTATGAGAGAAGTGCTGGTACTCGAGTTTGAGCTTTATTTCGTGAAAATATGTTAAATGGTTCTTAAGATATAGACCAAAACAGATTATAATACACGACAATTAGTAACAATTCAATATGCACATAATGACATATAATATATTGTTAGGCGGTTGCCAGCCAACATTTTTACGTGAAATAAGAAAATTAAAACAAAATTGAATAGCTCCGTGGTAATTGGAATCAATTTTTGACAGAAGGTGTGCGTCATGTGATCTCATAGAAAAGGTAAGGGTTATAGTCGTTCATATAGAATATTTGTTTCTAACTTCATTATTTTATGCTTTTTCTGCTAATTTGTGCCTTTCGTACCTATCCCGATGTGTAGAATATGAAAACATTTTTTTGTTCTGACATTGAAAATATATATACAGGGTGCATCAAAATAACCCGTTGCAGAAGACAAGATAACACTTCGATTTCAGAAAAATATATAAGTTTGATAGAATTAGGTAGTTTCTCTTTGTGTTACGTAAAAATACGCATATGTGATCCTCGGGTGTCATATGCAAGCAACCTAGTGGTGTGTCAGTGTAGGGAAATGCAGTGAAATATGCGTTATTTTGAAAAAAAAGAATAAAGTAGTAACAAACATGGTACAGGATAACGTACTTTTTTTCAGCCATAAGGACCCGGGTTTGCGACCGCTATGAGAGAAGTGCTGGTACTCGAGTTTGAGCTTTATTTCGTGAAAATATGTTAAATGGTTCTTAAGATATAGACCAAAACAGATTATAATACACGACAATTAGTAACAATTCAATATGCACATAATGACATATAATATATTGTTAGGCGGTTGCCAGCCAACATTTTTACGTGAAATAAGAAAATTAAAACAAAATTGAATAGCTCCGTGGTAATTGGAATCAATTTTTGACAGCAGGTGTGCGTCATGTGATCTCATTGAAAAGGTAAGGTTTAAAGTCGTTCATGTAGAATATATGTTTCTAACTTCATTATTTTATTTTTATTCTGCTAATTTGTGCTTTTCGTACATATCCTGATGTGTAGAATATGAAAACAACATACTTTGTTCTGACATCGAAAATATATATACAGGGTGCATCAAAATATAGCGCTGCAGAAGACAAAATAACACTTCGATTTCAGAAAAATATATAAGTTTGATAGAATTAGGTAGTTTCTCTTTGTGTTACGTAAAAATACGCATATGAGATCCTCGGGTGTCATATGCAAGCAACCTAGTGGTGTGTCAGTGTAGGGAAATGCAGTGAAATATGCGTTATTTTGAAAAAAAGAATAAAGTAGTAACAAACATGGTACAGGATAAGGTACTTTTTTTCAGCCATAGGGACCCGGGTTTGCGACCTCTATGAGGGAAGTGCTGGTACTCGAGTTTGAGCTTTATTTCGTGAAAATATGTTAAATGGTTCTTAAGATATAGACCAAAACAGATTATAATACACGACAATTAGTAACAATTCAATATGCACATAATGACATATAATATATTGTTAGGCGGTTGCCAGCCAACATTTTTACGTGAAATAAGAAAATTAAAACAAAATTGAATAGCTCCGTGGTAATTGGAATCAATTTTTGACAGAAGGTGTGCGTCATGTGATCTCATAGAAAAGGTAAGGGTTATAGTCGTTCATATAGAATATTTGTTTCTAACTTCATTATTTTATGCTTTTTCTGCTAATTTGTGCCTTTCGTACCTATCCCGATGTGTAGAATATGAAAACATTTTTTTGTTCTGACATTGAAAATATATATACAGGGTGCATCAAAATAACCCGTTGCAGAAGACAAGATAACACTTCGATTTCAGAAAAATATATAAGTTTGATAGAATTAGGTAGTTTCTCTTTGTGTTACGTAAAAATACGCATATGAGATCCTCGGGTGTCATATGCAAGCAACCTAGTGGTGTGTCAGTGTAGGGAAATGCAGTGAAATATGCGTTATTTTGAAAAAAAGAATAAAGTAGTAACAAACATGGTACAGGATAAGGTACTTTTTTTCAGCCATAGGGACCCGGGTTTGCGACCTCTATGAGAGAAGTGCTGGTACTCGAGTTTGAGCTTTATTTCGTGAAAATATGTTAAATGGTTCTTAAGATATAGACCAAAACAGATTATAATACACGACAATTAGTAACAATTCAATATGCACATAATGACATATAATATATTGTTAGGCGGTTGCCAGCCAACATTTTTACGTGAAATAAGAAAATTAAAACAAAATTGAATAGCTCCGTGGTAATTGGAATCAATTTTTGACAGAAGGTGTGCGTCATGTGATCTCATTGAAAAGGTAAGGGTTAAAGTCGTTCATGTAGAATATATGTTTCTAACTTCATTATTTTATTTTTATTCTGCTAATTTGTGCTTTTCGTACATATCCTGATGTGTAGAATATGAAAACAACATACTTTGTTCTGACATCGAAAATATATATACAGGGTGCATCAAAATATAGCGCTGCAGAAGACAAAATAACACTTCGATTTCAGAAAAATATATAAGTTTGATAGAATTAGGTAGTTTCTCTTTGTGTTACGTAAAAATACGCATATGAGATCCTCGGGTGTCATATGCAAGCAACCTAGTGGTGTGTCAGTGTAGGGAAATGCAGTGAAATATGCGTTATTTTGAAAAAAAGAATAAAGTAGTAACAAACATGGTACAGGATAAGGTACTTTTTTTCAGCCATAGGGACCCGGGTTTGCGACCTCTATGAGAGAAGTGCTGGTACTCGAGTTTGAGCTTTATTTCGTGAAAATATGTTAAATGGTTCTTAAGATATAGACCAAAACAGATTATAATACACGACAATTAGTAACAATTCAATATGCACATAATGACATATAATATATTGTTAGGCGGTTGCCAGCCAACATTTTTACGTGAAATAAGAAAATTAAAACAAAATTGAATAGCTCCGTGGTAATTGGAATCAATTTTTGACAGAAGGTGTGCGTCATGTGATCTCATTGAAAACGTAAGGGTTATAGTCGTTCATATAGAATATTTGTTTCTAACTTCATTATTTTATGCTTTTTCTGCTAATTTGTGCCTTTCGTACCTATCCCGATGTGTAGAATATGAAAACATTTTTTTGTTCTGACATTGAAAATATATATACAGGGTGCATCAAAATAACCCGTTGCAGAAGACAAGATAACACTTCGATTTCAGAAAAATATATAAGTTTGATAGAATTAGGTAGTTTCTCTTTGTGTTACGTAAAAATACGCATATGAGATCCTCGGGTGTCATATGCAAGCAACCTAGTGGTGTGTCAGTGTAGGGAAATGCAGTGAAATATGCGTTATTTTGAAAAAAAGAATAAAGTAGTAACAAACATGGTACAGGATAAGGTACTTTTTTTCAGCCATAGGGACCCGGGTTTGCGACCTCTATGAGAGAAGTGCTGGTACTCGAGTTTGAGCTTTATTTCGTGAAAATATGTTAAATGGTTCTTAAGATATAGACCAAAACAGATTATAATACACGACAATTAGTAACAATTCAATATGCACATAATGACATATAATATATTGTTAGGCGGTTGCCAGCCAACATTTTTACGTGAAATAAGAAAATTAAAACAAAATTGAATAGCTCCGTGGTAATTGGAATCAATTTTTGACAGAAGGTGTGCGTCATGTGATCTCATTGAAAAGGTAAGGGTTAAAGTCGTTCATGTAGAATATATGTTTCTAACTTCATTATTTTATTTTTATTCTGCTAATTTGTGCTTTTCGTACATATCCTGATGTGTAGAATATGAAAACAACATATTTTGTTCTGACATCGAAAGCATATATACAGGGTGCATCAAAATATAGCGCTGCAGAAGACAAAATAACACTTCGATTTCAGAAAAATATATAAGTTTGATAGAATTAGGTAGTTTCTCTTTGTGTTACGTAAAAATACGCATATGTGATCCTCGGGTGTCATATGCAAGCAACCTAGTGGTGTGTCAGTGTAGGGAAATGCAGTGAAATATGCGTTATTTTGAAAAAAAGAATAAAGTAGTAACAAACATGGTACAGGATAAGATACTTTTTTTCAGCCATAGGGACCCGGGTTTGCGACCTCTATGAGAGAAGTGCTGGTACTCGAGTTTGAGCTTTATTTCGTGAAAATATGTTAAATGGTTCTTAAGATATAGACCAAAACAGATTATAATACACGACAATTAGTAACAATTCAATATGCACATAATGACATATAATATATTGTTAGGCGGTTGCCAGCCAACATTTTTACGTGAAATAAGAAAATTAAAACAAAATTGAATAGCTCCGTGGTAATTGGAATCAATTTTTGACAGAAGGTGTGCGTCATGTGATCTCATAGAAAAGGTAAGGGTTATAGTCGTTCATATAGAATATTTGTTTCTAACTTCATTATTTTATGCTTTTTCTGCTAATTTGTGCCTTTCGTACCTATCCCGATGTGTAGAATATGAAAACATTTTTTTGTTCTGACATTGAAAATATATATACAGGGTGCATCAAAATAACCCGTTGCAGAAGACAAGATAACACTTCGATTTCAGAAAAATATATAAGTTTGATAGAATTAGGTAGTTTCTCTTTGTGTTACGTAAAAATACGCATATGAGATCCTCGGGTGTCATATGCAAGCAACCTAGTTGTGTGTCAGTGTAGGGAAATGCAGTGAAATATGCGTTATTTTGAAAAAAAGAATAAAGTAGTAACAAACATGGTACAGGATAAGGTACTTTTTTTCAGCCATAGGGACCCGGGTTTGCGACCTCTATGAGAGAAGTGCTGGTACTCGAGTTTGAGCTTTATTTCGTGAAAATATGTTAAATGGTTCTTAAGATATAGACCAAAACAGATTATAATACACGACAATTAGTAACAATTCAATATGCACATAATGACATATAATATATTGTTAGGCGGTTGCCAGCCAACATTTTTACGTGAAATAAGAAAATTAAAACAAAATTGAATAGCTCCGTGGTAATTGGAATCAATTTTTGACAGAAGGTGTGCGTCATGTGATCTCATTGAAAAGGTAAGGGTTAAAGTCGTTCATGTAGAATATATGTTTCTAACTTCATTATTTTATTTTTATTCTGCTAATTTGTGCTTTTCGTACATATCCTGATGTGTAGAATATGAAAACAACATACTTTGTTCTGACATCGAAAATATATATACAGGGTGCATCAAAATATAGCGCTGCAGAAGACAAAATAACACTTCGATTTCAGAAAAATATATAAGTTTGATAGAATTAGGTAGTTTCTCTTTGTGTTACGTAAAAATACGCATATGAGATCCTCGGGTGTCATATGCAAGCAACCTAGTGGTGTGTCAGTGTAGGGAAATGCAGTGAAATATGCGTTATTTTGAAAAAAAGAATAAAGTAGTAACAAACATGGTACAGGATAAGGTACTTTTTTTCAGCCATAGGGACCCGGGTTTGCGACCTCTATGAGAGAAGTGCTGGTACTCGAGTTTGAGCTTTATTTCGTGAAAATATGTTAAATGGTTCTTAAGATATAGACCAAAACAGATTATAATACACGACAATTAGTAACAATTCAATATGCACATAATGACATATAATATATTGTTAGGCGGTTGCCAGCCAACATTTTTACGTGAAATAAGAAAATTAAAACAAAATTGAATAGCTCCGTGATAATTGGAATCAATTTTTGACAGAAGGTGTGCGTCATGTGATCTCATTGAAAAGGTAAGGGTTAAAGTCGTTCATGTAGAATATATGTTTCTAACTTCATTATTTTATTTTTATTCTGCTAATTTGTGCTTTTCCTACCTATCCTGATGTGTAGAATATGAAAACAACATATTTTGTTCTGACATCGAAAATATATATACAGGGTGCATCAAAATATAGCGCTGCAGAAGACAAAATAACACTTCGATTTCAGAAAAATATATAAGTTTTATTAGAATTAGGTAGTTTCTCTTTGTGTTACGTAAAAATACGCATATGAGATCCTCGGGTGTCATATGCAAGCAACCTAGTGGTGTGTCAGTGTAGGGAAATGCAGTGAAATATGCGTTATTTTGAAAAAAAGAATAAAGTAGTAACAAACATGGTACAGGATAAGATACTTTTTTTCAGCCATAGGGACCCGGGTTTGCGACCTCTATGAGAGAAGTGCTGGTACTCGAGTTTGAGCTTTATTTCGTGAAAATATGTTAAATGGTTCTTAAGATATAGACCAAAACAGATTATAATACACGACAATTAGTAACAATTCAATATGCACATAATGACATATAATATATTGTTAGGCGGTTGCCAGCCAACATTTTTACGTGAAATAAGAAAATTAAAACAAAATTGAATAGCTCCGTGGTAATTGGAATCAATTTTTGACAGAAGGTGTGCGTCATGTGATCTCATAGAAAAGGTAAGGGTTATAGTCGTTCATATAGAATATTTGTTTCTAACTTCATTATTTTATGCTTTTTCTGCTAATTTGTGCCTTTCGTACCTATCCCGATGTGTAGAATATGAAAACATTTTTTTGTTCTGACATTGAAAATATATATACAGGGTGCATCAAAATAACCCGTTGCAGAAGACAAGATAACACTTCGATTTCAGAAAAATATATAAGTTTGATAGAATTAGGTAGTTTCTCTTTGTGTTACGTAAAAATACGCATATGAGATCCTCGGGTGTCATATGCAAGCAACCTAGTGGTGTGTCAGTGTAGGGAAATGCAGTGAAATATGCGTTATTTTGAAAAAAAGAATAAAGTAGTAACAAACATGGTACAGGATAAGGTACTTTTTTTCAGCCATAGGGACCCGGGTTTGCGACCTCTATGAGAGAAGTGCTGGTACTCGAGTTTGAGCTTTATTTCGTGAAAATATGTTAAATGGTTCTTAAGATATAGACCAAAACAGATTATAATACACGACAATTAGTAACAATTCAATATGCACATAATGACATATAATATATTGTTAGGCGGTTGCCAGCCAACATTTTTACGTGAAATAAGAAAATTAAAACAAAATTGAATAGCTCCGTGGTAATTGGAATCAATTTTTGACAGAAGGTGTGCGTCATGTGATCTCATTGAAAAGGTAAGGGTTAAAGTCGTTCATGTAGAATATATGTTTCTAACTTCATTATTTTATTTTTATTCTGCTAATTTGTGCTTTTCGTACATATCCTGATGTGTAGAATATGAAAACAACATATTTTGTTCTGACATCGAAAGCATATATACAGGGTGCATCAAAATATAGCGCTGCAGAAGACAAAATAACACTTCGATTTCAGAAAAATATATAAGTTTGATAGAATTAGGTAGTTTCTCTTTGTGTTACGTAAAAATACGCATATGTGATCCTCGGGTGTCATATGCAAGCAACCTAGTGGTGTGTCAGTGTAGGGAAATGCAGTGAAATATGCGTTATTTTGAAAAAAAGAATAAAGTAGTAACAAACATGGTACAGGATAAGATACTTTTTTTCAGCCATAGGGACCCGGGTTTGCGACCTCTATGAGAGAAGTGCTGGTACTCGAGTTTGAGCTTTATTTCGTGAAAATATGTTAAATGGTTCTTAAGATATAGACCAAAACAGATTATAATACACGACAATTAGTAACAATTCAATATGCACATAATGACATATAATATATTGTTAGGCGGTTGCCAGCCAACATTTTTACGTGAAATAAGAAAATTAAAACAAAATTGAATAGCTCCGTGGTAATTGGAATCAATTTTTGACAGAAGGTGTGCGTCATGTGATCTCATAGAAAAGGTAAGGGTTATAGTCGTTCATATAGAATATTTGTTTCTAACTTCATTATTTTATGCTTTTTCTGCTAATTTGTGCCTTTCGTACCTATCCCGATGTGTAGAATATGAAAACATTTTTTTGTTCTGACATTGAAAATATATATACAGGGTGCATCAAAATAACCCGTTGCAGAAGACAAGATAACACTTCGATTTCAGAAAAATATATAAGTTTGATAGAATTAGGTAGTTTCTCTTTGTGTTACGTAATAATACGCATATGAGATCCTCGGGTGTCATATGCAAGCAACCTAGTTGTGTGTCAGTGTAGGGAAATGCAGTGAAATATGCGTTATTTTGAAAAAAAGAATAAAGTAGTAACAAACATGGTACAGGATAAGGTACTTTTTTTCAGCCATAGGGACCCGGGTTTGCGACCTCTATGAGAGAAGTGCTGGTACTCGAGTTTGAGCTTTATTTCGTGAAAATATGTTAAATGGTTCTTAAGATATAGACCAAAACAGATTATAATACACGACAATTAGTAACAATTCAATATGCACATAATGACATATAATATATTGTTAGGCGGTTGCCAGCCAACATTTTTACGTGAAATAAGAAAATTAAAACAAAATTGAATAGCTCCGTGGTAATTGGAATCAATTTTTGACAGAAGGTGTGCGTCATGTGATCTCATTGAAAAGGTAAGGGTTAAAGTCGTTCATGTAGAATATATGTTTCTAACTTCATTATTTTATTTTTATTCTGCTAATTTGTGCTTTTCGTACATATCCTGATGTGTAGAATATGAAAACAACATACTTTGTTCTGACATCGAAAATATATATACAGGGTGCATCAAAATATAGCGCTGCAGAAGACAAAATAACACTTCGATTTCAGAAAAATATATAAGTTTGATAGAATTAGGTAGTTTCTCTTTGTGTTACGTAAAAATACGCATATGAGATCCTCGGGTGTCATATGCAAGCAACCTAGTGGTGTGTCAGTGTAGGGAAATGCAGTGAAATATGCGTTATTTTGAAAAAAAGAATAAAGTAGTAACAAACATGGTACAGGATAAGGTACTTTTTTTCAGCCATAGGGACCCGGGTTTGCGACCTCTATGAGAGAAGTGCTGGTACTCGAGTTTGAGCTTTATTTCGTGAAAATATGTTAAATGGTTCTTAAGATATAGACCAAAACAGATTATAATACACGACAATTAGTAACAATTCAATATGCACATAATGACATATAATATATTGTTAGGCGGTTGCCAGCCAACATTTTTACGTGAAATAAGAAAATTAAAACAAAATTGAATAGCTCCGTGATAATTGGAATCAATTTTTGACAGAAGGTGTGCGTCATGTGATCTCATTGAAAAGGTAAGGGTTAAAGTCGTTCATGTAGAATATATGTTTCTAACTTCATTATTTTATTTTTATTCTGCTAATTTGTGCTTTTCCTACCTATCCTGATGTGTAGAATATGAAAACAACATATTTTGTTCTGACATCGAAAATATATATACAGGGTGCATCAAAATATAGCGCTGCAGAAGACAAAATAACACTTCGATTTCAGAAAAATATATAAGTTTTATTAGAATTAGGTAGTTTCTCTTTGTGTTACGTAAAAATACGCATATGAGATCCTCGGGTGTCATATGCAAGCAACCTAGTGGTGTGTCAGTGTAGGGAAATGCAGTGAAATATGCGTTATTTTGAAAAAAAGAATAAAGTAGTAACAAACATGGTACAGGATAAGATACTTTTTTTCAGCCATAGGGACCCGGGTTTGCGACCTCTATGAGAGAAGTGCTGGTACTCGAGTTTGAGCTTTATTTCGTGAAAATATGTTAAATGGTTCTTAAGATATAGACCAAAACAGATTATAATACACGACAATTAGTAACAATTCAATATGCACATAATGACATATAATATATTGTTAGGCGGTTGCCAGCCAACATTTTTACGTGAAATAAGAAAATTAAAACAAAATTGAATAGCTCCGTGGTAATTGGAATCAATTTTTGACAGAAGGTGTGCGTCATGTGATCTCATAGAAAAGGTAAGGGTTATAGTCGTTCATATAGAATATTTGTTTCTAACTTCATTATTTTATGCTTTTTCTGCTAATTTGTGCCTTTCGTACCTATCCCGATGTGTAGAATATGAAAACATTTTTTTGTTCTGACATTGAAAATATATATACAGGGTGCATCAAAATAACCCGTTGCAGAAGACAAGATAACACTTCGATTTCAGAAAATATATATAAGTTTGATAGAATTAGGTAGTTTCTCTTTGTGTTACGTAAAAATACGCATATGAGATCCTCGGGTGTCATATGCAAGCAACCTAGTGGTGTGTCAGTGTAGGGAAATGCAGTGAAATATGCGTTATTTTGAAAAAAAGAATAAAGTAGTAACAAACATGGTACAGGATAAGGTACTTTTTTTCAGCCATAGGGACCCGGGTTTGCGACCTCTATGAGAGAAGTGCTGGTACTCGAGTTTGAGCTTTATTTCGTGAAAATATGTTAAATGGTTCTTAAGATATAGACCAAAACAGATTATAATACACGACAATTAGTAACAATTCAATATGCACATAATGACATATAATATATTGTTAGGCGGTTGCCAGCCAACATTTTTACGTGAAATAAGAAAATTAAAACAAAATTGAATAGCTCCGTGGTAATTGGAATCAATTTTTGACAGAAGGTGTGCGTCATGTGATCTCATTGAAAAGGTAAGGGTTAAAGTCGTTCATGTAGAATATATGTTTCTAACTTCATTATTTTATTTTTATTCTGCTAATTTGTGCTTTTCGTACATATCCTGATGTGTAGAATATGAAAACAACATATTTTGTTCTGACATCGAAAGCATATATACAGGGTGCATCAAAATATAGCGCTGCAGAAGACAAAATAACACTTCGATTTCAGAAAAATATATAAGTTTTATTAGAATTAGGTAGTTTCTCTTTGTGTTACGTAAAAATACGCATATGAGATCCTCGGGTGTCATATGCAAGCAACCTAGTGGTGTGTCAGTGTAGGGAAATGCAGTGAAATATGCGTTATTTTGAAAAAAAGAATAAAGTAGTAACAAACATGGTACAGGATAAGATACTTTTTTTCAGCCATAGGGACCCGGGTTTGCGACCTCTATGAGAGAAGTGCTGGTACTCGAGTTTGAGCTTTATTTCGTGAAAATATGTTAAATGGTTCTTAAGATATAGACCAAAACAGATTATAATACACGACAATTAGTAACAATTCAATATGCACATAATGACATATAATATATTGTTAGGCGGTTGCCAGCCAACATTTTTACGTGAAATAAGAAAATTAAAACAAAATTGAATAGCTCCGTGGTAATTGGAATCAATTTTTGACAGAAGGTGTGCGTCATGTGATCTCATAGAAAAGGTAAGGGTTATAGTCGTTCATATAGAATATTTGTTTCTAACTTCATTATTTTATGCTTTTTCTGCTAATTTGTGCCTTTCGTACCTATCCCGATGTGTAGAATATGAAAACATTTTTTTGTTCTGACATTGAAAATATATATACAGGGTGCATCAAAATAACCCGTTGCAGAAGACAAGATAACACTTCGATTTCAGAAAAATATATAAGTTTGATAGAATTAGGTAGTTTCTCTTTGTGTTACGTAAAAATACGCATATGTGATCCTCGGGTGTCATATGCAAGCAACCTAGTGGTGTGTCAGTGTAGGGAAATGCAGTGAAATATGCGTTATTTTGAAAAAAAAGAATAAAGTAGTAACAAACATGGTACAGGATAACGTACTTTTTTTCAGCCATAAGGACCCGGGTTTGCGACCGCTATGAGAGAAGTGCTGGTACTCGAGTTTGAGCTTTATTTCGTGAAAATATGTTAAATGGTTCTTAAGATATAGACCAAAACAGATTGTAATACACGACAATTAGTAACAATTCAATATGCACATAATGACATATAATATATTGTTAGGCGGTTGCCAGCCAACATTTTTACGTGAAATAAGAAAATTAAAACAAAATTGAATAGCTCCGTGGTAATTGGAATCAATTTTTGACAGCAGGTGTGCGTCATGTGATCTCATTGAAAAGGTAAGGTTTAAAGTCGTTCATGTAGAATATATGTTTCTAACTTCATTATTTTATTTTTATTCTGCTAATTTGTGCTTTTCGTACATATCCTGATGTGTAGAATATGAAAACAACATACTTTGTTCTGACATCGAAAATATATATACAGGGTGCATCAAAATATAGCGCTGCAGAAGACAAAATAACACTTCGATTTCAGAAAAATATATAAGTTTGATAGAATTAGGTAGTTTCTCTTTGTGTTACGTAAAAATACGCATATGAGATCCTCGGGTGTCATATGCAAGCAACCTAGTGGTGTGTCAGTGTAGGGAAATGCAGTGAAATATGCGTTATTTTGAAAAAAAGAATAAAGTAGTAACAAACATGGTACAGGATAAGGTACTTTTTTTCAGCCATAGGGACCCGGGTTTGCGACCTCTATGAGGGAAGTGCTGGTACTCGAGTTTGAGCTTTATTTCGTGAAAATATGTTAAATGGTTCTTAAGATATAGACCAAAACAGATTATAATACACGACAATTAGTAACAATTCAATATGCACATAATGACATATAATATATTGTTAGGCGGTTGCCAGCCAACATTTTTACGTGAAATAAGAAAATTAAAACAAAATTGAATAGCTCCGTGGTAATTGGAATCAATTTTTGACAGAAGGTGTGCGTCATGTGATCTCATAGAAAAGGTAAGGGTTATAGTCGTTCATATAGAATATTTGTTTCTAACTTCATTATTTTATGCTTTTTCTGCTAATTTGTGCCTTTCGTACCTATCCCGATGTGTAGAATATGAAAACATTTTTTTGTTCTGACATTGAAAATATATATACAGGGTGCATCAAAATAACCCGTTGCAGAAGACAAGATAACACTTCGATTTCAGAAAAATATATAAGTTTGATAGAATTAGGTAGTTTCTCTTTGTGTTACGTAAAAATACGCATATGAGATCCTCGGGTGTCATATGCAAGCAACCTAGTGGTGTGTCAGTGTAGGGAAATGCAGTGAAATATGCGTTATTTTGAAAAAAAGAATAAAGTAGTAACAAACATGGTACAGGATAAGGTACTTTTTTTCAGCCATAGGGACCCGGGTTTGCGACCTCTATGAGAGAAGTGCTGGTACTCGAGTTTGAGCTTTATTTCGTGAAAATATGTTAAATGGTTCTTAAGATATAGACCAAAACAGATTATAATACACGACAATTAGTAACAATTCAATATGCACATAATGACATATAATATATTGTTAGGCGGTTGCCAGCCAACATTTTTACGTGAAATAAGAAAATTAAAACAAAATTGAATAGCTCCGTGGTAATTGGAATCAATTTTTGACAGAAGGTGTGCGTCATGTGATCTCATTGAAAAGGTAAGGGTTAAAGTCGTTCATGTAGAATATATGTTTCTAACTTCATTATTTTATTTTTATTCTGCTAATTTGTGCTTTTCGTACATATCCTGATGTGTAGAATATGAAAACAACATATTTTGTTCTGACATCGAAAGCATATATACAGGGTGCATCAAAATATAGCGCTGCAGAAGACAAAATAACACTTCGATTTCAGAAAAATATATAAGTTTGATAGAATTAGGTAGTTTCTCTTTGTGTTACGTAAAAATACGCATATGTGATCCTCGGGTGTCATATGCAAGCAACCTAGTGGTGTGTCAGTGTAGGGAAATGCAGTGAAATATGCGTTATTTTGAAAAAAAGAATAAAGTAGTAACAAACATGGTACAGGATAAGGTACTTTTTTTCAGCCATAGGGACCCGGGTTTGCGACCGCTATGAGAGAAGTGCTGGTACTCGAGTTTGAGCTTTATTTCGTGAAAATATGTTAAATGGTTCTTAAGATATAGACCAAAACAGATTATAATACACGACAATTAGTAACAATTCAATATGCACATAATGACATATAATATATTGTTAGGCGGTTGCCAGCCAACATTTTTACGTGAAATAAGAAAATTAAAACAAAATTGAATAGCTCCGTGGTAATTGGAATCAATTTTTGACAGAAGGTGTGCGTCATGTGATCTCATTGAAAAGGTAAGGGTTAAAGTCGTTCATGTAGAATATATGTTTCTAACTTCATTATTTTATTTTTATTCTGCTAATTTGTGCTTTTCCTACCTATCCTGATGTGTATAATATGAAAACAACATATTTTGTTCTGACATCGAAAATATATATACAGGGTGCATCAAAATATAGCGCTGCAGAAGACAAAATAACACTTCGATTTCAGAAAAATATATAAGTTTTATTAGAATTAGGTAGTTTCTCTTTGTGTTACGTAAAAATACGCATATGAGATCCTCGGGTGTCATATGCAAGCAACCTAGTGGTGTGTCAGTGTAGGGAAATGCAGTGAAATATGCGTTATTTTGAAAAAAAGAATAAAGTAGTAACAAACATGGTACAGGATAAGATACTTTTTTTTCAGCCATAGGGACCCGGGTTTGCGACCTCTATGAGAGAAGTGCTGGTACTCGAGTTTGAGCTTTATTTCGTGAAAATATGTTAAATGGTTCTTAAGATATAGACCAAAACAGATTATAATACACGACAATTAGTAACAATTCAATATGCACATAATGACATATAATATATTGTTAGGCGGTTGCCAGCCAACATTTTTACGTGAAATAAGAAAATTAAAACAAAATTGAATAGCTCCGTGGTAATTGGAATCAATTTTTGACAGAAGGTGTGCGTCATGTGATCTCATAGAAAAGGTAAGGGTTATAGTCGTTCATATAGAATATTTGTTTCTAACTTCATTATTTTATGCTTTTTCTGCTAATTTGTGCCTTTCGTACCTATCCCGATGTGTAGAATATGAAAACATTTTTTTGTTCTGACATTGAAAATATATATACAGGGTGCATCAAAATAACCCGTTGCAGAAGACAAGATAACACTTCGATTTCAGAAAAATATATAAGTTTGATAGAATTAGGTAGTTTCTCTTTGTGTTACGTAAAAATACGCATATGTGATCCTCGGGTGTCATATGCAAGCAACCTAGTGGTGTGTCAGTGTAGGGAAATGCAGTGAAATATGCGTTATTTTGAAAAAAAAGAATAAAGTAGTAACAAACATGGTACAGGATAACGTACTTTTTTTCAGCCATAAGGACCCGGGTTTGCGACCGCTATGAGAGAAGTGCTGGTACTCGAGTTTGAGCTTTATTTCGTGAAAATATGTTAAATGGTTCTTAAGATATAGACCAAAACAGATTATAATACACGACAATTAGTAACAATTCAATATGCACATAATGACATATAATATATTGTTAGGCGGTTGCCAGCCAACATTTTTACGTGAAATAAGAAAATTAAAACAAAATTGAATAGCTCCGTGGTAATTGGAATCAATTTTTGACAGCAGGTGTGCGTCATGTGATCTCATTGAAAAGGTAAGGTTTAAAGTCGTTCATGTAGAATATATGTTTCTAACTTCATTATTTTATTTTTATTCTGCTAATTTGTGCTTTTCGTACATATCCTGATGTGTAGAATATGAAAACAACATACTTTGTTCTGACATCGAAAATATATATACAGGGTGCATCAAAATATAGCGCTGCAGAAGACAAAATAACACTTCGATTTCAGAAAAATATATAAGTTTGATAGAATTAGGTAGTTTCTCTTTGTGTTACGTAAAAATACGCATATGAGATCCTCGGGTGTCATATGCAAGCAACCTAGTGGTGTGTCAGTGTAGGGAAATGCAGTGAAATATGCGTTATTTTGAAAAAAAGAATAAAGTAGTAACAAACATGGTACAGGATAAGGTACTTTTTTTCAGCCATAGGGACCCGGGTTTGCGACCTCTATGAGGGAAGTGCTGGTACTCGAGTTTGAGCTTTATTTCGTGAAAATATGTTAAATGGTTCTTAAGATATAGACCAAAACAGATTATAATACACGACAATTAGTAACAATTCAATATGCACATAATGACATATAATATATTGTTAGGCGGTTGCCAGCCAACATTTTTACGTGAAATAAGAAAATTAAAACAAAATTGAATAGCTCCGTGGTAATTGGAATCAATTTTTGACAGAAGGTGTGCGTCATGTGATCTCATAGAAAAGGTAAGGGTTATAGTCGTTCATATAGAATATTTGTTTCTAACTTCATTATTTTATGCTTTTTCTGCTAATTTGTGCCTTTCGTACCTATCCCGATGTGTAGAATATGAAAACATTTTTTTGTTCTGACATTGAAAATATATATACAGGGTGCATCAAAATAACCCGTTGCAGAAGACAAGATAACACTTCGATTTCAGAAAAATATATAAGTTTGATAGAATTAGGTAGTTTCTCTTTGTGTTACGTAAAAATACGCATATGAGATCCTCGGGTGTCATATGCAAGCAACCTAGTGGTGTGTCAGTGTAGGGAAATGCAGTGAAATATGCGTTATTTTGAAAAAAAGAATAAAGTAGTAACAAACATGGTACAGGATAAGGTACTTTTTTTCAGCCATAGGGACCCGGGTTTGCGACCTCTATGAGAGAAGTGCTGGTACTCGAGTTTGAGCTTTATTTCGTGAAAATATGTTAAATGGTTCTTAAGATATAGACCAAAACAGATTATAATACACGACAATTAGTAACAATTCAATATGCACATAATGACATATAATATATTGTTAGGCGGTTGCCAGCCAACATTTTTACGTGAAATAAGAAAATTAAAACAAAATTGAATAGCTCCGTGGTAATTGGAATCAATTTTTGACAGAAGGTGTGCGTCATGTGATCTCATTGAAAAGGTAAGGGTTAAAGTCGTTCATGTAGAATATATGTTTCTAACTTCATTATTTTATTTTTATTCTGCTAATTTGTGCTTTTCGTACATATCCTGATGTGTAGAATATGAAAACAACATATTTTGTTCTGACATCGAAAGCATATATACAGGGTGCATCAAAATATAGCGCTGCAGAAGACAAAATAACACTTCGATTTCAGAAAAATATATAAGTTTGATAGAATTAGGTAGTTTCTCTTTGTGTTACGTAAAAATACGCATATGTGATCCTCGGGTGTCATATGCAAGCAACCTAGTGGTGTGTCAGTGTAGGGAAATGCAGTGAAATATGCGTTATTTTGAAAAAAAGAATAAAGTAGTAACAAACATGGTACAGGATAAGGTACTTTTTTTCAGCCATAGGGACCCGGGTTTGCGACCGCTATGAGAGAAGTGCTGGTACTCGAGTTTGAGCTTTATTTCGTGAAAATATGTTAAATGGTTCTTAAGATATAGACCAAAACAGATTATAATACACGACAATTAGTAACAATTCAATATGCACATAATGACATATAATATATTGTTAGGCGGTTGCCAGCCAACATTTTTACGTGAAATAAGAAAATTAAAACAAAATTGAATAGCTCCGTGGTAATTGGAATCAATTTTTGACAGAAGGTGTGCGTCATGTGATCTCATTGAAAAGGTAAGGGTTAAAGTCGTTCATGTAGAATATATGTTTCTAACTTCATTATTTTATTTTTATTCTGCTAATTTGTGCTTTTCCTACCTATCCTGATGTGTATAATATGAAAACAACATATTTTGTTCTGACATCGAAAATATATATACAGGGTGCATCAAAATATAGCGCTGCAGAAGACAAAATAACACTTCGATTTCAGAAAAATATATAAGTTTTATTAGAATTAGGTAGTTTCTCTTTGTGTTACGTAAAAATACGCATATGTGATCCTCGGGTGTCATATGCAAGCAACCTAGTGGTGTGTCAGTGTAGGGAAATGCAGTGAAATATGCGTTATTTTGAAAAAAAGAATAAAGTAGTAACAAACATGGTACAGGATAAGATACTTTTTTTCAGCCATAGGGACCCGGGTTTGCGACCTCTATGAGAGAAGTGCTGGTACTCGAGTTTGAGCTTTATTTCGTGAAAATATGTTAAATGGTTCTTAAGATATAGACCAAAACAGATTATAATACACGACAATTAGTAACAATTCAATATGCACATAATGACATATAATATATTGTTAGGCGGTTGCCAGCCAACATTTTTACGTGAAATAAGAAAATTAAAACAAAATTGAATAGCTCCGTGGTAATTGGAATCAATTTTTGACAGAAGGTGTGCGTCATGTGATCTCATAGAAAAGGTAAGGGTTATAGTCGTTCATATAGAATATTTGTTTCTAACTTCATTATTTTATGCTTTTTCTGCTAATTTGTGCCTTTCGTACCTATCCCGATGTGTAGAATATGAAAACATTTTTTTGTTCTGACATTGAAAATATATATACAGGGTGCATCAAAATAACCCGTTGCAGAAGACAAGATAACATTTCGATTTCAGAAAAATATATAAGTTTGATAGAATTAGGTAGTTTCTCTTTGTGTTACGTAAAAATACGCATATGTGATCCTCGGGTGTCATATGCAAGCAACCTAGTGGTGTGTCAGTGTAGGGAAATGCAGTGAAATATGCGTTATTTTGAAAAAAAAGAATAAAGTAGTAACAAACATGGTACAGGATAACGTACTTTTTTTCAGCCATAAGGACCCGGGTTTGCGACCGCTATGAGAGCAGTGCTGGTACTCGAGTTTGAGCTTTATTTCGTGAAAATATGTTAAATGGTTCTTAAGATATAGACCAAAACAGATTATAATACACGACAATTAGTAACAATTCAATATGCACATAATGACATATAATATATTGTTAGGCGGTTGCCAGCCAACATTTTTACGTGAAATAAGAAAATTAAAACAAAATTGAATAGCTCCGTGGTAATTGGAATCAATTTTTGACAGCAGGTGTGCGTCATGTGATCTCATTGAAAAGGTAAGGTTTAAAGTCGTTCATGTAGAATATATGTTTCTAACTTCATTATTTTATTTTTATTCTGCTAATTTGTGCTTTTCGTACATATCCTGATGTGTAGAATATGAAAACAACATACTTTGTTCTGACATCGAAAATATATATACAGGGTGCATCAAAATATAGCGCTGCAGAAGACAAAATAACACTTCGATTTCAGAAAAATATATAAGTTTGATAGAATTAGGTAGTTTCTCTTTGTGTTACGTAAAAATACGCATATGAGATCCTCGGGTGTCATATGCAAGCAACCTAGTGGTGTGTCAGTGTAGGGAAATGCAGTGAAATATGCGTTATTTTGAAAAAAAGAATAAAGTAGTAACAAACATGGTACAGGATAACGTACTTTTTTTCAGCCATAAGGACCCGGGTTTGCGACCTCTATGAGAGAAGTGCTGGTACTCGAGTTTGAGCTTTATTTCGTGAAAATATGTTAAATGGTTCTTAAGATATAGACCAAAACAGATTATAATACACGACAATTAGTAACAATTCAATATGCACATAATGACATATAATATATTGTTAGGCGGTTGCCAGCCAACATTTTTACGTGAAATAAGAAAATTAAAACAAAATTGAATAGCTCCGTGGTAATTGGAATCAATTTTTGACAGAAGGTGTGCGTCATGTGATCTCATTGAAAAGGTAAGGGTTAAAGTCGTTCATGTAGAATATATGTTTCTAACTTCATTATTTTATTTTTATTCTGCTAATTTGTGCTTTTCGTACATATCCTGATGTGTAGAATATGAAAACAACATATTTTGTTCTGACATCGAAAGCATATATACAGGGTGCATCAAAATATAGCGCTGCAGAAGACAAAATAACACTTCGATTTCAGAAAAATATATAAGTTTGATAGAATTAGGTAGTTTCTCTTTGTGTTACGTAAAAATACGCATATGTGATCCTCGGGTGTCATATGCAAGCAACCTAGTGGTGTGTCAGTGTAGGGAAATGCAGTGAAATATGCGTTATTTTGAAAAAAAGAATAAAGTAGTAACAAACATGGTACAGGATAACGTACTTTTTTTCAGCCATAGGGACCCGGGTTTGCGACCGCTATGAGAGAAGTGCTGGTACTCGAGTTTGAGCTTTATTTCGTGAAAATATGTTAAATGGTTCTTAAGATATAGACCAAAACAGATTATAATATACGACAATTAGTAACAATTCAATATGCACATAATGACATATAATATATTGTTAGGCGGTTGCCAGCCAACATTTTTACGTGAAATAAGAAAATTAAAACAAAATTGAATAGCTCCGTGGTAATTGGAATCAATTTTTGACAGAAGGTGTGCGTCATGTGATCTCATTGAAAAGGTAAGGGTTAAAGTCGTTCATGTAGAATATATGTTTCTAACTTCATTATTTTATTTTTATTCTGCTAATTTGTGCTTTTCGTACATATCCTGATGTGTAGAATATGAAAACAACATATTTTGTTCTGACATCGAAAGCATATATACAGGGTGCATCAAAATATAGCGCTGCAGAAGACAAAATAACACTTCGATTTCAGAAAAATATATAAGTTTGATAGAATTAGGTAGTTTCTCTTTGTGTTACGTAAAAATACGCATATGTGATCCTCGGGTGTCATATGCAAGCAACCTAGTGGTGTGTCAGTGTAGGGAAATGCAGTGAAATATGCGTTATTTTGAAAAAAAGAATAAAGTAGTAACAAACATGGTACAGGATAAGGTACTTTTTTTCAGCCATAGGGACCCGGGTTTGCGACCGCTATGAGAGAAGTGCTGGTACTCGAGTTTGAGCTTTATTTCGTGAAAATATGTTAAATGGTTCTTAAGATATAGACCAAAACAGATTATAATACACGACAATTAGTAACAATTCAATATGCACATAATGACATATAATATATTGTTAGGCGGTTGCCAGCCAACATTTTTACGTGAAATAAGAAAATTAAAACAAAATTGAATAGCTCCGTGGTAATTGGAATCAATTTTTGACAGAAGGTGTGCGTCATGTGATCTCATTGAAAAGGTAAGGGTTAAAGTCGTTCATGTAGAATATATGTTTCTAACTTCATTATTTTATTTTTATTCTGCTAATTTGTGCTTTTCCTACCTATCCTGATGTGTAGAATATGAAAACAACATATTTTGTTCTGACATCGAAAATATATATACAGGGTGCATCAAAATATAGCGCTGCAGAAGACAAAATAACACTTCGATTTCAGAAAAATATATAAGTTTTATTAGAATTAGGTAGTTTCTCTTTGTGTTACGTAAAAATACGCATATGAGATCCTCGGGTGTCATATGCAAGCAACCTAGTGGTGTGTCAGTGTAGGGAAATGCAGTGAAATATGCGTTATTTTGAAAAAAAGAATAAAGTAGTAACAAACATGGTACAGGATAAGATACTTTTTTTCAGCCATAGGGACCCGGGTTTGCGACCTCTATGAGAGAAGTGCTGGTACTCGAGTTTGAGCTTTATTTCGTGAAAATATGTTAAATGGTTCTTAAGATATAGACCAAAACAGATTATAATACACGACAATTAGTAACAATTCAATATGCACATAATGACATATAATATATTGTTAGGCGGTTGCCAGCCAACATTTTTACGTGAAATAAGAAAATTAAAACAAAATTGAATAGCTCCGTGGTAATTGGAATCAATTTTTGACAGAAGGTGTGCGTCATGTGATCTCATAGAAAAGGTAAGGGTTATAGTCGTTCATATAGAATATTTGTTTCTAACTTCATTATTTTATGCTTTTTCTGCTAATTTGTGCCTTTTGTACCTATCCCGATGTGTAGAATATGAAAACATTTTTTTGTTCTGACATTGAAAATATATATACAGGGTGCATCAAAATAACCCGTTGCAGAAGACAAGATAACACTTCGATTTCAGAAAAATATATAAGTTTGATAGAATTAGGTAGTTTCTCTTTGTGTTACGTAAAAATACGCATATGTGATCCTCGGGTGTCATATGCAAGCAACCTAGTGGTGTGTCAGTGTAGGGAAATGCAGTGAAATATGCGTTATTTTGAAAAAAAAGAATAAAGTAGTAACAAACATGGTACAGGATAACGTACTTTTTTTCAGCCATAAGGACCCGGGTTTGCGACCGCTATGAGAGAAGTGCTGGTACTCGAGTTTGAGCTTTATTTCGTGAAAATATGTTAAATGGTTCTTAAGATATAGACCAAAACAGATTATAATACACGACAATTAGTAACAATTCAATATGCACATAATGACATATAATATATTGTTAGGCGGTTGCCAGCCAACATTTTTACGTGAAATAAGAAAATTAAAACAAAATTGAATAGCTCCGTGGTAATTGGAATCAATTTTTGACAGCAGGTGTGCGTCATATGATCTCATTGAAAAGGTAAGGTTTAAAGTCGTTCATGTAGAATATATGTTTCTAACTTCATTATTTTATTTTTATTCTGCTAATTTGTGCTTTTCGTACATATCCTGATGTGTAGAATATGAAAACAACATACTTTGTTCTGACATCGAAAATATATATACAGGGTGCATCAAAATATAGCGCTGCAGAAGACAAAATAACACTTCGATTTCAGAAAAATATATAAGTTTGATAGAATTAGGTAGTTTCTCTTTGTGTTACGTAAAAATACGCATATGAGATCCTCGGGTGTCATATGCAAGCAACCTAGTGGTGTGTCAGTGTAGGGAAATGCAGTGAAATATGCGTTATTTTGAAAAAAAGAATAAAGTAGTAACAAACATGGTACAGGATAAGGTACTTTTTTTCAGCCATAGGGACCCGGGTTTGCGACCTCTATGAGAGAAGTGCTGGTACTCGAGTTTGAGCTTTATTTCGTGAAAATATGTTAAATGGTTCTTAAGATATAGACCAAAACAGATTATAATACACGACAATTAGTAACAATTCAATATGCACATAATGACATATAATATATTGTTAGGCGGTTGCCAGCCAACATTTTTACGTGAAATAAGAAAATTAAAACAAAATTGAATAGCTCCGTGGTAATTGGAATCAATTTTTGACAGAAGGTGTGCGTCATGTGATCTCATTGAAAAGGTAAGGGTTAAAGTCGTTCATGTAGAATATATGTTTCTAACTTCATTATTTTATTTTTATTCTGCTAATTTGTGCTTTTCGTACATATCCTGATGTGTAGAATATGAAAACAACATATTTTGTTCTGACATCGAAAGCATATATACAGGGTGCATCAAAATATAGCGCTGCAGAAGACAAAATAACACTTCGATTTCAGAAAAATATATAAGTTTGATAGAATTAGGTAGTTTCTCTTTGTGTTACGTAAAAATACGCATATGTGATCCTCGGGTGTCATATGCAAGCAACATAGTGGTGTGTCAGTGTAGGGAAATGCAGTGAAATATGCGTTATTTTGAAAAAAAGAATAAAGTAGTAACAAACCTGGTACAGGATAAGGTACTTTTTTTCAGCCATAGGGACCCGGGTTTGCGACCGCTATGAGAGAAGTGCTGGTACTCGAGTTTGAGCTTTATTTCGTGAAAATATGTTAAATGGTTCTTAAGATATAGACCAAAACAGATTATAATACACGACAATTAGTAACAATTCAATATGCACATAATGACATATAATATATTGTTAGGCGGTTGCCAGCCAACATTTTTACGTGAAATAAGAAAATTAAAACAAAATTGAATAGCTCCGTGGTAATTGGAATCAATTTTTGACAGAAGGTGTGCGTCATGTGATCTCATTGAAAAGGTAAGGGTTAAAGTCGTTCATGTAGAATATATGTTTCTAACTTCATTATTTTATTTTTATTCTGCTAATTTGTGCTTTTCGTACATATCCTGATGTGTAGAATATGAAAACAACATATTTTGTTCTGACATCGAAAGCATATATACAGGGTGCATCAAAATATAGCGCTGCAGAAGACAAGATAACACTTCGATTTCAGAAAAATATATAAGTTTGATAGAATTAGGTAGTTTCTCTTTGTGTTACGTAAAAATACGCATATGTGATCCTCGGGTGTCATATGCAAGCAACCTAGTGGTGTGTCAGTGTAGGGAAATGCAGTGAAATATGCGTTATTTTGAAAAAAAGAATAAAGTAGTAACAAACATGGTACAGGATAAGGTACTTTTTTTCAGCCATAGGGACCCGGGTTTGCGACCGCTATGAGAGAAGTGCTGGTACTCGAGTTTGAGCTTTATTTCGTGAAAATATGTTAAATGGTTCTTAAGATATAGACCAAAACAGATTATAATACACGACAATTAGTAACAATTCAATATGCACATAATGACATATAATATATTGTTAGGCGGTTGCCAGCCAACATTTTTACGTGAAATAAGAAAATTAAAACAAAATTGAATAGCTCCGTGGTAATTGGAATCAATTTTTGACAGAAGGTGTGCGTCATGTGATCTCATAGAAAACGTAAGGGTTATAGTCGTTCATATAGAATATTTGTTTCTAACTTCATTATTTTATGCTTTTTCTGCTAATTTGTGCCTTTCGTACCTATCCCGATGTGTAGAATATGAAAACATTTTTTTGTTCTGACATTGAAAATATATATACAGGGTGCATCAAAATAACCCGTTGCAGAAGACAAGATAACACTTCGATTTCAGAAAAATATATAAGTTTGATAGAATTAGGTAGTTTCTCTTTGTGTTACGTAAAAATACGCATATGAGATCCTCGGGTGTCATATGCAAGCAACCTAGTGGTGTGTCAGTGTAGGGAAATGCAGTGAAATATGCGTTATTTTGAAAAAAAGAATAAAGTAGTAACAAACATGGTACAGGATAAGATACTTTTTTTCAGCCATAGGGACCCGGGTTTGCGACCTCTATGAGAGAAGTGCTGGTACTCGAGTTTGAGCTTTATTTCGTGAAAATATGTTAAATGGTTCTTAAGATATAGACCAAAACAGATTATAATACACGACAATTAGTAACAATTCAATATGCACATAATGACATATAATATATTGTTAGGCGGTTGCCAGCCAACATTTTTACGTGAAATAAGAAAATTAAAACAAAATTGAATAGCTCCGTGGTAATTGGAATCAATTTTTGACAGAAGGTGTGCGTCATGTGATCTCATAGAAAAGGTAAGGGTTATAGTCGTTCATATAGAATATTTGTTTCTAACTTCATTATTTTATGCTTTTTCTGCTAATTTGTGCCTTTCGTACCTATCCCGATGTGTAGAATATGAAAACATTTTTTTGTTCTGACATTGAAAATATATATACAGGGTGCATCAAAATAACCCGTTGCAGAAGACAAGATAACACTTCGATTTCAGAAAAATATATAAGTTTGATAGAATTAGGTAGTTTCTCTTTGTGTTACGTAAAAATACGCATATGTGATCCTCGGGTGTCATATGCAAGCAACCTAGTGGTGTGTCAGTGTAGGGAAATGCAGTGAAATATGCGTTATTTTGAAAAAAAGAATAAAGTAGTAACAAACATGGTACAGGATAACGTACTTTTTTTCAGCCATAAGGAACCGGGTTTGCGACCGCTATGAGAGAAGTGCTGGTACTCGAGTTTGAGCTTTATTTCGTGAAAATATGTTAAATGGTTCTTAAGATATAGACCAAAACAGATTATAATACACGACAATTAGTAACAATTCAATATGCACATAATGACATATAATATATTGTTAGGCGGTTGCCAGCCAACATTTTTACGTGAAATAAGAAAATTAAAACAAAATTGAATAGCTCCGTGGTAATTGGAATCAATTTTTGACAGCAGGTGTGCGTCATATGATCTCATTGAAAAGGTAAGGTTTAAAGTCGTTCATGTAGAATATATGTTTCTAACTTCATTATTTTATTTTTATTCTGCTAATTTGTGCTTTTCGTACATATCCTGATGTGTAGAATATGAAAACAACATACTTTGTTCTGACATCGAAAATATATATACAGGGTGCATCAAAATATAGCGCTGCAGAAGACAAAATAACACTTCGATTTCAGAAAAATATATAAGTTTGATAGAATTAGGTAGTTTCTCTTTGTGTTACGTAAAAATACGCATATGTGATCCTCGGGTGTCATATGCAAGCAACCTAGTGGTGTGTCAGTGTAGGGAAATGCAGTGAAATATGCGTTATTTTGAAAAAAAGAATAAAGTAGTAACAAACATGGTACAGGATAAGGTACTTTTTTTCAGCCATAGGGACCCGGGTTTGCGACCGCTATGAGAGAAGTGCTGGTACTCGAGTTTGAGCTTTATTTCGTGAAAATATGTTAAATGGTTCTTAAGATATAGACCAAAACAGATTATAATACACGACAATTAGTAACAATTCAATATGCACATAATGACATATAATATATTGTTAGGCGGTTGCCAGCCAACATTTTTACGTGAAATAAGAAAATTAAAACAAAATTGAATAGCTCCGTGGTAATTGGAATCAATTTTTGACAGAAGGTGTGCGTCATGTGATCTCATAGAAAACGTAAGGGTTATAGTCGTTCATATAGAATATTTGTTTCTAACTTCATTATTTTATGCTTTTTCTGCTAATTTGTGCCTTTCGTACCTATCCCGATGTGTAGAATATGAAAACATTTTTTTGTTCTGACATTGAAAATATATATACAGGGTGCATCAAAATAACCCGTTGCAGAAGACAAGATAACACTTCGATTTCAGAAAAATATATAAGTTTGATAGAATTAGGTAGTTTCTCTTTGTGTTACGTAAAAATACGCATATGTGATCCTCGGGTGTCATATGCAAGCAACCTAGTGGTGTGTCAGTGTAGGGAAATGCAGTGAAATATGCGTTATTTTGAAAAAAAAGAATAAAGTAGTAACAAACATGGTACAGGACAACGTACTTTTTTTCAGCCATAAGGACCCGGGTTTGCGACCGCTATGAGAGAAGTGCTGGTACTCGAGTTTGAGCTTTATTTCGTGAAAATATGTTAAATGGTTCTTAAGATATAGACCAAAACAGATTATAATACACGACAATTAGTAACAATTCAATATGCACATAATGACATATAATATATTGTTAGGCGGTTGCCAGCCAACATTTTTACGTGAAATAAGAAAATTAAAACAAAATTGAATAGCTCCGTGGTAATTGGAATCAATTTTTGACAGCAGGTGTGCGTCATATGATCTCATTGAAAAGGTAAGGTTTAAAGTCGTTCATGTAGAATATATGTTTCTAACTTCATTATTTTATTTTTATTCTGCTAATTTGTGCTTTTCGTACATATCCTGATGTGTAGAATATGAAAACAACATACTTTGTTCTGACATCGAAAATATATATACAGGGTGCATCAAAATATAGCGCTGCAGAAGACAAAATAACACTTCGATTTCAGAAAAATATATAAGTTTGATAGAATTAGGTAGTTTCTCTTTGTGTTACGTAAAAATACGCATATGAGATCCTCGGGTGTCATATGCAAGCAACCTAGTGGTGTGTCAGTGTAGGGAAATGCAGTGAAATATGCGTTATTTTGAAAAAAAGAATAAAGTAGTAACAAACATGGTACAGGATAAGGTACTTTTTTTCAGCCATAGGGACCCGGGTTTGCGACCTCTATGAGAGAAGTGCTGGTACTCGAGTTTGAGCTTTATTTCGTGAAAATATGTTAAATGGTTCTTAAGATATAGACCAAAACAGATTATAATACACGACAATTAGTAACAATTCAATATGCACATAATGACATATAATATATTGTTAGGCGGTTGCCACCCAACATTTTTACGTGAAATAAGAAAATTAAAACAAAATTGAATAGCTCCGTGGTAATTGGAATCAATTTTTGACAGAAGGTGTGCGTCATGTGATCTCATTGAAAAGGTAAGGGTTAAAGTCGTTCATGTAGAATATATGTTTCTAACTTCATTATTTTATTTTTATTCTGCTAATTTGTGCTTTTCGTACATATCCTGATGTGTAGAATATGAAAACAACATATTTTGTTCTGACATCGAAAGCATATATACAGGGTGCATCAAAATATAGCGCTGCAGAAGACAAAATAACACTTCGATTTCAGAAAAATATATAAGTTTGATAGAATTAGGTAGTTTCTCTTTGTGTTACGTAAAAATACGCATATGTGATCCTCGGGTGTCATATGCAAGCAACATAGTGGTGTGTCAGTGTAGGGAAATGCAGTGAAATATGCGTTATTTTGAAAAAAAGAATAAAGTAGTAACAAACCTGGTACAGGATAAGGTACTTTTTTTCAGCCATAGGGACCCGGGTTTGCGACCGCTATGAGAGAAGTGCTGGTACTCGAGTTTGAGCTTTATTTCGTGAAAATATGTTAAATGGTTCTTAAGATATAGACCAAAACAGATTATAATACACGACAATTAGTAACAATTCAATATGCACATAATGACATATAATATATTGTTAGGCGGTTGCCAGCCAACATTTTTACGTGAAATAAGAAAATTAAAACAAAATTGAATAGCTCCGTGGTAATTGGAATCAATTTTTGACAGAAGGTGTGCGTCATGTGATCTCATTGAAAAGGTAAGGGTTAAAGTCGTTCATGTAGAATATATGTTTCTAACTTCATTATTTTATTTTTATTCTGCTAATTTGTGCTTTTCGTACATATCCTGATGTGTAGAATATGAAAACAACATATTTTGTTCTGACATCGAAAGCATATATACAGGGTGCATCAAAATATAGCGCTGCAGAAGACAAAATAACACTTCGATTTCAGAAAAATATATAAGTTTGATAGAATTAGGTAGTTTCTCTTTGTGTTACGTAAAAATACGCATATGTGATCCTCGGGTGTCATATGCAAGCAACCTAGTGGTGTGTCAGTGTAGGGAAATGCAGTGAAATATGCGTTATTTTGAAAAAAAGAATAAAGTAGTAACAAACATGGTACAGGATAAGATACTTTTTTTCAGCCATAGGGACCCGGGTTTGCGACCTCTATGAGAGAAGTGCTGGTACTCGAGTTTGAGCTTTATTTCGTGAAAATATGTTAAATGGTTCTTAAGATATAGACCAAAACAGATTATAATACACGACAATTAGTAACAATTCAATATGCACATAATGACATATAATATATTGTTAGGCGGTTGCCAGCCAACATTTTTACGTGAAATAAGAAAATTAAAACAAAATTGAATAGCTCCGTGGTAATTGGAATCAATTTTTGACAGAAGGTGTGCGTCATGTGATCTCATAGAAAACGTAAGGGTTATAGTCGTTCATATAGAATATTTGTTTCTAACTTCATTATTTTATGCTTTTTCTGCTAATTTGTGCCTTTCGTACCTATCCCGATGTGTAGAATATGAAAACATTTTTTTGTTCTGACATTGAAAATATATATACAGGGTGCATCAAAATAACCCGTTGCAGAAGACAAGATAACACTTCGATTTCAGAAAAATATATAAGTTTGATAGAATTAGGTAGTTTCTCTTTGTGTTACGTAAAAATACGCATATGAGATCCTCGGGTGTCATATGCAAGCAACCTAGTGGTGTGTCAGTGTAGGGAAATGCAGTGAAATATGCGTTATTTTGAAAAAAAGAATAAAGTAGTAACAAACATGGTACAGGATAAGATACTTTTTTTCAGCCATAGGGACCCGGGTTTGCGACCTCTATGAGAGAAGTGCTGGTACTCGAGTTTGAGCTTTATTTCGTGAAAATATGTTAAATGGTTCTTAAGATATAGACCAAAACAGATTATAATACACGACAATTAGTAACAATTCAATATGCACATAATGACATATAATATATTGTTAGGCGGTTGCCAGCCAACATTTTTACGTGAAATAAGAAAATTAAAACAAAATTGAATAGCTCCGTGGTAATTGGAATCAATTTTTGACAGAAGGTGTGCGTCATGTGATCTCATAGAAAAGGTAAGGGTTATAGTCGTTCATATAGAATATTTGTTTCTAACTTCATTATTTTATGCTTTTTCTGCTAATTTGTGCCTTTCGTACCTATCCCGATGTGTAGAATATGAAAACATTTTTTTGTTCTGACATTGAAAATATATATACAGGGTGCATCAAAATAACCCGTTGCAGAAGACAAGATAACACTTCGATTTCAGAAAAATATATAAGTTTGATAGAATTAGGTAGTTTCTCTTTGTGTTACGTAAAAATACGCATATGTGATCCTCGGGTGTCATATGCAAGCAACCTAGTGGTGTGTCAGTGTAGGGAAATGCAGTGAAATATGCGTTATTTTGAAAAAAAAGAATAAAGTAGTAACAAACATGGTACAGGATAACGTACTTTTTTTCAGCCATAAGGAACCGGGTTTGCGACCGCTATGAGAGAAGTGCTGGTACTCGAGTTTGAGCTTTATTTCGTGAAAATATGTTAAATGGTTCTTAAGATATAGACCAAAACAGATTATAATACACGACAATTAGTAACAATTCAATATGCACATAATGACATATAATATATTGTTAGGCGGTTGCCAGCCAACATTTTTACGTGAAATAAGAAAATTAAAACAAAATTGAATAGCTCCGTGGTAATTGGAATCAATTTTTGACAGCAGGTGTGCGTCATATGATCTCATTGAAAAGGTAAGGTTTAAAGTCGTTCATGTAGAATATATGTTTCTAACTTCATTATTTTATTTTTATTCTGCTAATTTGTGCTTTTCGTACATATCCTGATGTGTAGAATATGAAAACAACATACTTTGTTCTGACATCGAAAATATATATACAGGGTGCATCAAAATATAGCGCTGCAGAAGACAAAATAACACTTCGATTTCAGAAAAATATATAAGTTTGATAGAATTAGGTAGTTTCTCTTTGTGTTACGTAAAAATACGCATATGTGATCCTCGGGTGTCATATGCAAGCAACCTAGTGGTGTGTCAGTGTAGGGAAATGCAGTGAAATATGCGTTATTTTGAAAAAAAGAATAAAGTAGTAACAAACATGGTACAGGATAAGGTACTTTTTTTCAGCCATAGGGACCCGGGTTTGCGACCGCTATGAGAGAAGTGCTGGTACTCGAGTTTGAGCTTTATTTCGTGAAAATATGTTAAATGGTTCTTAAGATATAGACCAAAACAGATTATAATACACGACAATTAGTAACAATTCAATATGCACATAATGACATATAATATATTGTTAGGCGGTTGCCAGCCAACATTTTTACGTGAAATAAGAAAATTAAAACAAAATTGAATAGCTCCGTGGTAATTGGAATCAATTTTTGACAGAAGGTGTGCGTCATGTGATCTCATAGAAAACGTAAGGGTTATAGTCGTTCATATAGAATATTTGTTTCTAACTTCATTATTTTATGCTTTTTCTGCTAATTTGTGCCTTTCGTACCTATCCCGATGTGTAGAATATGAAAACATTTTTTTGTTCTGACATTGAAAATATATATACAGGGTGCATCAAAATAACCCGTTGCAGAAGACAAGATAACACTTCGATTTCAGAAAAATATATAAGTTTGATAGAATTAGGTAGTTTCTCTTTGTGTTACGTAAAAATACGCATATGAGATCCTCGGGTGTCATATGCAAGCAACCTAGTGGTGTGTCAGTGTAGGGAAATGCAGTGAAATATGCGTTATTTTGAAAAAAAGAATAAAGTAGTAACAAACATGGTACAGGATAAGATACTTTTTTTCAGCCATAGGGACCCGGGTTTGCGACCTCTATGAGAGAAGTGCTGGTACTCGAGTTTGAGCTTTATTTCGTGAAAATATGTTAAATGGTTCTTAAGATATAGACCAAAACAGATTATAATACACGACAATTAGTAACAATTCAATATGCACATAATGACATATAATATATTGTTAGGCGGTTGCCAGCCAACATTTTTACGTGAAATAAGAAAATTAAAACAAAATTGAATAGCTCCGTGGTAATTGGAATCAATTTTTGACAGAAGGTGTGCGTCATGTGATCTCATAGAAAAGGTAAGGGTTATAGTCGTTCATATAGAATATTTGTTTCTAACTTCATTATTTTATGCTTTTCTGCTAATTTGTGCCTTTCGTACCTATCCCGATGTGTAGAATATGAAAACATTTTTTTTTTCTGACATTGAAAATATATATACAGGGTGCATCAAAATAACCCGTTGCAGAAGACAAGATAACACTTCGATTTCAGAAAAATATATAAGTTTGATAGAATTAGGTAGTTTCTCTTTGTGTTACGTAAAAATACGCATATGTGATCCTCGGGTGTCATATGCAAGCAACCTAGTGGTGTGTCAGTGTAGGGAAATGCAGTGAAATATGCGTTATTTTGAAAAAAAAGAATAAAGTAGTAACAAACATGGTACAGGATAACGTACTTTTTTTCAGCCATAAGGAACCGGGTTTGCGACCGCTATGAGAGAAGTGCTGGTACTCGAGTTTGAGCTTTATTTCGTGAAAATATGTTAAATGGTTCTTAAGATATAGACCAAAACAGATTATAATACACGACAATTAGTAACAATTCAATATGCACATAATGACATATAATATATTGTTAGGCGGTTGCCAGCCAACATTTTTACGTGAAATAAGAAAATTAAAACAAAATTGAATAGCTCCGTGGTAATTGGAATCAATTTTTGACAGCAGGTGTGCGTCATATGATCTCATTGAAAAGGTAAGGTTTAAAGTCGTTCATGTAGAATATATGTTTCTAACTTCATTATTTTATTTTTATTCTGCTAATTTGTGCTTTTCGTACATATCCTGATGTGTAGAATATGAAAACAACATACTTTGTTCTGACATCGAAAATATATATACAGGGTGCATCAAAATATAGCGCTGCAGAAGACAAAATAACACTTCGATTTCAGAAAAATATATAAGTTTGATAGAATTAGGTAGTTTCTCTTTGTGTTACGTAAAAATACGCATATGAGATCCTCGGGTGTCATATGCAAGCAACCTAGTGGTGTGTCAGTGTAGGGAAATGCAGTGAAATATGCGTTATTTTGAAAAAAAGAATAAAGTAGTAACAAACATGGTACAGGATAAGGTACTTTTTTTCAGCCATAGGGACCCGGGTTTGCGACCTCTATGAGAGAAATGCTGGTACTCGAGTTTGAGCTTTATTTCGTGAAAATATGTTAAATGGTTCTTAAGATATAGACCAAAACAGATTATAATACACGACAATTAGTAACAATTCAATATGCACATAATGACATATAATATATTGTTAGGCGGTTGCCAGCCAACATTTTTACGTGAAATAAGAAAATTAAAACAAAATTGAATAGCTCCGTGGTAATTGGAATCAATTTTTGACAGAAGGTGTGCGTCATGTGATCTCATTGAAAAGGTAAGGGTTAAAGTCGTTCATGTAGAATATATGTTTCTAACTTCATTATTTTATTTTTATTCTGCTAATTTGTGCTTTTCCTACCTATCCTGATGTGTAGAATATGAAAACAACATATTTTGTTCTGACATCGAAAATATATATACAGGGTGCATCAAAATATAGCGCTGCAGAAGACAAAATAACACTTCGATTTCAGAAAAATATATAAGTTTTATTAGAATTAGGTAGTTTCTCTTTGTGTTACGTAAAAATACGCATATGAGATCCTCGGGTGTCATATGCAAGCAACCTAGTGGTGTGTCAGTGTAGGGAAATGCAGTGAAATATGCGTTATTTTGAAAAAAAGAATAAAGTAGTAACAAACATGGTACAGGATAAGATACTTTTTTTCAGCCATAGGGACCCGGGTTTGCGACCTCTATGAGAGAAGTGCTGGTACTCGAGTTTGAGCTTTATTTCGTGAAAATATGTTAAATGGTTCTTAAGATATAGACCAAAACAGATTATAATACACGACAATTAGTAACAATTCAATATGCACATAATGACATATAATATATTGTTAGGCGGTTGCCAGCCAACATTTTTACGTGAAATAAGAAAATTAAAACAAAATTGAATAGCTCCGTGGTAATTGGAATCAATTTTTGACAGAAGGTGTGCGTCATGTGATCTCATAGAAAAGGTAAGGGTTATAGTCGTTCATATAGAATATTTGTTTCTAACTTCATTATTTTATGCTTTTTCTGCTAATTTGTGCCTTTCGTACCTATCCCGATGTGTAGAATATGAAAACATTTTTTTGTTCTGACATTGAAAATATATATACAGGGTGCATCAAAATAACCCGTTGCAGAAGACAAGATAACACTTCGATTTCAGAAAAATATATAAGTTTGATAGAATTAGGTAGTTTCTCTTTGTGTTACGTAAAAATACGCATATGAGATCCTCGGGTGTCATATGCAAGCAACCTAGTGGTGTGTCAGTGTAGGGAAATGCAGTGAAATATGCGTTATTTTGAAAAAAAGAATAAAGTAGTAACAAACATGGTACAGGATAAGGTACTTTTTTTCAGCCATAGGGACCCGGGTTTGCGACCTCTATGAGAGAAGTGCTGGTACTCGAGTTTGAGCTTTATTTCGTGAAAATATGTTAAATGGTTCTTAAGATATAGACCAAAACAGATTATAATACACGACAATTAGTAACAATTCAATATGCACATAATGACATATAATATATTGTTAGGCGGTTGCCAGCCAACATTTTTACGTGAAATAAGAAAATTAAAACAAAATTGAATAGCTCCGTGGTAATTGGAATCAATTTTTGACAGAAGGTGTGCGTCATGTGATCTCATTGAAAAGGTAAGGGTTAAAGTCGTTCATGTAGAATATATGTTTCTAACTTCATTATTTTATTTTTATTCTGCTAATTTGTGCTTTTCGTACATATCCTGATGTGTAGAATATGAAAACAACATATTTTGTTCTGACATCGAAAGCATATATACAGGGTGCATCAAAATATAGCGCTGCAGAAGACAAAATAACACTTCGATTTCAGAAAAATATATAAGTTTGATAGAATTAGGTAGTTTCTCTTTGTGTTACGTAAAAATACGCATATGTGATCCTCGGGTGTCATATGCAAGCAACCTAGTGGTGTGTCAGTGTAGGGAAATGCAGTGAAATATGCGTTATTTTGAAAAAAAGAATAAAGTAGTAACAAACATGGTACAGGATAAGGTACTTTTTTTCAGCCATAGGGACCCGGGTTTGCGACCGCTATGAGAGAAGTGCTGGTACTCGAGTTTGAGCTTTATTTCGTGAAAATATGTTAAATGGTTCTTAAGATATAGACCAAAACAGATTATAATACACGACAATTAGTAACAATTCAATATGCACATAATGACATATAATATATTGTTAGGCGGTTGCCAGCCAACATTTTTACGTGAAATAAGAAAATTAAAACAAAATTGAATAGCTCCGTGGTAATTGGAATCAATTTTTGACAGAAGGTGTGCGTCATGTGATCTCATTGAAAAGGTAAGGGTTAAAGTCGTTCATGTAGAATATATGTTTCTAACTTCATTATTTTATTTTTATTCTGCTAATTTGTGCTTTTCCTACCTATCCTGATGTGTAGAATATGAAAACAACATATTTTGTTCTGACATCGAAAATATATATACAGGGTGCATCAAAATATAGCGCTGCAGAAGACAAAATAACACTTCGATTTCAGAAAAATATATAAGTTTTATTAGAATTAGGTAGTTTCTCTTTGTGTTACGTAAAAATACGCATATGAGATCCTCGGGTGTCATATGCAAGCAACCTAGTGGTGTGTCAGTGTAGGGAAATGCAGTGAAATATGCGTTATTTTGAAAAAAAGAATAAAGTAGTAACAAACATGGTACAGGATAAGATACTTTTTTTCAGCCATAGGGACCCGGGTTTGCGACCTCTATGAGAGAAGTGCTGGTACTCGAGTTTGAGCTTTATTTCGTGAAAATATGTTAAATGGTTCTTAAGATATAGACCAAAACAGATTATAATACACGACAATTAGTAACAATTCAATATGCACATAATGACATATAATATATTGTTAGGCGGTTGCCAGCCAACATTTTTACGTGAAATAAGAAAATTAAAACAAAATTGAATAGCTCCGTGGTAATTGGAATCAATTTTTGACAGAAGGTGTGCGTCATGTGATCTCATAGAAAAGGTAAGGGTTATAGTCGTTCATATAGAATATTTGTTTCTAACTTCATTATTTTATGCTTTTTCTGCTAATTTGTGCCTTTCGTACCTATCCCGATGTGTAGAATATGAAAACATTTTTTTGTTCTGACATTGAAAATATATATACAGGGTGCATCAAAATAACCCGTTGCAGAAGACAAGATAACACTTCGATTTCAGAAAAATATATAAGTTTGATAGAATTAGGTAGTTTCTCTTTGTGTTACGTAAAAATACGCATATGTGATCCTCGGGTGTCATATGCAAGCAACCTAGTGGTGTGTCAGTGTAGGGAAATGCAGTGAAATATGCGTTATTTTGAAAAAAAGAATAAAGTAGTAACAAACATGGTACAGGATAACGTACTTTTTTTCAGCCATAAGGACCCGGGTTTGCGACCGCTATGAGAGAAGTGCTGGTACTCGAGTTTGAGCTTTATTTCGTGAAAATATGTTAAATGGTTCTTAAGATATAGACCAAAACAGATTATAATACACGACAATTAGTAACAATTCAATATGCACATAATGACATATAATATATTGTTAGGCGGTTGCCAGCCAACATTTTTACGTGAAATAAGAAAATTAAAACAAAATTGAATAGCTCCGTGGTAATTGGAATCAATTTTTGACAGCAGGTGTGCGTCATGTGATCTCATTGAAAAGGTAAGGTTTAAAGTCGTTCATGTAGAATATATGTTTCTAACTTCATTATTTTATTTTTATTCTGGTAATTTGTGCTTTTCGTACATATCCTGATGTGTAGAATATGAAAACAACATACTTTGTTCTGACATCGAAAATATATATACAGGGTGCATCAAAATATAGCGCTGCAGAAGACAAAATAACACTTCGATTTCAGAAAAATATATAAGTTTGATAGAATTAGGTAGTTTCTCTTTGTGTTACGTAAAAATACGCATATGAGATCCTCGGGTGTCATATGCAAGCAACCTAGTGGTGTGTCAGTGTAGGGAAATGCAGTGAAATATGCGTTATTTTGAAAAAAAGAATAAAGTAGTAACAAACATGGTACAGGATAAGGTACTTTTTTTCAGCCATAGGGACCCGGGTTTGCGACCTCTATGAGAGAAGTGCTGGTACTCGAGTTTGAGCTTTATTTCGTGAAAATATGTTAAATGGTTCTTAAGATATAGACCAAAACAGATTATAATACACGACAATTAGTAACAATTCAATATGCACATAATGACATATAATATATTGTTAGGCGGTTGCCAGCCAACATTTTTACGTGAAATAAGAAAATTAAAACAAAATTGAATAGCTCCGTGGTAATTGGAATCAATTTTTGACAGAAGGTGTGCGTCATGTGATCTCATTGAAAAGGTAAGGGTTAAAGTCGTTCATGTAGAATATATGTTTCTAACTTCATTATTTTATTTTTATTCTGCTAATTTGTGCTTTTCCTACCTATCCTGATGTGTAGAATATGAAAACAACATATTTTGTTCTGACATCGAAAATATATATACAGGGTGCATCAAAATATAGCGCTGCAGAAGACAAAATAACACTTCGATTTCAGAAAAATATATAAGTTTTATTAGAATTAGGTAGTTTCTCTTTGTGTTACGTAAAAATACGCATATGAGATCCTCGGGTGTCATATGCAAGCAACCTAGTGGTGTGTCAGTGTAGGGAAATGCAGTGAAATATGCGTTATTTTGAAAAAAAGAATAAAGTAGTAACAAACATGGTACAGGATAACGTACTTTTTTTCAGCCATAAGGACCCGGGTTTGCGACCGCTATGAGAGAAGTGCTGGTACTCGAGTTTGAGCTTTATTTCGTGAAAATATGTTAAATGGTTCTTAAGATATAGACCAAAACAGATTATAATACACGACAATTAGTAACAATTCAATATGCACATAATGACATATAATATATTGTTAGGCGGTTGCCAGCCAACATTTTTACGTGAAATAAGAAAATTAAAACAAAATTGAATAGCTCCGTGGTAATTGGAATCAATTTTTGACAGAAGGTGTGCGTCATGTGATCTCATAGAAAAGGTAAGGGTTATAGTCGTTCATATAGAATATTTGTTTCTAACTTCATTATTTTATGCTTTTTCTGCTAATTTGTGCCTTTCGTACCTATCCCGATGTGTAGAATATGAAAACATTTTTTTGTTCTGACATTGAAAATATATATACAGGGTGCATCAAAATAACCCGTTGCAGAAGACAAGATAACACTTCGATTTCAGAAAAATATATAAGTTTGATAGAATTAGGTAGTTTCTCTTTGTGTTACGTAAAAATACGCATATGTGATCCTCGGGTGTCATATGCAAGCAACCTAGTGGTGTGTCAGTGTAGGGAAATGCAGTGAAATATGCGTTATTTTGAAAAAAAGAATAAAGTAGTAACAAACATGGTACAGGATAACGTACTTTTTTTCAGCCATAAGGACCCGGGTTTGCGACCGCTATGAGAGAAGTGCTGGTACTCGAGTTTGAGCTTTATTTCGTGAAAATATGTTAAATGGTTCTTAAGATATAGACCAAAACAGATTATAATACACGACAATTAGTAACAATTCAATATGCACATAATGACATATAATATATTGTTAGGCGGTTGCCAGCCAACATTTTTACGTGAAATAAGAAAATTAAAACAAAATTGAATAGCTCCGTGGTAATTGGAATCAATTTTTGACAGAAGGTGTGCGTCATGTGATCTCATTGAAAAGGTAAGGGTTAAAGTCGTTCATGTAGAATATATGTTTCTAACTTCATTATTTTATTTTTATTCTGCTAATTTGTGCTTTTCGTACATATCCTGATGTGTAGAATATGAAAACAACATACTTTGTTCTGACATCGAAAATATATATACAGGGTGCATCAAAATATAGCGCTGCAGAAGACAAAATAACACTTCGATTTCAGAAAAATATATAAGTTTGATAGAATTAGGTAGTTTCTCTTTGTGTTACGTAAAAATACGCATATGAGATCCTCGGGTGTCATATGCAAGCAACCTAGTGGTGTGTCAGTGTAGGGAAATGCAGTGAAATATGCGTTATTTTGAAAAAAAGAATAAAGTAGTAACAAACATGGTACAGGATAAGGTACTTTTTTTCAGCCATAGGGACCCGGGTTTGCGACCTCTATGAGAGAAGTGCTGGTACTCGAGTTTGAGCTTTATTTCGTGAAAATATGTTAAATGGTTCTTAAGATATAGACCAAAACAGATTATAATACACGACAATTAGTAACAATTCAATATGCACATAATGACATATAATATATTGTTAGGCGGTTGCCAGCCAACATTTTTACGTGAAATAAGAAAATTAAAACAAAATTGAATAGCTCCGTGGTAATTGGAATCAATTTTTGACAGAAGGTGTGCGTCATGTGATCTCATTGAAAAGGTAAGGGTTAAAGTCGTTCATGTAGAATATATGTTTCTAACTTCATTATTTTATTTTTATTCTGCTAATTTGTGCTTTTCGTACATATCCTGATGTGTAGAATATGAAAACAACATATTTTGTTCTGACATCGAAAGCATATATACAGGGTGCATCAAAATATAGCGCTGCAGAAGACAAAATAACACTTCGATTTCAGAAAAATATATAAGTTTGATAGAATTAGGTAGTTTCTCTTTGTGTTACGTAAAAATACGCATATGTGATCCTCGGGTGTCATATGCAAGCAACCTAGTGGTGTGTCAGTGTAGGGAAATGCAGTGAAATATGCGTTATTTTGAAAAAAAGAATAAAGTAGTAACAAACATGGTACAGGATAAGGTACTTTTTTTCAGCCATAGGGACCCGGGTTTGCGACCGCTATGAGAGAAGTGCTGGTACTCGAGTTTGAGCTTTATTTCGTGAAAATATGTTAAATGGTTCTTAAGATATAGACCAAAACAGATTATAATACACGACAATTAGTAACAATTCAATATGCACATAATGACATATAATATATTGTTAGGCGGTTGCCAGCCAACATTTTTACGTGAAATAAGAAAATTAAAACAAAATTGAATAGCTCCGTGGTAATTGGAATCAATTTTTGACAGAAGGTGTGCGTCATGTGATCTCATTGAAAAGGTAAGGGTTAAAGTCGTTCATGTAGAATATATGTTTCTAACTTCATTATTTTATTTTTATTCTGCTAATTTGTGCTTTTCCTATCTATCCTGATGTGTAGAATATGAAAACAACATATTTTGTTCTGACATCGAAAATATATATACAGGGTGCATCAAAATATAGCGCTGCAGAAGACAAAATAACACTTCGATTTCAGAAAAATATATAAGTTTTATTAGAATTAGGTAGTTTCTCTTTGTGTTACGTAAAAATACGCATATGAGATCCTCGGGTGTCATATGCAAGCAACCTAGTGGTGTGTCAGTGTAGGGAAATGCAGTGAAATATGCGTTATTTTGAAAAAATGAATAAAGTAGTAACAAACATGGTACAGGATAAGGTACTTTTTTTCAGCCATAGGGACCCGGGTTTGCGACCTCTATGAGAGAAGTGCTGGTACTCGAGTTTGAGCTTTATTTCGTGAAAATATGTTAAATGGTTCTTAAGATATAGACCAAAACAGATTATAATACACGACAATTAGTAACAATTCAATATGCACATAATGACATATAATATATTGTTAGGCGGTTGCCAGCCAACATTTTTACGTGAAATAAGAAAATTAAAACAAAATTGAATAGCTCCGTGGTAATTGGAATCAATTTTTGACAGAAGGTGTGCGTCATGTGATCTCATAGAAAAGGTAAGGGTTATAGTCGTTCATATAGAATATTTGTTTCTAACTTCATTATTTTATGCTTTTTCTGCTAATTTGTGCCTTTCGTACATATCCCGATGTGTAGAATATGAAAACATTTTTTTGTTCTGACATTGAAAATATATATACAGGGTGCATCAAAATAACCCGTTGCAGAAGACAAGATAACACTTCGATTTCAGAAAAATATATAAGTTTGATACAATTAGGTAGTTTCTCTTTGTGTTACGTAAAAATACGCATATGTGATCCTCGGGTGTCATATGCAAGCAACCTAGTGGTGTGTCAGTGTAGGGAAATGCAGTGAAATATGCGTTATTTTGAAAAAAAGAATAAAGTAGTAACAAACATGGTACAGGATAACGTACTTTTTTTCAGCCATAAGGACCCGGGTTTGCGACCGCTATGAGAGAAGTGCTGGTACTCGAGTTTGAGCTTTATTTCGTGAAAATATGTTAAATGGTTCTTAAGATATAGACCAAAACAGATTATAATACACGACAATTAGTAACAATTCAATATGCACATAATGACATATAATATATTGTTAGGCGGTTGCCAGCCAACATTTTTACGTGAAATAAGAAAATTAAAACAAAATTGAATAGCTCCGTGGTAATTGGAATCAATTTTTGACAGCAGGTGTGCGTCATGTGATCTCATTGAAAAGGTAAGGGTTAAAGTCGTTCATGTAGAATATATGTTTCTAACTTCATTATTTTATTTTTATTCTGCTAATTTGTGCTTTTCGTACATATCCTGATGTGTAGAATATGAAAACAACATACTTTGTTCTGACATCGAAAATATATATACAGGGTGCATCAAAATATAGCGCTGCAGAAGACAAAATAACACTTCGATTTCAGAAAAATGTATAAGTTTGATAGAATTAGGTAGTTTCTCTTTGTGTTACGTAAAAATACGCATATGAGATCCTCGGGTGTCATATGCAAGCAACCTAGTGGTGTGTCAGTGTAGGGAAATGCAGTGAAATATGCGTTATTTTGAAAAAAAGAATAAAGTAGTAACAAACATGGTACAGGATAAGGTACTTTTTTTCAGCCATAGGGACCCGGGTTTGTGACCTCTATGAGAGAAGTGCTGGTACTCGAGTTTGAGCTTTATTTCGTGAAAATATGTTAAATGGTTCTTAAGATATAGACCAAAACAGATTATAATACTCGACAATTAGTAACAATTCAATATGCACATAATGACATATAATATATTGTTAGGCGGTTGCCAGCCAACATTTTTACGTGAAATAAGAAAATTAAAACAAAATTGAATAGCTCCGTGGTAATTGGAATCAATTTTTGACAGAAGGTGTGCGTCATGTGATCTCATTGAAAAGGTAAGGGTTAAAGTCGTTCATGTAGAATATATGTTTCTAACTTCATTATTTTATTTTTATTCTGCTAATTTGTGCTTTTCGTACATATCCTGATGTGTAGAATATGAAAACAACATATTTTGTTCTGACATCGAAAGCATATATACAGGGTGCATCAAAATATAGCGCTGCAGAAGACAAAATAACACTTCGATTTCAGAAAAATATATAAGTTTGATAGAATTAGGTAGTTTCTCTTTGTGTTACGTAAAAATACGCATATGTGATCCTCGGGTGTCATATGCAAGCAACCTAGTGGTGTGTCAGTGTAGGGAAATGCAGTGAAATATGCGTTATTTTGAAAAAAAGAATAAAGTAGTAACAAACATGGTACAGGATAAGGTACTTTTTTTCAGCCATAGGGACCCGGGTTTGCGACCGCTATGAGAGAAGTGCTGGTACTCGAGTTTGAGCTTTATTTCGTGAAAATATGTTAAATGGTTCTTAAGATATAGACCAAAACAGATTATAATACACGACAATTAGTAACAATTCAATATGCACATAATGACATATAATATATTGTTAGGCGGTTGCCAGCCAACATTTTTACGTGAAATAAGAAAATTAAAACAAAATTGAATAGCTCCGTGGTAATTGGAATCAATTTTTGACAGAAGGTGTGCGTCATGTGATCTCATTGAAAAGGTAAGGGTTAAAGTCGTTCATGTAGAATATATGTTTCTAACTTCATTATTTTATTTTTATTCTGCTAATTTGTGCTTTTCCTACCTATCCTGATGTGTAGAATATGAAAACAACATATTTTGTTCTGACATCGAAAATATATATACAGGGTGCATCAAAATATAGCGCTGCAGAAGACAAAATAACACTTCGATTTCAGAAAAATATATAAGTTTTATTAGAATTAGGTAGTTTCTCTTTGTGTTACGTAAAAATACGCATATGAGATCCTCGGGTGTCATATGCAAGCAACCTAGTGGTGTGTCAGTGTAGGGAAATGCAGTGAAATATGCGTTATTTTGAAAAAAAGAATAAAGTAGTAACAAACATGGTACAGGATAAGATACTTTTTTTCAGCCATAGGGACCCGGGTTTGCGACCTCTATGAGAGAAGTGCTGGTACTCGAGTTTGAGCTTTATTTCGTGAAAATATGTTAAATGGTTCTTAAGATATAGACCAAAACAGATTATAATACACGACAATTAGTAACAATTCAATATGCACATAATGACATATAATATATTGTTAGGCGGTTGCCAGCCAACATTTTTACGTGAAATAAGAAAATTAAAACAAAATTGAATAGCTCCGTGGTAATTGGAATCAATTTTTGACAGAAGGTGTGCGTCATGTGATCTCATAGAAAAGGTAAGGGTTATAGTCGTTCATATAGAATATTTGTTTCTAACTTCATTATTTTATGCTTTTTCTGCTAATTTGTGCCTTTCGTACCTATCCCGATGTGTAGAATATGAAAACATTTTTTTGTTCTGACATTGAAAATATATATACAGGGTGCATCAAAATAACCCGTTGCAGAAGACAAGATAACACTTCGATTTCAGAAAAATATATAAGTTTGATAGAATTAGGTAGTTTCTCTTTGTGTTACGTAAAAATACGCATATGTGATCCTCGGGTGTCATATGCAAGCAACCTAGTGGTGTGTCAGTGTAGGGAAATGCAGTGAAATATGCGTTATTTTGAAAAAAAGAATAAAGTAGTAACAAACATGGTACAGGATAAGGTACTTTTTTTCAGCCATAGGGACCCGGGTTTGCGACCGCTATGAGAGAAGTGCTGGTACTCGAGTTTGAGCTTTATTTCGTGAAAATATGTTAAATGGTTCTTAAGATATAGACCAAAACAGATTATAATACACGACAATTAGTAACAATTCAATATGCACATAATGACATATAATATATTGTTAGGCGGTTGCCAGCCAACATTTTTACGTGAAATAAGAAAATTAAAACAAAATTGAATAGCTCCGTGGTAATTGGAATCAATTTTTGACAGAAGGTGTGCGTCATGTGATCTCATTGAAAAGGTAAGGGTTAAAGTCGTTCATGTAGAATATATGTTTCTAACTTCATTATTTTATTTTTATTCTGCTAATTTGTGCTTTTCCTATCTATCCTGATGTGTAGAATATGAAAACAACATATTTTGTTCTGACATCGAAAATATATATACAGGGTGCATCAAAATATAGCGCTGCAGAAGACAAAATAACACTTCGATTTCAGAAAAATATATAAGTTTTATTAGAATTAGGTAGTTTCTCTTTGTGTTACGTAAAAATACGCATATGAGATCCTCGGGTGTCATATGCATGCAACCTAGTGGTGTGTCAGTGTAGGGAAATGCAGTGAAATATGCGTTATTTTGAAAAAATGAATAAAGTAGTAACAAACATGGTACAGGATAAGGTACTTTTTTTCAGCCATAGGGACCCGGGTTTGCGACCTCTATGAGAGAAGTGCTGGTACTCGAGTTTGAGCTTTATTTCGTGAAAATATGTTAAATGGTTCTTAAGATATAGACCAAAACAGATTATAATACACGACAATTAGTAACAATTCAATATGCACATAATGACATATAATATATTGTTAGGCGGTTGCCAGCCAACATTTTTACGTGAAATAAGAAAATTAAAACAAAATTGAATAGCTCCGTGGTAATTGGAATCAATTTTTGACAGAAGGTGTGCGTCATGTGATCTCATAGAAAAGGTAAGGGTTATAGTCGTTCATATAGAATATTTGTTTCTAACTTCATTATTTTATGCTTTTTCTGCTAATTTGTGCCTTTCGTACATATCCCGATGTGTAGAATATGAAAACATTTTTTTGTTCTGACATTGAAAATATATATACAGGGTGCATCAAAATAACCCGTTGCAGAAGACAAGATAACACTTCGATTTCAGAAAAATATATAAGTTTGATACAATTAGGTAGTTTCTCTTTGTGTTACGTAAAAATACGCATATGTGATCCTCGGGTGTCATATGCAAGCAACCTAGTGGTGTGTCAGTGTAGGGAAATGCAGTGAAATATGCGTTATTTTGAAAAAAAGAATAAAGTAGTAACAAACATGGTACAGGATAACGTACTTTTTTTCAGCCATAAGGACCCGGGTTTGCGACCGCTATGAGAGAAGTGCTGGTACTCGAGTTTGAGCTTTATTTCGTGAAAATATGTTAAATGGTTCTTAAGATATAGACCAAAACAGATTATAATACACGACAATTAGTAACAATTCAATATGCACATAATGACATATAATATATTGTTAGGCGGTTGCCAGCCAACATTTTTACGTGAAATAAGAAAATTAAAACAAAATTGAATAGCTCCGTGGTAATTGGAATCAATTTTTGACAGCAGGTGTGCGTCATGTGATCTCATTGAAAAGGTAAGGGTTAAAGTCGTTCATGTAGAATATATGTTTCTAACTTCATTATTTTATTTTTATTCTGCTAATTTGTGCTTTTCGTACATATCCTGATGTGTAGAATATGAAAACAACATACTTTGTTCTGACATCGAAAATATATATACAGGGTGCATCAAAATATAGCGCTGCAGAAGACAAAATAACACTTCGATTTCAGAAAAATGTATAAGTTTGATAGAATTAGGTAGTTTCTCTTTGTGTTACGTAAAAATACGCATATGAGATCCTCGGGTGTCATATGCAAGCAACCTAGTGGTGTGTCAGTGTAGGGAAATGCAGTGAAATATGCGTTATTTTGAAAAAAAGAATAAAGTAGTAACAAACATGGTACAGGATAAGGTACTTTTTTTCAGCCATAGGGACCCGGGTTTGCGACCTCTATGAGAGAAGTGCTGGTACTCGAGTTTGAGCTTTATTTCGTGAAAATATGTTAAATGGTTCTTAAGATATAGACCAAAACAGATTATAATACTCGACAATTAGTAACAATTCAATATGCACATAATGACATATAATATATTGTTAGGCGGTTGCCAGCCAACATTTTTACGTGAAATAAGAAAATTAAAACAAAATTGAATAGCTCCGTGGTAATTGGAATCAATTTTTGACAGAAGGTGTGCGTCATGTGATCTCATTGAAAAGGTAAGGGTTAAAGTCGTTCATGTAGAATATATGTTTCTAACTTCATTATTTTATTTTTATTCTGCTAATTTGTGCTTTTCGTACATATCCTGATGTGTAGAATATGAAAACAACATATTTTGTTCTGACATCGAAAGCATATATACAGGGTGCATCAAAATATAGCGCTGCAGAAGACAAAATAACACTTCGATTTCAGAAAAATATATAAGTTTGATAGAATTAGGTAGTTTCTCTTTGTGTTACGTAAAAATACGCATATGTGATCCTCGGGTGTCATATGCAAGCAACCTAGTGGTGTGTCAGTGTAGGGAAATGCAGTGAAATATGCGTTATTTTGAAAAAAAGAATAAAGTAGTAACAAACATGGTACAGGATAAGGTACTTTTTTTCAGCCATAGGGACCCGGGTTTGCGACCGCTATGAGAGAAGTGCTGGTACTCGAGTTTGAGCTTTATTTCGTGAAAATATGTTAAATGGTTCTTAAGATATAGACCAAAACAGATTATAATACACGACAATTAGTAACAATTCAATATGCACATAATGACATATAATATATTGTTAGGCGGTTGCCAGCCAACATTTTTACGTGAAATAAGAAAATTAAAACAAAATTGAATAGCTCCGTGGTAATTGGAATCAATTTTTGACAGAAGGTGTGCGTCATGTGATCTCATTGAAAAGGTAAGGGTTAAAGTCGTTCATGTAGAATATATGTTTCTAACTTCATTATTTTATTTTTATTCTGCTAATTTGTGCTTTTCCTACCTATCCTGATGTGTAGAATATGAAAACAACATATTTTGTTCTGACATCGAAAATATATATACAGGGTGCATCAAAATATAGCGCTGCAGAAGACAAAATAACACTTCGATTTCAGAAAAATATATAAGTTTTATTAGAATTAGGTAGTTTCTCTTTGTGTTACGTAAAAATACGCATATGAGATCCTCGGGTGTCATATGCAAGCAACCTAGTGGTGTGTCAGTGTAGGGAAATGCAGTGAAATATGCGTTATTTTGAAAAAAAGAATAAAGTAGTAACAAACATGGTACAGGATAAGATACTTTTTTTCAGCCATAGGGACCCGGGTTTGCGACCTCTATGAGAGAAGTGCTGGTACTCGAGTTTGAGCTTTATTTCGTGAAAATATGTTAAATGGTTCTTAAGATATAGACCAAAACAGATTATAATACACGACAATTAGTAACAATTCAATATGCACATAATGACATATAATATATTGTTAGGCGGTTGCCAGCCAACATTTTTACGTGAAATAAGAAAATTAAAACAAAATTGAATAGCTCCGTGGTAATTGGAATCAATTTTTGACAGAAGGTGTGCGTCATGTGATCTCATAGAAAAGGTAAGGGTTATAGTCGTTCATATAGAATATTTGTTTCTAACTTCATTATTTTATGCTTTTTCTGCTAATTTGTGCCTTTCGTACCTATCCCGATGTGTAGAATATGAAAACATTTTTTTGTTCTGACATTGAAAATATATATACAGGGTGCATCAAAATAACCCGTTGCAGAAGACAAGATAACACTTCGATTTCAGAAAAATATATAAGTTTGATAGAATTAGGTAGTTTCTCTTTGTGTTACGTAAAAATACGCATATGTGATCCTCGGGTGTCATATGCAAGCAACCTAGTGGTGTGTCAGTGTAGGGAAATGCAGTGAAATATGCGTTATTTTGAAAAAAAGAATAAAGTAGTAACAAACATGGTACAGGATAACGTACTTTTTTTCAGCCATAAGGACCCGGGTTTGCGACCGCTATGAGAGAAGTGCTGGTACTCGAGTTTGAGCTTTATTTCGTGAAAATATGTTAAATGGTTCTTAAGATATAGACCAAAACAGATTATAATACACGACAATTAGTAACAATTCAATATGCACATAATGACATATAATATATTGTTAGGCGGTTGCCAGCCAACATTTTTACGTGAAATAAGAAAATTAAAACAAAATTGAATAGCTCCGTGGTAATTGGAATCAATTTTTGACAGAAGGTGTGCGTCATGTGATCTCATAGAAAAGGTAAGGGTTAAAGTCGTTCATGTAGAATATATGTTTCTAACTTCATTATTTTATTTTTATTCTGCTAATTTGTGCTCTTCGTACATATCCTGATGTGTAGAATATGAAAACAACATACTTTGTTCTGACATCGAAAATATATATACAGGGTGCATCAAAATATAGCGCTGCAGAAGACAAAATAACACTTCGATTTCTGAAAAATATATCAGTTTGATAGAATTAGGTAGTTTCTCTTTGTGTTACGTAAAAATACGCATATGAGATCCTCGGGTGTCATATGCAAGCAACCTAGTGGTGTGTCAGTGTAGGGAAATGCAGTGAAATATGCGTTATTTTGAAAAAAAGAATAAAGTAGTAACAAACATGGTACAGGAGAAGATACTTTTTTTCAGCCATAGGGACCCGGGTTTGCGACCTCTATGAGAGAAGTGCTGGTACTCGAGTTTGAGCTTTATTTCGTGAAAATATGTTAAATGGTTCTTAAGATATAGACCAAAACAGATTATAATACACGACAATTAGTAACAATTCAATATGCACATAATGACATATAATATATTGTTAGGCGGTTGCCAGCCAACATTTTTACGTGAAATAAGAAAATTAAAACAAAATTGAATAGCTCCGTGGTAATTGGAATCAATTTTTGACAGAAGGTGTGCGTCATGTGATCTCATAGAAAAGGTAAGGGTTATAGTCGTTCATATAGAATATTTGTTTCTAACTTCATTATTTTATGCTTTTTCTGCTAATTTGTGCCTTTCGTACCTATCCCGATGTGTAGAATATGAAAACATTTTTTTGTTCTGACATTGAAAATATATATACAGGGTGCATCAAAATAACCCGTTGCAGAAGACAAGATAACACTTCGATTTCAGAAAAATATATAAGTTTGATAGAATTAGGTAGTTTCTCTTTGTGTTACGTAAAAATACGCATATGTGATCCTCGGGTGTCATATGCAAGCAACCTAGTGGTGTGTCAGTGTAGGGAAATGCAGTGAAATATGCGTTATTTTGAAAAAAAGAATAAAGTAGTAACAAACATGGTACAGGATAACGTACTTTTTTTCAGCCATAGGGACCCGGGTTTGCGACCGCTATGAGAGAAGTGCTGGTACTCGAGTTTGAGCTTTATTTCGTGAAAATATGTTAAATGGTTCTTAAGATATAGACCAAAACAGATTATAATACACGACAATTAGTAACAATTCAATATGCACATAATGACATATAATATATTGTTAGGCGGTTGCCAGCCAACATTTTTACGTGAAATAAGAAAATTAAAACAAAATTGAATAGCTCCGTGGTAATTGGAATCAATTTTTGACAGAAGGTGTGCGTCATGTGATCTCATTGAAAAGGTAAGGGTTAAAGTCGTTCATGTAGAATATATGTTTCTAACTTCATTATTTTATTTTTATTCTGCTAATTTGTGCTTTTCCTATCTATCCTGATGTGTAGAATATGAAAACAACATATTTTGTTCTGACATCGAAAATATATATACAGGGTGCATCAAAATATAGCGCTGCAGAAGACAAAATAACACTTCGATTTCAGAAAAATATATAAGTTTTATTAGAATTAGGTAGTTTCTCTTTGTGTTACGTAAAAATACGCATATGAGATCCTCGGGTGTCATATGCAAGCAACCTAGTGGTGTGTCAGTGTAGGGAAATGCAGTGAAATATGCGTTATTTTGAAAAAATGAATAAAGTAGTAACAAACATGGTACAGGATAAGGTACTTTTTTTCAGCCATAGGGACCCGGGTTTGCGACCTCTATGAGAGAAGTGCTGGTACTCGAGTTTGAGCTTTATTTCGTGAAAATATGTTAAATGGTTCTTAAGATATAGACCAAAACAGATTATAATACACGACAATTAGTAACAATTCAATATGCACATAATGACATATAATATATTGTTAGGCGGTTGCCAGCCAACATTTTTACGTGAAATAAGAAAATTAAAACAAAATTGAATAGCTCCGTGGTAATTGGAATCAATTTTTGACAGAAGGTGTGCGTCATGTGATCTCATAGAAAAGGTAAGGGTTATAGTCGTTCATATAGAATATTTGTTTCTAACTTCATTATTTTATGCTTTTTCTGCTAATTTGTGCCTTTCGTACATATCCCGATGTGTAGAATATGAAAACATTTTTTTGTTCTGACATTGAAAATATATATACAGGGTGCATCAAAATAACCCGTTGCAGAAGACAAGATAACACTTCGATTTCAGAAAAATATATAAGTTTGATACAATTAGGTAGTTTCTCTTTGTGTTACGTAAAAATACGCATATGTGATCCTCGGGTGTCATATGCAAGCAACCTAGTGGTGTGTCAGTGTAGGGAAATGCAGTGAAATATGCGTTATTTTGAAAAAAAGAATAAAGTAGTAACAAACATGGTACAGGATAACGTACTTTTTTTCAGCCATAAGGACCCGGGTTTGCGACCGCTATGAGAGAAGTGCTGGTACTCGAGTTTGAGCTTTATTTCGTGAAAATATGTTAAATGGTTCTTAAGATATAGACCAAAACAGATTATAATACACGACAATTAGTAACAATTCAATATGCACATAATGACATATAATATATTGTTAGGCGGTTGCCAGCCAACATTTTTACGTGAAATAAGAAAATTAAAACAAAATTGAATAGCTCCGTGGTAATTGGAATCAATTTTTGACAGCAGGTGTGCGTCATGTGATCTCATTGAAAAGGTAAGGGTTAAAGTCGTTCATGTAGAATATATGTTTCTAACTTCATTATTTTATTTTTATTCTGCTAATTTGTGCTTTTCGTACATATCCTGATGTGTAGAATATGAAAACAACATACTTTGTTCTGACATCGAAAATATATATACAGGGTGCATCAAAATATAGCGCTGCAGAAGACAAAATAACACTTCGATTTCAGAAAAATGTATAAGTTTGATAGAATTAGGTAGTTTCTCTTTGTGTTACGTAAAAATACGCATATGAGATCCTCGGGTGTCATATGCAAGCAACCTAGTGGTGTGTCAGTGTAGGGAAATGCAGTGAAATATGCGTTATTTTGAAAAAAAGAATAAAGTAGTAACAAACATGGTACAGGATAAGGTACTTTTTTTCAGCCATAGGGACCCGGGTTTGCGACCTCTATGAGAGAAGTGCTGGTACTCGAGTTTGAGCTTTATTTCGTGAAAATATGTTAAATGGTTCTTAAGATATAGACCAAAACAGATTATAATACTCGACAATTAGTAACAATTCAATATGCACATAATGACATATAATATATTGTTAGGCGGTTGCCAGCCAACATTTTTACGTGAAATAAGAAAATTAAAACAAAATTGAATAGCTCCGTGGTAATTGGAATCAATTTTTGACAGAAGGTGTGCGTCATGTGATCTCATTGAAAAGGTAAGGGTTAAAGTCGTTCATGTAGAATATATGTTTCTAACTTCATTATTTTATTTTTATTCTGCTAATTTGTGCTTTTCGTACATATCCTGATGTGTAGAATATGAAAACAACATATTTTGTTCTGACATCGAAAGCATATATACAGGGTGCATCAAAATATAGCGCTGCAGAAGACAAAATAACACTTCGATTTCAGAAAAATATATAAGTTTGATAGAATTAGGTAGTTTCTCTTTGTGTTACGTAAAAATACGCATATGTGATCCTCGGGTGTCATATGCAAGCAACCTAGTGGTGTGTCAGTGTAGGGAAATGCAGTGAAATATGCGTTATTTTGAAAAAAAGAATAAAGTAGTAACAAACATGGTACAGGATAAGGTACTTTTTTTCAGCCATAGGGACCCGGGTTTGCGACCGCTATGAGAGAAGTGCTGGTACTCGAGTTTGAGCTTTATTTCGTGAAAATATGTTAAATGGTTCTTAAGATATAGACCAAAACAGATTATAATACACGACAATTAGTAACAATTCAATATGCACATAATGACATATAATATATTGTTAGGCGGTTGCCAGCCAACATTTTTACGTGAAATAAGAAAATTAAAACAAAATTGAATAGCTCCGTGGTAATTGGAATCAATTTTTGACAGAAGGTGTGCGTCATGTGATCTCATTGAAAAGGTAAGGGTTAAAGTCGTTCATGTAGAATATATGTTTCTAACTTCATTATTTTATTTTTATTCTGCTAATTTGTGCTTTTCCTACCTATCCTGATGTGTAGAATATGAAAACAACATATTTTGTTCTGACATCGAAAATATATATACAGGGTGCATCAAAATATAGCGCTGCAGAAGACAAAATAACACTTCGATTTCAGAAAAATATATAAGTTTTATTAGAATTAGGTAGTTTCTCTTTGTGTTACGTAAAAATACGCATATGAGATCCTCGGGTGTCATATGCAAGCAACCTAGTGGTGTGTCAGTGTAGGGAAATGCAGTGAAATATGCGTTATTTTGAAAAAAAGAATAAAGTAGTAACAAACATGGTACAGGATAAGATACTTTTTTTCAGCCATAGGGACCCGGGTTTGCGACCTCTATGAGAGAAGTGCTGGTACTCGAGTTTGAGCTTTATTTCGTGAAAATATGTTAAATGGTTCTTAAGATATAGACCAAAACAGATTATAATACACGACAATTAGTAACAATTCAATATGCACATAATGACATATAATATATTGTTAGGCGGTTGCCAGCCAACATTTTTACGTGAAATAAGAAAATTAAAACAAAATTGAATAGCTCCGTGGTAATTGGAATCAATTTTTGACAGAAGGTGTGCGTCATGTGATCTCATAGAAAAGGTAAGGGTTATAGTCGTTCATATAGAATATTTGTTTCTAACTTCATTATTTTATGCTTTTTCTGCTAATTTGTGCCTTTCGTACCTATCCCGATGTGTAGAATATGAAAACATTTTTTTGTTCTGACATTGAAAATATATATACAGGGTGCATCAAAATAACCCGTTGCAGAAGACAAGATAACACTTCGATTTCAGAAAAATATATAAGTTTGATAGAATTAGGTAGTTTCTCTTTGTGTTACGTAAAAATACGCATATGTGATCCTCGGGTGTCATATGCAAGCAACCTAGTGGTGTGTCAGTGTAGGGAAATGCAGTGAAATATGCGTTATTTTGAAAAAAAGAATAAAGTAGTAACAAACATGGTACAGGATAACGTACTTTTTTTCAGCCATAAGGACCCGGGTTTGCGACCGCTATGAGAGAAGTGCTGGTACTCGAGTTTGAGCTTTATTTCGTGAAAATATGTTAAATGGTTCTTAAGATATAGACCAAAACAGATTATAATACACGACAATTAGTAACAATTCAATATGCACATAATGACATATAATATATTGTTAGGCGGTTGCCAGCCAACATTTTTACGTGAAATAAGAAAATTAAAACAAAATTGAATAGCTCCGTGGTAATTGGAATCAATTTTTGACAGAAGGTGTGCGTCATGTGATCTCATAGAAAAGGTAAGGGTTAAAGTCGTTCATGTAGAATATATGTTTCTAACTTCATTATTTTATTTTTATTCTGCTAATTTGTGCTCTTCGTACATATCCTGATGTGTAGAATATGAAAACAACATACTTTGTTCTGACATCGAAAATATATATACAGGGTGCATCAAAATATAGCGCTGCAGAAGACAAAATAACACTTCGATTTCTGAAAAATATATCAGTTTGATAGAATTAGGTAGTTTCTCTTTGTGTTACGTAAAAATACGCATATGAGATCCTCGGGTGTCATATGCAAGCAACCTAGTGGTGTGTCAGTGTAGGGAAATGCAGTGAAATATGCGTTATTTTGAAAAAAAGAATAAAGTAGTAACAAACATGGTACAGGAGAAGATACTTTTTTTCAGCCATAGGGACCCGGGTTTGCGACCTCTATGAGAGAAGTGCTGGTACTCGAGTTTGAGCTTTATTTCGTGAAAATATGTTAAATGGTTCTTAAGATATAGACCAAAACAGATTATAATACACGACAATTAGTAACAATTCAATATGCACATAATGACATATAATATATTGTTAGGCGGTTGCCAGCCAACATTTTTACGTGAAATAAGAAAATTAAAACAAAATTGAATAGCTCCGTGGTAATTGGAATCAATTTTTGACAGAAGGTGTGCGTCATGTGATCTCATAGAAAAGGTAAGGGTTATAGTCGTTCATATAGAATATTTGTTTCTAACTTCATTATTTTATGCTTTTTCTGCTAATTTGTGCCTTTCGTACCTATCCCGATGTGTAGAATATGAAAACATTTTTTTGTTCTGACATTGAAAATATATATACAGGGTGCATCAAAATAACCCGTTGCAGAAGACAAGATAACACTTCGATTTCAGAAAAATATATAAGTTTGATAGAATTAGGTAGTTTCTCTTTGTGTTACGTAAAAATACGCATATGTGATCCTCGGGTGTCATATGCAAGCAACCTAGTGGTGTGTCAGTGTAGGGAAATGCAGTGAAATATGCGTTATTTTGAAAAAAAGAATAAAGTAGTAACAAACATGGTACAGGATAACGTACTTTTTTTCAGCCATAAGGACCCGGGTTTGCGACCGCTATGAGAGAAGTGCTGGTACTCGAGTTTGAGCTTTATTTCGTGAAAATATGTTAAATGGTTCTTAAGATATAGACCAAAACAGATTATAATACACGACAATTAGTAACAATTCAATATGCACATAATGACATATAATATATTGTTAGGCGGTTGCCAGCCAACATTTTTACGTGAAATAAGAAAATTAAAACAAAATTGAATAGCTCCGTGGTAATTGGAATCAATTTTTGACAGAAGGTGTGCGTCATGTGATCTCATTGAAAAGGTAAGGGTTAAAGTCGTTCATGTAGAATATATGTTTCTAACTTCATTATTTTATTTTTATTCTGCTAATTTGTGCTTTTCGTACATATCCTGATGTGTAGAATATGAAAACAACATATTTTGTTCTGACATCGAAAGCATATATACAGGGTGCATCAAAATATAGCGCTGCAGAAGACAAAATAACACTTCGATTTCAGAAAAATATATAAGTTTGATAGAATTAGGTAGTTTCTCTTTGTGTTACGTAAAAATACGCATATGTGATCCTCGGGTGTCATATGCAAGCAACCTAGTGGTGTGTCAGTGTAGGGAAATGCAGTGAAATATGCGTTATTTTGAAAAAAAGAATAAAGTAGTAACAAACATGGTACAGGATAAGGTACTTTTTTTCAGCCATAGGGACCCGGGTTTGCGACCGCTATGAGAGAAGTGCTGGTACTCGAGTTTGAGCTTTATTTCGTGAAAATATGTTAAATGGTTCTTAAGATATAGACCAAAACAGATTATAATACACGACAATTAGTAACAATTCAATATGCACATAATGACATATAATATATTGTTAGGCGGTTGCCAGCCAACATTTTTACGTGAAATAAGAAAATTAAAACAAAATTGAATAGCTCCGTGGTAATTGGAATCAATTTTTGACAGAAGGTGTGCGTCATGTGATCTCATTGAAAAGGTAAGGGTTAAAGTCGTTCATGTAGAATATATGTTTCTAACTTCATTATTTTATTTTTATTCTGCTAATTTGTGCTTTTCCTACCTATCCTGATGTGTAGAATATGAAAACAACATATTTTGTTCTGACATCGAAAATATATATACAGGGTGCATCAAAATATAGCGCTGCAGAAGACAAAATAACACTTCGATTTCAGAAAAATATATAAGTTTTATTAGAATTAGGTAGTTTCTCTTTGTGTTACGTAAAAATACGCATATGAGATCCTCGGGTGTCATATGCAAGCAACCTAGTGGTGTGTCAGTGTAGGGAAATGCAGTGAAATATGCGTTATTTTGAAAAAAAGAATAAAGTAGTAACAAACATGGTACAGGATAAGATACTTTTTTTCAGCCATAGGGACCCGGGTTTGCGACCTCTATGAGAGAAGTGCTGGTACTCGAGTTTGAGCTTTATTTCGTGAAAATATGTTAAATGGTTCTTAAGATATAGACCAAAACAGATTATAATACACGACAATTAGTAACAATTCAATATGCACATAATGACATATAATATATTGTTAGGCGGTTGCCAGCCAACATTTTTACGTGAAATAAGAAAATTAAAACAAAATTGAATAGCTCCGTGGTAATTGGAATCAATTTTTGACAGAAGGTGTGCGTCATGTGATCTCATAGAAAAGGTAAGGGTTATAGTCGTTCATATAGAATATTTGTTTCTAACTTCATTATTTTATGCTTTTTCTGCTAATTTGTGCCTTTCGTACCTATCCCGATGTGTAGAATATGAAAACATTTTTTTGTTCTGACATTGAAAATATATATACAGGGTGCATCAAAATAACCCGTTGCAGAAGACAAGATAACACTTCGATTTCAGAAAAATATATAAGTTTGATAGAATTAGGTAGTTTCTCTTTGTGTTACGTAAAAATACGCATATGTGATCCTCGGGTGTCATATGCAAGCAACCTAGTGGTGTGTCAGTGTAGGGAAATGCAGTGAAATATGCGTTATTTTGAAAAAAAGAATAAAGTAGTAACAAACATGGTACAGGATAACGTACTTTTTTTCAGCCATAAGGACCCGGGTTTGCGACCGCTATGAGAGAAGTGCTGGTACTCGAGTTTGAGCTTTATTTCGTGAAAATATGTTAAATGGTTCTTAAGATATAGACCAAAACAGATTATAATACACGACAATTAGTAACAATTCAATATGCACATAATGACATATAATATATTGTTAGGCGGTTGCCAGCCAACATTTTTACGTGAAATAAGAAAATTAAAACAAAATTGAATAGCTCCGTGGTAATTGGAATCAATTTTTGACAGCAGGTGTGCGTCATGTGATCTCATTGAAAAGGTAAGGTTTAAAGTCGTTCATGTAGAATATATGTTTCTAACTTCATTATTTTATTTTTATTCTGGTAATTTGTGCTTTTCGTACATATCCTGATGTGTAGAATATGAAAACAACATACTTTGTTCTGACATCGAAAATATATATACAGGGTGCATCAAAATATAGCGCTGCAGAAGACAAAATAACACTTCGATTTCAGAAAAATATATAAGTTTGATAGAATTAGGTAGTTTCTCTTTGTGTTACGTAAAAATACGCATATGAGATCCTCGGGTGTCATATGCAAGCAACCTAGTGGTGTGTCAGTGTAGGGAAATGCAGTGAAATATGCGTTATTTTGAAAAAAAGAATAAAGTAGTAACAAACATGGTACAGGATAAGGTACTTTTTTTCAGCCATAGGGACCCGGGTTTGCGACCTCTATGAGAGAAGTGCTGGTACTCGAGTTTGAGCTTTATTTCGTGAAAATATGTTAAATGGTTCTTAAGATATAGACCAAAACAGATTATAATACACGACAATTAGTAACAATTCAATATGCACATAATGACATATAATATATTGTTAGGCGGTTGCCAGCCAACATTTTTACGTGAAATAAGAAAATTAAAACAAAATTGAATAGCTCCGTGGTAATTGGAATCAATTTTTGACAGAAGGTGTGCGTCATGTGATCTCATTGAAAAGGTAAGGGTTAAAGTCGTTCATGTAGAATATATGTTTCTAACTTCATTATTTTATTTTTATTCTGCTAATTTGTGCTTTTCCTACCTATCCTGATGTGTAGAATATGAAAACAACATATTTTGTTCTGACATCGAAAATATATATACAGGGTGCATCAAAATATAGCGCTGCAGAAGACAAAATAACACTTCGATTTCAGAAAAATATATAAGTTTTATTAGAATTAGGTAGTTTCTCTTTGTGTTACGTAAAAATACGCATATGAGATCCTCGGGTGTCATATGCAAGC